>NC_058134.1:57408912-57502289 GCF_016433145.1 Gracilinanus agilis | reverse complement strand
CTCTCTCCTCTCCCTCTCCCTCTCCCTCTCCCCCTCTCCCTCTCTCCCTCTCTCCCTCTCTCCCTCTCATTCTCCCTCTTCCTCTCCCCTCCTCCTCCTTTTTCTTCTTGTTTTGCTACTCCTCCTTTTCCTCTTCCTCCTCCTCCTCCTGGATCTGTCCGAGTGAAAGTCAACTCAGTAACAAGCCCCCCAAAAGAAAAAGTAGCCAAACCCCAATGTCAATATTATTAGTCTGATTAGGGAGTGAACTCTCATTTTATCAGTATAGGGAAGTGGAAAGATTGTTAGACTTGGAGTTGGGGCACCTGGGTTGAAATCCTAGCTCTTAGTAATTTATCTGGGGTAAGTTCCCTAATTTCTCTGCTACAATTGCCTCATATCCATAAAAAGGAGAGCCTAAACAACGCCCTAAGTCCCATCCTGCTTCCAGTTGATGTTATGATTTCATGTTCCGGAGGGCAATAAACATTATAGTCCTGAATTTCAGTTTCTTGCCCACTTAATCCTTGACTTATAGAATCTAAGTATTGAAAGGAACCTTAAACAGTTGGCTCTCTGGGGAAGCAATGTGCCCACAATACACATTTAAGTTTAATTAAATCTAATTGTTTACATTAATTTTGTGTTAGCATATTTTTATTGTGAAGTTTTCTCCATCACTTTTTTAAGTGATGGAGACAAGTCAGCAAAACAATAAAGTCCTAATTTATAGCATTTGCCTATTGCTACAGTGTAAATGTTCACACTGAAAATTTAACAGTTAGAAAGGTTTGAGCTGGCTCCAAGCATCCTTCTCTGCTTAAAGGTCACCTAGTTCAATATCTCTATCTAATATACAGATCCATTCTATAATATCCCGTACAAGTGATTCATCCAGCATTTTCCAGGAATTCTCCAGTGACAGAGAACTGACTACTTCCCAACTAATCTTGATTCATTTTTTTAGACTGCTCCATCGCTTAGGAAATTTTCCTGTGTATGGAACCAAAATCTACATCTACATCACCATAAGAGGATGTCATATAACTTCCTCCAAATTCAGTGAGGATTGCTGCTATAAAGCATTCCAACATCAATTTATAGATTGCTATTTCTTATCTTCCCTAGCTTCCTACAAGTCCCAGATAAAATCCTACCTTCCATAGGAAGCTTTTCCATAATCCTCTTGATCCTGTTACCTTCTTTCTGTTTATTATCTCTGATTTATGTTCTATAGAGCTTGTTTATTCATAGGTTTTTTCATGCTGTCTTCCCCATTAGATTATGGGCTCCTCAAAGGCAGAGAATGTCCTTTGCTTTCTGTCTGCACTGCTTGGCACATAGCACTTAATAAATGTAATCGATTGGCTGCATGGTGAAGTCATGGTACTTCCCAGTAGTAGGATATCCCATAAAAACAAATAATAAGAGAGTGTCATAGCTTCCCAAAAACTGAATGAGGATCACTCTCATAGAGCATTCATAGATTTTTTTTGTCATTCATTGTTTTCAGTTATGACCAATTATTTGTGATCCCATTTAGAATTTTTCTTGACAGAGACACTGGAGTAATTTTGTATTTGCTTCTATATAATATATAATTATATAATTATTATATATTATGGACATAATATATAATAATAAGTAGCTTATTTTATAGATCAAGAACCTGAGACTTGCCCAGGGTCACAAAGCTAGTAAAGATCCCATGCCAGATTTGAACTTAGAAAGATGAGGCTTCCTGATTCCAGGTCTGATGTTCTATCTCATCACATAACTGCTCTAATTCATAAATAGTTGGTGTGTGTGGGGGGGGTCTTCCTAGTTATTTCAACAGCTCCTTTCCTTCTCCCAGTTCTTAGCCTTAAATAAAACCGAATTCTCCAGGTGGAAAGCTTTTGCATTTAGGGTCTAACTCAGTCAACCTTGGAAAGTTGCTCCTTCCATAAGAAGTTTCTCCTCTGTTTTCAGCTGCATGATGGGCCTCAACTGATAGCCCGTTACTGTGGAGCAGAAATCCCCCCTGCGGGCACCACCACGGGGTCCAAGCTTCACGTGCTCTTCCATACCGATGGAGTCGGCAACAATGAAAGGGGATTCCAGATGTACTGGAACCTCAATGGTAAGGGTCTGAGACACGCTCACTTCTGCTCTAGTTTAAATCTCCTCCTTGTCCCACCATCTCCCTGGGCAGGAACTTCCTTTATGTAAGAACTCTGACAAAAAATACCTGCCTGTCCTCTGCTCCAGTCTGTGAGGAAGAGGGAAGCCTTCTTCTCACCAAGCCTGAAGCTGGTGTTCTCTACACTTTGGCCTTCCATCCTCTCCCGTTGCCTCCGGCCATTGACCCATCCACATGCCTTCCCTCCAAACACACAAGCCATTTTTTTTATCATATGAATATTAATGGGTTGAGATAGGGACTGGATCTGTTATTTTTTATTAGAGGAGATATCAGATGAGGAAACTCCCTCTGTCCAAGTGCATCAGCCTCTTCTCTGCCACCTTAAGCCTTAGAGAGTTGCCAACAGCCCAGTGACTTGCCCAGGGTGGCACCTCCAGCATATGTAAGAGCCTGGACTTGAGCCCAGATCGTCCTGGCTCCAAGACCAGTTCTCTTTCTACTAGTGCCACCCTGTTTCTCATGTATATGATTAAATATTACAATGTACATTTAATTCAGCAAATATTTGTGACTACTAGGGCCAAGGCATTGTGCCAAGAGTTGGTAATATGAAGCTGAAAAATAATATAGTTCCTGTCCTCGAGGAGAATGTGATGTCAATGCACACAAATAAGTATAATGCACGATAAGAGTATATGAGGGTCAAAGTAGAAAGCAAAGTGCTTAACGAAAATTTGAGGAGAAAAAGGAGCATTTTCTCACCATGGAGCCTCAGGAAAGGTTTTTCTGGATGCCATGGCACCCAAGGTGAGCCTGGAGAGGCAGAGAGACCTTCAGGAGTGATGGGGATGGCCTAAGCAAATATGGAGAGAGAAAGTCAGCGACTGGTCAATGCTGGGTTGAGGGCAGAGGGTAGTTTCCCTGGAAGATTAAATTTTGTAGAGTGGACTGTGTGGAGTAGACCAACTTGCAGTAAAGATGGAAACACCAGCTGGAGCTGAATCACAGGAGCCAGTCTAAGGGTTTGTGTTCAATCCCTTAGGTAGTAGGGAATTATAGATTTTTGAGTAGGAGAATGGATTTATATTGACACTGTAATGAGAAGTCCTGGTTTCAAATCCCACCTCTATGATTGTTTATTAGGAAGATAATTTTATCCCCATAGTAAGAGGTACTGGAGAGGTGTAGTGGTTGGAGGGAGACCTACTACCTTCTATGACATTCATATTATATATTAATTTTGGAGTAACATTTTTCCATTTTGCCTTTCTATATGCATTTAAAAATACATGTGAATTATGGAAGTTTTGCGATATTGTGGTAAACCATAGCAAAATAATATCCCTAAAAATCTGACTATAAATAGTTGACTGTAAGAGCATGTTTGACCATGTAAATGGCTGCCTTCTTTCAAAAGCAATGGGAGTTGTCTTTAATATGTACATGAAAATATGTATGCGTAAATGGGGACTCCCTTGCATAGGCAGGGAAAAGATTGGGAAACAAGGAGAATGGCTGAACAATTGGACAAAGTCTAGGGACCACTTTAAGAAAACCAATGTCAAGGCTAACAAGACCAGTCAGAGAGAAAACAAGATCCTGAGGTTCAGAACCAGGGAGATACCAGTCCAGTTGGCATAAGGCCACTTGGAATAAAGTCCTGGCACCTGAACTGTAAGGTCAGCCAGTAGCAACTCTAGTCAGCCTGGTGATTAGTGCTGGAGACATATAAAGGCAAAACCAAAACATTTTGTGCCTTCAAAGGAGCTCATCTTTTTAGGGGATTGGGAGTGGTAAGGAATCGAGCATAGGTTGTCACCATTACTAATTAGTTTCCCATCTCCTCCAACACACACAATGTTTATGCTTTTTTCCTCCCCAAATTACCTCATCTATTTACATGCTACATTTTCTCTCTAACCCCATCTTAAAATGTGAACTCCTTGAAAACAGACTGTCACTTTTGTACCCCTTCCTCCCAGCACCTTGCACATAGTAGGTACTTAATTTGTTAGTTGAATTAAGTAAAGTTTGGGTCAAAATGATTGGGTTTTATGATTGGTACATCTTGGACAGCATCTCTTAAGTGCTTCTCTAGTAGAAAAAAAATATGGGACCTGGAGTTAGAGGACCCTGGTTCTAATCCAGGTCAGCCATTTATTAAAATGAGAAGGTTTGACTAGGTGATATCTGAGGCTCTGCTAGGTCCATGATTCTCAAATTCTAAATCATTTCCTCCTTCTCAGTGATGCTCCTTGTGGGACCTTGCCATGTCCCACTACTAAATGTACAATTTCAACCAAAAAGTAGATCTGTAATGGGATCTCCTAAAGAACAGGACTCACTCCTTCAGAGACTAAAATAAGGGTGACTCACAAGAAATGTCTAGGAGTTAGAGATTAAGGAAAGATCTTTCAGACCAAAGTGGGAGAAGAGATTAAACCCATGTGTAAAGATAATAATACGAACTATGCTTATAATCTACCTCAGTCCCATAGTTTCTAGCTCTACAATGACCTCATGTCAAAGTAAAAACTTTTAGGTACACACCTGTATTTTCTTTGTGTCCCAGATGTCTGTCAACAGGAGGAGGAAAAAGGGCAGGAAATAGGAAAAGGCTTTAATGGATGAGATCACCCTGGTGTTTTGTTTTGTTTTGTTTTTGTTCTTACCCTTGAATAGAGACAGAAAAGAGGGAATACAAGATACACTAATGACTGTTTGGGGACACCAGTGAGGAAGTTGTCCAAGTTTTCTTACACATTGGATCAGACCTCTGACTTCATTGATTTTGGGAACTTCTAGTGAGGAACCTCCCTTTACCATTCCCAAATGAAATTTGCTGTGTGACATGTAGTCTTAGAGGCTTGCTTGGGGGCTTTGCTTAACTAACTAACTTCCTGGTGGTCAAGATTTGAACTTAAGTCTTCCTGATTTCAAAGCCAGATTTCTATCCAGTATTCTATAATTGCCTCTGGCATTTGAATTCTGCGTTATTTGGGGAAGATTGCTTGAAAAAGGTTGCCTTTCCCTGAAGCACTAGAACAGTGTGAGTTAGCAGAATTTGGATAGAATTAAGATGTTTAAATGTACTTGGAAATTACCATTAACAGGAATGGTTAGTTGAATATTTATATGAAGTAATTGATACTGTTTGGAGCATGAAGGGTTCATCTGGTCCTGCTCCTTCATTTTGCAGATGAGGAAACTGAGGCCTGGGGAAACTAAGTGACTTGCCCAAGATCCTACAAGTAGTAGAACTAAGAGCCAAGCCCAGGTCTTCTCAGTGAAAAATTCCGGGGCTCCTTCCACTCCCTTGAAGCTTGGAAAATGGTCTAAAACTGAATAGCAGAAGCAGGAAGCTTTACTCATCCTCCTAGGAAAGAGCCTCTTTGAAATCAGAATTCAGTTGAGACCTTGGGGCAGCCCAGATGTAGCATTTCCTTTGTTGATGAAGGGATGTTCCATTGCATCAGCATCAGGCCCCCTTTGAGCCCCTCTCCTGCCCCTTCCAGTGACAGATCTGCCTTAGTCTTTTCACTTGGCCCTGAGAGAGCAACAGTGACATCATTTCCTGAGCTTGTCTGCTGGATGAGAAGCCATATCCCCCCTTTATGGAGTGAGTCAGTTAATAAACACTTTTTTAAAATGTGCTCCCCTTCGTGGACAAGGCTTCAGTCTGAGCCGAGGGGGCGCATCTCCCAACGGGCTTTCCTGTGGGCGGGTGTGAGCAGAGATGCTGGTGCAGGAGCTGATTAAGCCCTCTGACCGGGTCATTATGCAGCCTCCTAAAGAGGGTGCCACCCCGAAAATAAAGCTCCGTCTGGACAATCAGTTCACACCATTCAGTTCAGCCGGCATTGTCCGGGCTCTGAAGCCGATCCCCCCTTTCCCCCCTGCCCAGGCTGCCGAAGGGAATGCAACTTTTGACAAACTCTGAATAGGCTCTCTTGGGCTCGAGGCTCCGCCGTCCGGGCTGCCAGTTCCCCAGGGCCTCTCTTTCACCAGGGAGAGGAATCCAGCATTCAAGCAGGGTCAAGGAGCTTTGGGAGTGAAAGAATGCCAGATGCAAAGGGAGTGAGCGCCTCAGCTGGGAACCAGGGGGAGGGAGCAGGGGGGACGGAGGTGATGGGGGCTGATGTCACCCGGCACCTTCACAAAGGAAAAGCCTTTTCTTTGTCAAGAAGGATGACATCAGCCTCCAGACCGGGGTGCTGGTTTCGTTTTATCTCTCCTTTGTCCTTTGAAATGCTTTTTTCTAAAGCAGCGCGAGTTTACAGCGATGCGATTGGCGAGTGCCTCCCCAAAGCTTCCCCGTCTCCATCCCCCGCCGCTGGTCCAGGGCCGGCTCCTGCTCTGCCTCCTGTGAACCTGCTGGTGGTAGACCGCGTCCCTTTTGTCCTAGCCTGGAAAAGAAGCTGGCTGCTGGGCCACCTTTTCTCTTTGCCCATCTTTTCAGTTCTCTTTGCCCTCCCGTTATCCGCTCTCCGCATGGCAAGCTTCGCTTCTCATTCTTCAGGTCAATTGTCTTAAACGTGATGCTAACGATCTAGTTTGGAGAACTTCTCTTTCCCAGGAGAAGGATTTAGTTTTATTTTGTTTGTGTGCTTTGTATTGGATTGACCGAACACCTCCTTGTGTGCCGAAGGCTTGGGGCACGTCAGCAGTGTGTGTGGCTCATGGAGGCGCAGGGGGTTGTGTGTGGTCCTGGCAAGGAGAATTGGAGTTTGTCCATGGGGAGTAGTTGGTGAAATCTTTGGGGAAAAGGTGGGATAAGTCAGGCTCTAAAAGATGTATAAGAACTAAGCAAGTGGACAGGTAAAACTAGAGAGCTGTTACCAACCTCCTTTGTGTCCTGGAACCCCTCAGCAGTGTCCGGCCATTTCTTAGGACAATGCCCTTAAGTGCATAAAATAAAAACAGAGGATTACAAAGGAGACCAAGTAGACTGAAATACAGTGATAAGAATAGTTTAAAGAACTCCTGCTTCAAAAGGCTCACTTGCCAAGGAGAGTGCAGAAGGACTTTCTGATCAGATACTGGACTAACTGCCTTCTGAAAATCTGTCACCAGAACAGGTTATTCCAGGAATAACCCAACCAATATACGGATGTAGAAAGAAAGATGTTCCACATAGGCAATGGTGAGAAGGTATCTTTGGCTAGAGAGCAGTAGGGAGCTAGGAGGGGTAGATATGGTGGGGAGAGCTTATGGTGAGCCCCTAAAGCAAAACTGACTATTTTGAATTTCATATGTGGGCAAATCTTTGTAGGATAAATAAATGTTATTAATTTGAAGAAAAAATAGATATTGAGAGGAAGTGAGATTAGAAAGGGCAAAGTAAATATGGAAGACATTTTAGAAGAAGAAATATCAAGAATCTGTGAAAAATCAGATATTAAGAATATTAGTAGGAGTAATTAAAATATAAAACTCAAATTTCCTAGCCATAATGATTGGGGAAAAAGTCACAAAAAAGGGATTGTTGGAAAGGAGAGCTAGTATGAGGAGAAAACTGATATATTTAATTTTAGACACATTGATTTTGAGTAACAAAGAGACATCCAGGCGGGGACTTCCTATAGTCATTTGGAAATATTAACTTCAGGTGTTTACTGTAGAAAGCTAGAGATTTGGGAGCCGAAGGGAGAGAATATTAGAAAAATAACAAATTTGGGAATAACAAAAGTTAGGGAATGAGAGAATGAAAAGGACCCACCCAGAAATAAAGAGAAAGAATAATCAGAGAAATATGAGGAGAATTAGAAAACTACTGAGTCATGGAAAAGAGGAGAAAATAATTTCAAGGAGTGTCAGTGGTGGTAAATGAGGAATGAGAAAAAGCTACTGGGTTTGGCAGAAAAGATCATTGGTGACTTTCAAGAGCAATTTCAATAGAATTATGAAGATGGAAGTTAGAATGGGGAGATTTTCAGAGAAGAATGGGTGGATGGGAAATGAAGGTAATATCTGCAGAAGAGTATTTCCAGTAACTAGTCTAGGAAAAAAAAACAAAGCAAACCAAAATGAAAACCAAAAAAATCCACCGCTTTATAGCAGTATTTTTATTGCTCCATAAAACTTTTATTTCCAGAGTTTACTTGCTTCTTTAAAAATACAAACTTAAAACAATGAATTCTTCCATCTCCTTCTTTTCTTTTCTCCTGCAATCTACTTCTCTCATTTCTGGTTTCTACTATTTCCCCCATTTGCGGCCCCTGCTTTCCCAGATACTGAGAGTTGCTGTGCTGAAGCTGGCAAGGAGCTAAGTAGTTGGTAGTAGACAATTTAGATATTTTACATGTCCACAGGATGGTTTGGGTCAGAAAACACTGGTTTATAATGCAACTGCAAATTTGGGAATGAAAGGAAAAAAGAATGGAAGAAGAGATAACAGAATCATATGGAGTTTTTTCATGGTTGTTAAGATGGAGAGACCCTAGCAGTGTTTGAAAGTGGAAGGGAAAGATCCAGTGGGAAAAGTGAGAGCCTAAAGATGCTATAAAGGAACTGGATTGGAAAGAGTACAGGTCACAGAACTGAAAGGACTGGATTTTGAGACCTGGCAAGGACTCAAGGAACAATGACTCTTTCTTTATTGAGCCCACCTCTATGCTTAACATCCTGGCACCCTGATTAGCCAGGATCTATATTCCCTTTTCTCCTTGAAGTAATAAAATTACCACCATTAGTAAAATTTCTCATGATGAGATGGATCAGTTTTCTAGTCAATGGCAAAGCCTCAAGCCATCCTGCTTGGTAATGGCTTTGACTGGTGGGAAGAATGGGAGGACAGATGAAGGGTGGTGATGTTGGAAAGATTTTGATGAGATCAGATGTTGAATAGATGCAAGGGGACTCAGGATCAAAATTTTCCGCTCAAAGTTAGATGATAGTTTATCTACTAAGAGTCAAGAGAAAGGAGTTGGGTGTTTAAGGAAAAAAGAAAACTCAATTTATTGTTTCTCTTTTGAAAGATGTTAATAATACAAAATCATTTTTAAAAATACTGTTTGGAGTGTATTAGGGAACAAGGATAGATAAATGAAAGTATTAACATAAAATACATAAAAGCTAAATAGCCTGAGTAATGGATCAGTACTACCTATAATTTCTTCCTCTGATTGGAATGTGAAAAAAGAAAGTGTACTAGAGGTAGTGATCCACAATTCTGGATGAGTATGGAGAACAGAAGGAAATGGGAGGGAGGAAGAGATTCTTGAGGGGGCATCCTGAAACAGTTTTCTATTGAATGTAAGGTAGACTGTTCAGCAGAGCTAAAGGGAGCTAATTGATGAGCAGAAGTGGAAAGTCTTAAGTGTTTGAAAGTCTCATCAAAAGTAAAGGATGAGGGCAGCTGGGTAGCTCAGTGGATTGAGAGCCAGGCCTAGAGACAGGAGGTCCTAGGTTCAAATCCAGCCTCAGACACTTCCCAGCTGTGTGACCCTGGGCAAGTCACTTGACCCCCATTGCCTACCCTTACCACTCTTCCACCTATAAGTCAATACACAGAAGTTAAGGGTTTAAAATACAAAAAAAATAAAAATAAAAATAAAAAGTAAAGGATGAGGTCAGAGGCAGAGGCAGCTGACATTCAAGATTTCAGAGATAGATCAGTGATGTCACTGTGAAAAGGAAGACCAGTGGCATCATAAACAATGCTTCTTGTTAATGAAGTCATGCAAGTACATGCATGCGTTTGTGAATAGAATGGTGATCTGAGTGACAATAGAATGCAGGGCACATTCAGTAAATAAACAAATGGATGTTGAAGTCATGGAAGATGAAGGAAGGGGATGAAGTAAAGAGAAGAATCTACTTCCACTCTTCCACTCTTGTACTGAACCAGACACTGATAAAAACGAGACATAGTACTATTACATTGAGCTTTTTTCAATATGACTGAAAAAGACATGATTTTTGAAATATGTGATTACTATTTAATAGATCAATACAGTTTTACATTTAAAAAATTTTATGATTTTAAAAATGATAATTGTTCTGGTTTATATCTCAAATGGGATAATGTTGCTTAAATAGTTTGTAAACCTTAAAATACCATGTGAATGTCAGCTATTATGATCAAATAGTAATCGTGCAAAAGGTAAAAAAGAATATCGTGAACACTGAAGATACTTTGTTTCGATTATAAATATATGGTATTGCTGATGGATTTTAGATAATAAAGATTTCAGGGCAGTTTCAGAAGGATTAAAAAAAAGTTAATTATGCTGTCCAGGTCTAGTCTCAGTTTGAGTAACTATATGGCCCCAGTTAACATTCCTAATAAAAATATTAGGTTTCCCTTCCAATGATGAACTAAGAACTACTACAACACCTGTCACATTCTACCTCAAATATGACATCAATGAAAATCCTTCCTTTATTTAGGAAATCTTCAAGGAACCTCCTAGAGATGATAAATTAGTATGGATATGAGCAGTGGTGTGCTTGTAAATGTTTAACAACCAGCACCCCAAGAAAAAGAAAAAATGTAAACTAGGAACACTTATAAGTTACATCAGCATTAGTAATATTATACTTATCATATTTTTAAGTCAAGACAATCAACAAAACATTCAATTGAATCCTGATTTGTAGTATTTGCTGATTTCTAAAGCGTAAATGCCCACAATGGAACTGGCAAAAATTCCTGAATAAAAGCCTTTCAGATCATTATTATTCTCATTCAGGGATCCAAGATGTTAAAAAAAAGTTTCATTCAGTTTATGTAGAGAGTTTAAAAAATGCTAGACTTTTAAAAATTCTTATTTTTTAAAGAATGGACTAATGCTAAAGACAACAGCAACAACAAATTTATACTTAATGCTCTATGTGTATCCTTAATATAGTATTTGGGTGTTTGGATGTAGCTACCTGATATTTTAAAAACTAGATTGGAACTCTTTTGACTTGAGATAGCTAATATTAGCCTATTAGAGTTGGTTGGTTTTATATCTGTAACTTCCAATAGCTAACAGTGAGTTTGAACTTATTTGAACAATCATTTTTCACATATACAATCTTCAACCATTATATGAACAAACATTCAGTTTAGTAAATTTCCTTGACCCTCTTTTATAAAACATTTTATTCATATCAGCCTTTAAGAGAAGGATGCCACCAACTGAAAAGGCAGTAATTTAAGAAATAAAAACATTATGTACTAAAAAGATTTTTTTGGGGGAAATTCTCTAAAAGGATGCATTTCTGCATCTTGTCATTAATTTAATAGTTCTAGATTTCCTAGGGCATCTAGGTGTGGTACAGTGGATAGAGCATTGGATATAGAATCAAGAAGGAACTGAATTCAAATCCAGCCTCATACTTATTAGCTGTGGACAAATCACATAGTCCTCTTTGCCTCAATTTCCTCATCTATAAAAATGAGTTGGACTAGGAAATAGCAAATCAGTCCAGCATCTTTGCCAAGAAAACCTCAAATGCGATCACAATGACTGAGAAACGACTGAATGAATGAACAAGATTTGTTTGAAGTTCCTCACTTAATCATAAACATACATGCAGTTTATATTAGAGGAGGAACTCAAAACCTGCTTTTTCTGACTCCAAAACCAACCATTCTCTACACTATGATATATTGCCTCTCCTGAAGGCTTGCTATGGTATATTTCTTTTTATATAAAAAATACTTTCCTCAGTAAGATTTTTGCACTTAGCATTTGGAAGGAGAAGGTATGGAGGATGGTTTGTGATGTATATCCATGGAGTGGAAGAGGGAGAACCCACCCTGAGGAGATTTTGAAATCTCCTTGAATTTAGGAGCGGATATTATAGATTGACTGAAATTTTAGAGTAAATTTTAAAAAAGTTAAATAATATTATTCATGTTTTGACTACAACAGTCCACATTACTGATTTTTTTAGTTTTAACAATCTTTAATTAATTAATTTAGAATATTTTTCCATGGTTGCATGATTCATATTCTTTCTCTCCCTTCCTCCCTCCCTGATCCTGCAGCTAATGCACAATTCCACTGGGTTTTAAATGTGTCATTGATCAAGACCTATTTCCTTATAATTAATATTTGCTCTGGGGTGATTGCTTAGAGTCTACATCCCCAATCATATCCCCTTCGACCCATGTGATCAAGCAGTTGATTTTCAGTTCTTCCTCTGAATGTGGGTAGCGTTCTTTCTCATAAATCCCTCAGAATTGTCCTGGGCCATTGCATTGCTGCTAGTAGAGAAGTCCATTACATTCAATTTTACCACAATGTATCAGTCTCTTCTTTCACTCTGCATCAATTCCTGGAGGTCGTTCCAGTTCACATGGAATTCCTCCAGTTCAATATTCCTTTTAGCACAATAGTATTCCATCAACAGCAGATACCACAATTTGTTCAGCTACTCCCCAATTGAAGGGCATCCCCTTATTTTCCAGTTTTTTTGCCACTACAGAGAGCTTGGCTATAAATATTTTTGTACAAGTCTTTTTCCTTATTGTCTTTTTGGGGTATAAACCCAGCAGTGGTATGGCTGGATCAAAGGGCAGGCAGTCTTTTAAAGCCCTTTAAGCATAGTTCCAAATTGCCCTCCAGAATGGTTGGATCAATTCACAACTCTACCAGCAATGCATTAATGTCCCAATTTTGCCACATCCCCTCCAACATTTATTACTTTCCTTTGCTGTCATGTTAGCCAATCTACTAGGTGTGAGGTGATACCTCAGAGTTGTTTTGATTTGCATTTCTCTAATTATAAAGAGATTTAGAACACTTTTTCATGTGCTTATTGATAGTTCTTTATCTGAAAATTGCCTATTCATGTCCCTTGTCCATTTATCAATTGGGCAATGGCTTGCTTTTTTGTACAATTGATTTAGCTCCTTATAAATTTAAGTAATTATTCCTTTCTTGGAGACTTTTGTTATAGATATTATTCCCAATTCATGGCTTCCCATTTAATTTTGATCACATTGGTTTTGTTTGTACAAAAACTTTTAAATTTAATGTAATCAAAATTATTATTTTACATTTTGTAATATTTTCTAACTCTTGCTTTGTCTTAAAAGTCCACACTACTGTCAAATGTACATACATTTACTCTTGATTTCATATTGGGGAGAAAAAAACCCTCTTTCTTTGGTGTGTGGTTAGGACTCATTGCTGAGCAAATCTGGTTTTCACAAAGAGCATGGGATTTTTTAAAGGTTACTCACCATCCCCAATTCACTTGTGGCTACTCTTTACCAAAGTCTAGATTCTATTTCCAAGAATACTCTTTGAAATAGTACAGAATGAACAGCAATAACCAAACCTCTCCTTACCATCCCCACCTTCCTAAAGCACATAGTGCTCTGTTCGTGGCAACCCCTGCAGTTTTGGCAAAAGGAAGAAGTTCATTCTGTACAGGTTTCTTGACCTTTCTATTTGTGTCCCGGTTTCCTAGCAACACTGTCTGAGATAGACATTGCATATGCTTTCTGGGGGAATTCCAGACTTTTCTAGTACAAAATGAGAAAAAAATCCCCTTTTTTTAAGAGTTTCAAAATTTACTGCAAAAGTTTCCAAAAATTCTTCCATTGAGAATATTGAACCAATCTTAAATTTATTGTAGATTTTTACAGTTCAGAAAGGTTCTTTTTTCCCCTACTCAGTCCATATTTTATTGCTTTATCAGAGATACAAACATACATGTACACTCAGAGACAGAATTAGACTTAGAAACAGAAAGAGAAACCTCTGTGTGTGTGTGTGTGTGTGTGTGTGTGTGTGTGTGTGTATGTGTGTGTGTGTGTGATATTTGCAATCACTTAATAAAAAAGATTCAATACCAAACTCAAATGGTAGTTATGAATTCAGGAATTGTGAATTATCAGTGAAGTTTCCTCCTCAGTCATTGGCTCCTGAATCAGTAAGGAATCTTTAAAGAATAGCAATCAAATTGTTGTCCTAGTAGCTGTGTTTCTGATTATGATTATTTGTAGGTAAGTATATATTTAGTCACAAAAGAATTTTCTTCCTTCCTATTAAACTTATTCTACTGTAAATTCAGTCACTTCCAGACTAGATTGCATTAATTGGCTACTTCTTATTCAAATGACTACTTTTTCCATTAATTATGATGAAAATGCCCCAGATGTTATATAGAAGAGTAAGGTAATTAAATTAAATTAAATGATTAGCCTGCTGATCAAGTTAACATTTTGCTTAAGGAAGTAACTTATTTTTTCCATAGTTTTTTTTTCTCTCTCTCCATGAATATCAGAGAACATAGCAATGGAAAAAGGTCTAGTTCTTCTGCCCCACAGTTGTGTGACTCTATTATCATAGAATTCTAAATTCAGAGCTGGAAGAGTCTTTAGATGTTAGATGTCCCCTCTCCCATTTTACAGATGAGGAAATTGTGGTCCATAAGGCTTAAGTGAGTTGACCAGAGCTGATATTCAAATCTAGGTTTTATAACTCTAAATCCAGCTTTCTTTTCATTAAACCACATTGCATTCTATCAAGTATAATAAATTCATGGAAACTTTCTTCAGGTAAATAATATGAATTAATATTGATATAACTCTTTAAGGTTTGTGAAGTACTCTCTGTTTCTATTTCTTTATTTTTCTTTGTCTCTGTGTGTGTATATCATTTGACCCTCATAACAACCTTGAGATAGATACTCTAAACATCCACATATTATAAATAAAGAAATGGAGGCTGAGAGAGTTGAAGTGAGCTGTCCAAGATCATACAGCCAATGGGCCAGTCAGTATGGCGGTGATAAGAAGAATTAGCCATGTGGTTATGTGGTGAGCTGGCATTCAAAGCCTGAGCCCTTTGGCTCCATCACTCCCAGCATGCTTTCCACTCTACCATGGCATGGATGGAACTGAACTCTACAGGGCATGGATGGTTGCTGGAATACAGTGGAAAGAGCAGTGGATTTGAATACAGAGAAATCCAGGTTCGAGTCCCATTTCTGCCACTTCTTACCTGTGTGATCTTGGACAAGTCATTTAACTCTTCTGGGATCCACTTCTCTGTAAAATGAAGGAGTCAGATTAGGGAACCTTTAAGGCTGCTTCCAGATCTGAATCTATGATCTCATGTCCCCATCTCTGAAAGCACCAAACATACCAAAAGCCTTGTTGCTAGGAGAGGGATCCAGAGGCGCAAAGGTCATGATCATTGTCACTCCCAGCATGCAGTGTTATATATAAGTTGTGTAAACCTTCCTGGGGGAGGAAGACTGAGGGTGTGGTGGAAGGAGACAGGAGGAATTGGGAAGAATCAGGTAATTAAATATCCCCTGAGGGTGATTCATCGGCCCCTTTCCCTGAAAATATTTTGCCAAGACTGTTGAAAGGAAACAGCTTTAGAGTGAGTAATACTGAATGGGAGTGTGACCATAGAAATGGAAGCCCTCTAAAAAAGAAAGTTGTTCTTTTTTTTCCCCCTCCATAATTTTTGCCAATTGGAGGATTTCATCAAGTATCTATGTGAGATTCAAGAATGATGCTTAAGAGAACCATAATCATAACTGCCTTTTTCAGGGGAAATTAGCCCAGTCCATCCCTTTGGGCTCATAAAATAACTGGTCACTTCTGTAGCCCCTGATAGACTTCAAGATGGTTTTCTGGGGAAATCTTCAGTGCTGTCTAAAATTAATGAAATACATGTTTGTTTTTTTTTCCCCCTGAAGAATTTCAAAGGAAACCTTCAGGCAGGGAGGGAGAATTAACTAGGTAAAGGGGAAAATGTAGTCAATCCATAGGAAAAGATTAATAGAATGGTTACATTTTTCTGGACTGTGATGAATTGTTTTTAACCTTTTACATAGAGAAAATATAAAATTTTATTTTATTGACAGCTAAATTATGACTCCACCAGCCTTAATTCTAATTACTCATTAAGCAGGATACCCACAGCATACTAATTCAGCATAGCTCAGAGCTTTATGTGGATACAATATTCCTAGTTTGTCCTTTTCTTTGTGATAGCTTTTTTCATTAATTTAAAAATCACAGTCGAGGTATAACCAAAATTTATCTGACGCTTGTCAGCAGAATGGATAGATTGCATTAATATCAGCCCAATTTCTCACACTAATTTCTCTGCCTGATGCCAAAAGCAGGCCCTCCAAATTCATTTCCATGTGAAATTTAGAGCTCATCTTTGTGGTTCTGAGTCAGATACAAGTGTGTGTCATACAGCAGAGGTCTGGAATATAAGGAAGACCGGACCTTTAATTACTGAGAATACAAAACCAAAACCAATTCTTTCTCAGCTCCTTCCATCGCCTCAAGTCTGACTTTTCTCTTCTGGCCTTCTTCCCAGTAGTGTCTTTTCTCTCTTCCATTCTCACAATTGACCTTCTAGCTACTAACTTCACCTTTTTCCAGTTACTGTACGAATCTGGACGTTTCTGAGCAAATTGCTTTTCTTCCCTTTCATTTTACATAATGTCTGACTGTTTCCCAATTTTATTTCTTGGTTGTTACACTCATGCCAGATCCAGCATTTGTCTCAGTGCCACATATAACGAAGTATTCTTGTCATCTTGGCCAACTGATCCCATGTGCCATCCCATCTTGGTCTGTAATGGCAGCCCCTCCATAGCCATTAGCAAACAGGAGAAATACGGTGTTACCAGCAGATTTCTAAGTCGATAACTTGTGTTGCTATTATGTTTTATGACTTCTGTGGAAGGTCACAAAATGTAGATGTGGTGGAACAAAGTCATAAGGATTCCTGAACCACACTGACTCTTGGGTATGGGTGTTCGCACGTATGTGTGGAGAAGGGGGACTGCTGGATAGAATGCCAGAGTGGCTGGTGATCTAGACAAGTTATTTAACCTTTCAGTGATCCAGACAGCTCTCCAAGTATTACATTCCCTAGAAGGTTCTGACCTGCATTCCTGGAAAAATACATGTAGGTAGGTAAAGAGATATAGATTATTTATAGATAACATATCTATATATCACCTACCATATAATATCTATATATCATATATTAAACTATGTATTACATAGATATATGCCACGTCATATTATATCTACAAATTAGACATAACTTTATTATAATATAATATAATATAATATAATATAATATAATATAATATAATATAATATAATATAATATAATATAAATCTTTTTGTTATATAGATATATATCACATATATCACATAACTATTACATAGATATATAATACATTTCATACCTATTCTATAGATACAAAAGGTGTATGTAATATATATGACACAATGTGTAATATATAACACATATATACACCCATATTGTTTATATACATATAATATACACCTATGTATATAAAGACATGCATATCCTATCACACAAGACACAAGTACAAATATAGTTCTTTATTATATATAGTATATACAATATTACGTATCATATTCTAATTCCAATATATACTATTATCATTTATACATAGATACATACATGCTATTCCTTAATCATATAAGTATACACTATACTCTACTGCAAAAATGTCTATTTAGTGGAATCACTGAACTTTTACGTTAGAAGGAAAAATCTGATCTAAACTCCTGTGGTCGCTCCTTTAGAAAACTAAGTTCTCTCAAGACCAGCTAGTGTGTGAATCAGTTAGAAACCACCCACATACTGGAGCCACCCACCATGCAATTTAGGAGAGAAATCAGTCTCATTTAAAAAGCATATTGGAAGGGACCATGGGAGAAGCAGTTTTCATTTTTAAATTACAGGAAAAAATGCCCAATTTGGCCATCTCAGTGAAGCACATATATGTCTTTATTTACAATGTTTTAAAAGACTTTTCTTCATGTAAATATGTATGCATATATATTGTATAAATCTATATGTATATGCACATATATATGTCTGTCTATCTATGTATCTGTATCTATGTATCTATGTATGTATGCATGTATCTATCTGTCTGTCTATCTGTCTATCTATCTATCTATCTATCTATCTATCTATCTATCTATCTATCTATCTCTCCATAGGTTTATTTAGACTTACTTTTCTTACATGTTTTGTGGAGATTCCTGGTTCCTCAGGGACTCAACCCAGGTTATGGTAGGATTGGAAGGGATAGAACCATAGCCTGTACTCATTACTCCTCCCCTCAACCCTTTCATTTCTTCTTTGCCCCTTCTATCCTCTTGGGGTTCCCAGTTATGCAGATATAAGGCAAGCCTTCCTCTTGGTTACTGGTGGAATCAGGGTTGCAGAAAACCACAGGAGCCTCTCCTATCTTCTTCCAGAATGTGTTTCCTCACCAGTATGCCAAAGGGATAGGGAGTCCAATGTTTCTAGAGGGTCAATCTAGAAGGATTTATGCTCCACATATCAAGTACTTTTCATCCTTATATTTAAACTCCCATTTATCTATCTTTATTTTCATTTTCCTTGCCTTTTTGGAAGCCATTCCTTCAAATAAGCATACACAGTGGGGAAGAAAGGTGGAAAATTTTAATGGAATTTTAATAAAATTGGCCTTAAATTTTTACCATTCATAACTTTTCTTGTTAGAAGAAAAAGGGAAAATTTTGTTAGCAAAATGTTCTTATATAAAATTTTGAGGTTATCTACTCAAGCAGTGAGATGGTACAATGGACAGAGTGTTGTTAATGGAGTCAGGAAGACCAGAATTCCAATTATGTGACCCTGGGCAAGTTGCTCCACCCTATTTGCCTCAGTTTCCTCATTTGTAAAATGAGTTGGAGAAGGAAATAGCAAACCACTCCAGTATCTTTGCCAAGAAAACCCTAAATGGAGTCATGGAGAGTTGGACACAACTGAAAACAAGTACAAAAATAACAACAATGATGGCCTCACAGAGTTCTTAGGAAAATCAAATGAGGTAATTGTAAAGCACTTAGCATTGTGCCTGGCACATAGTAGGCACAATTACTAAATGCTTAGTCCTTTGCCCTCCTTCACACAGCTTCTGAAATAGCTTCCATACTTCCATAAAGAGAGAAGTAGATGAATGTGCTCATGGCTGAGAACCAGGATGGAAAATGAAAGCAACCCAAGATTAGTCATTGGTTTTATTTTTTAAATAAAGATTAACTATTTAAAATTCGACAATACAGGTATCCTCTTATGGACAGGATTCCAGTCTAAATAAACTGGAATTTTAGGAAAGGATCTTAATAATTTATTTTCAACTCAATCAAATATCAATTTATCAATATACATTTCAATCAATAACCAACTACTTATCTAATAGTTTACATGTGCTAGATACGACTTGGAACAGAAGTGCCAAGATAAAAAATCTAAATGATACTTGCCTTCAAGGGGTTTATACTCTAATGCGAGAGATAACATTTATATAAATTAGCACATAGAAAATATCTGTAAAGTAAATTAAAGAGCTATCATGCTTCCTGTGCATAACCAGTATTTTAGGACCTAAAAGAAGAATAAAGATCAGTAAAACCCACATATTCCATCCTCATGGAGCTTGTTATTGTTCAGTTGTTTCAGTTATATCTGATTTCATGACTCCATTTGTGGTTTTCTTGC
Organism: Gracilinanus agilis; assembly: GCF_016433145.1. Classification (NCBI taxonomy): domain Eukaryota; kingdom Metazoa; phylum Chordata; class Mammalia; order Didelphimorphia; family Didelphidae; genus Gracilinanus; species Gracilinanus agilis. The sequence continues at coordinate 57,482,684 of NC_058134.1, read as the reverse complement.
CAAAGATACTGGAGTTTGCCATTTCCCTCTCCAGCTCATTTTTACAGATAAGGAAACTGAGCAAACAGAGTGACTTGTCTTGCCCAGGATCACATAGGTAGTGAGTGTCTGAGGATGGATTTGAACTCATCTTCAACATTCTAGCCAATCCACTACCTAGCAGGGAATAGATGACTCTCATAGGAATTTTTTAATTCTTTGTGTTTCAATCTCCAGTGTCTAATACAGTGCCTGATACATAAATAAATATTTGTTTATTGGTTGATTCATGACTCAATCATGACCTTCTCCATGAATGGCTAAGATAAAGGAAGGAAACATGACAGTTCAGGTTAATGAGCGAGGTCAAGGCTTTGCTGGGGACATCTGTGTATATATTGAAGACCCAAAGTATCATGGCAGCTGTTATGGTGGAAGGAAAGACTGTGAAGGAGAAAGAATGACTTGGAGACTTTATAGCATAGTATTATAAACCCAGAAGGACTGACCTGCAAAAGAAACATTGCTGAGTGACAGAAATAGAGGGTCACCACGTCAAAGTGGGGTATCCCAACTTCTTCCCTTGGCCACTAAGTGCTTCATGAGGTGTGAGAGGAGGAGCAACCCATAGGAGAGAGTTTGGCCTGAGTTCATGGTGTCTTCAGAAAAGGGCCAGCTATCTGGGTGGGAAAGAGCATGATAAGAGTATATAAAGAACAGTTCTTCGATGAAAGGAATATTCATTGTTTAAAGAAGTTTACATATAATATAACAAATTTATATAAAAATATACAGATATAAAATAAAAATATATAAAAATATTATATATATATGTAATACACACATATATTGTTTTTACATTGCCTAAATTTCCCCTGTATTCCTTCCCTCTCCCAGAGCCATTCCCTAGAACTAATAATTTTTTAAAATTTTAAAAAAGTGGAAAGATGGCAAAATCAATCAATATATCCCAAAAATCTGAAATCATAGGCAATGTTACCCACATGAAGGACTCCTACTTCTGCTAAAGTAGTAGGAGAATAGGAGTCTGACACTCATAGCTCTTCTTTGCATCCATGATTTTTTGGGTAATTCTTTAAACATTTAAAAAAATTTTTATTGTTGCTTTGTGTTGGTTATTCTTTCCATTTAAACTGCTGTAGCCATTTCTATATAAATCAATATATAACATATATACATATAATTTACATGCACATATATATTTGTTTTTGTTTGTTTGTTTGTTTTATTTTTGCTCTGCTAACCAATACTTTGATCAGGGATTGCAAAGGGCAAAATGTAAGGTAAGGACAGAGGTTGACAGAGACTGGAGAGGAGTAGGGCTGAGCTGGCTGGGAATGACAATAGGGGGAGAGAATGCCAGGGAAGAGGGCTTTCCTCTTGGTCAGACAGGAACTCTGAGTCACAGGCATTAGGGCAGCTGGAGTTGGTGGTTTACTAACCATACTATGAGTAAATCTCTGCTCTATCCCTCCTCCTACCCCCCCCACACCTTATTAACTAGTGTGTCATCTTCCAGAATTCTTTGGTGCCTCTTGAAGGCACCACCACATTTCCATTGTTCCAGGGTCTCAATCTTGGCATTATCCTGAACTCCTCAATGTTGGGAGGAGTAGCCCTTCTTCATATAGCTGGGAGCTAGGGGACAGGAAGCTGAAGTCATTTACCTTAGAGAGTAAATAACTCATAATCGTGTTTGTAAGGGTTAGACTGAACCTCACTCATCTTGATATTCTCATTCCAGGCTGGCTAGTGATGAGACTTCTCCTGATCCACATGGCATACTCTTTGGTGTTCATGGAACTATGACATATAAGAATGGAAAGAATTGTGATATTTTAATCTAAAAAAGAAAAAATACTATGAAGAACTAGATAAGCTTCTTCTAGAAGGACTATCAAGAGAAAGAGAGATTAGATTTCCTCTATTTGTCCTTAGAGGGCAGAACTAGAATTAATGGGTGGAAGTTACAAAGAGAGAGATTTCTGCTTGATTTATGGTAGACTTTAGTAATAAATAGAGGCAGGGGTATGCTGGGTACCACCATAGTTAAATCTTCAGTGAAAGTGTTTATACTTAAAAATTGGCAGTCCCTACAAATCAGGGATTGATTTCTTGTTTTGTTAATTGTCTAGATCAGTGGTTCCCAAACTTTTTTGGCCTACCGCCCCCTTTCCAGAAAAAAATATTACTTAGCGCCCCTGGAAATTAATTTTTTTTAAAGTTTAATAGCAATTAATAGGAAAGTTAAATGCACCTGTGGCCATCACTGCTCTCCTGGATCACTGCAGCACCCACCAGGGGGCGGTGGCGCCCACTTTGGGAATCACGTAAGAAAGTGTTAATAGGAAACATAAACTTAAAAGTGTGTGGGTATACTTTTTTTTGAGAGCCTGGTTGTTAAACATTTACCAGCACACTCCTATATTGCTTTGTAAATATTGCTTGAGCTTAGTAGAAGTACCACAGAAGGCTCAGGGATTGAGGGTGTCACCAGATTGGAGACTTGGTAACTTTTGAATAATAAAAATAACTGGCATTTATATAGTGTTTTAAAATTTGCTAAATGCTAGGACAGCTAGGTGGCACAGCTGGATGACACATTAGATAGAATACTAGACCTAGAGTCAAAAAGAGTGATTTTTCTGGGATCAAATCTGGCCGTAGATAACTAGTAGTAACTACTAGCTGTGTGATCCTGACCAAGTCACTTAACCCTGTATGCCTCAGATTCTTCATCTATAAAATTATAAAATGAACTGGAGAAGGAAATGGTAAACCACTCCTAGTATCTTTACCAAGAAAACCCCAAGTGGGCTTTTGAAGAGTGAAACAGTGTTGAAAAACTACTAAATCCTATCTTATTCACATTTAGACCAAAGAAGAACAATTTTTATCTTAAATATCAGAGACAGAAGGAAAAAGATAGACCTATGATACAGTGGAAAGGCCCCTGAACTTATAGGCACAAGACCTGGCTTGAGGCATTGGCACCGGGTCTGACATGTACTTACCCCAGAACCTTGGGGAAGTCCCCCAAACTCTTGGAGTGTCATGTCAGTATATTACTAAAAGGCATATTTTTGCCCTAAGAAAATACAAAAACTTCTTCTCTTGGGGCCAAGAAAAAAATACACTCTATGTTTCCAATGTTCTAGTTGAACAAATTAAAATATTTCAATGTAATCAGAAAAGATCCATTGAGTGCCAAGAATCTAATGTTACTGTTTTGGTTTGCATCAACCAGCCCATGGGCATGGGGACCTGTGGTTTGTTTATGAAGACACTGAAATCAGTGAGGGAATGCAATGATTATGAAATTCTTAGATATAATGACAGCTAAAAATGGTTTATATCTCCTCTGATGGATTAAAATGGAGGAAGAAGGCAAGAGATTCTAATGAATTAACATATTTAAAGCACTTTGTAAACTTTAAAGTATATTATTATTTCTTACATTCTGGTGCCAGCAGGCAAGGTTACTTCCTCACGGATGATTTTTGTATGAATCAATCCATAAGATGTAGCTGCTGTCACAGAAGAAGGAAATGGAGAACCCTAACTGAAACCCAGAGAAAACATCAGAACAGTTCAGAACAAGAAGATCCATTCCAATTTTTGCTAAAAATCGGGGCATGGATGGAAGCAGTTTGTGTTGACCTTGGCTTATTATCAGGGATATTCTCCTTGGGCCATTATGTCATGAGAAGGTTCTTTCCTAATCTTTTCATGGCCCTTCTCTTTTTAAAAAAGTTTAACACATGCCATAAACGGTTTTGGCACACCTAATTATAATAGTCCTTTCATGCAGCTATAATCTTGTTTTTTATAATTAAACATTGATTGAAATTCTGAAGTGTAGTAGACAATTTACAGAGAAGATATTATGTCTGAGCTGTGGGTTTCAGGAGGGAAAACTCTCAACAGGGCTCTAAAGAATGGTAGTTTGGGAAGACAGGGAGCGCTAAAGCTGTTTTCAGGTTGACATTTTGGGGAGGAATGTGGAGGGCTTATACTTTCATTCTTGAAATCTTCCTTAGATCCCTTTTCTAATTTGAGGAAGAGTGTTAAAAAAAGAGCAAAATGAAGATTCTTTTATTGTGTGAAAACAATGAAAGGCACTATCTGGGAAGAATTTTTTTTTTTTTTTTAGATTTGGAAACCATCTTTTTAAATACATAACTGTTAATCATATTGGAAATTCTCATTTGCTAACTTTTATTCTTATTCTTCAGTTGTTTCAGTCATGTTTGATTCTTTCCCCATTTGGGTTTTCTCTGCAAAGATACTAGAATAATTTGGCATCTTCTCCAGCTCATTTTACAGATGAGGAAACTGAAGCAGTCAGTGTTAAGTAACTTTTCTAGGATTACACAGATTTGAGAGAAGGTTTGAATTTGAGTATTCCTGACTCCAGTCAGTGCTCTTTCCATTGCACCACCTAGCTGCCCCAGCTTTTATTCTGCATTAACTTAAATCTGTCCTCATCGTCTCCCCCATTCAAATGTAACTAGAAGGTCACCTCCTTATGAGTAAGAATTGCTTTTTATTCATTATATTTGTATCCCCAGCACCTGGTGCAGTGCCTGGTACAGAAGAGATGCTTAGTAAATAATTTTTTCTTGTTTTATGCTTAATAAATAATTATCGATTGATTTTAAATATTAAATACTCTAGATTTAGGTTAACAGATGCAGTGGTGAATGAAAGCTAAACTGTAAATTTGGTAAAGGCAAGGCCTTGGCTGATTTAAAAAATTAAAATACAAAACTTTGTATTGTTCCCAGCATTTCTACTGTACTGTTCTTGACATGGTAGATCCCTGAGTAAATGCTTAGTGCATAGATGTTATTATTTAGTCATGAAATGTTTAGTTTAGAATAGTTTAGAAATGGAAAGATTTCCATTTAATCCAATCTATTTTATGAATAAGGAAATTGAGGCATGGAGATCTTAATTGACTTGACTAGGCTAATGTTAAGAGTGTCTCAGGAAATATCTGAACCCAAGTCTTTCGGACCCTAAGCATAGGTCTTCTATTCACCATGCCACACACCTACTAACTTACCATTTGTTGGAAGGGCCACAGTGCTACACATAAGATTTTTGCGCCCTGTAGAATGTAAGTATTTTGAGGGCAGAGATTTTTTTTTTTAATTTTTGTATCTCAAGTACCCTGCACAGTGTTTCTTTGGGGGTTTTTTCCTATTAAAATTTTTATTTTTAAACTTTTTCCATGATTACATTGAACAGAATTTGGAAAAAACAAAAACAAAAACAAAATCATCGCCTCCTGCAAAGAAAATAAGGGCCGTTCTATAGATGATTGCCTCTCGTACCATAGAAGCAGCATAATTAATTCTTTCTTTAAATAAGAAAATTTTAAAAGGGAATTATTATGACTTTCCACTATTTACAAAAGTCACTGGGCTAGTTAGTATTTGGGGTTTTTGTTATGAATTTCTGATTTTTCCCCAAACTAAACATTATAAAACCACAATCCAACAGTTGTATAGCCATCACTTTGTTTGGTTTTGAACATGTTCTAGATAATCATGGCCACATGTAACTGATTAGAGCTATTCTGTTTCATCTTGTTCTTTTTAATAGGTTGTGGTGGGGAGCTGAATGGACCTTCTGGCTCCTTTACTAGCCCTGGGTACCCCGGTAACTACCCCCCCAATAAGGAGTGCATCTGGTACATCCGCACAGCCCCTGGGAGCAGCATTCAGCTCACCATCGATGACTTCAATGTAGAATACCACTTAAACTGCAGATATGATGTCCTTGAGGTACGTCCTTTGTTTTTTAGCACTGCCCAAAGACCTCGCTTGTATGCAAGTCAACAGCTCTGCGTGAGACACGCAGAAAAAGGCTCTCAATGAGGCCACAATCCAATGAGAGAGAAAGCATGCAAACACAAGATATATACAGGAGAAACTGGAGAAAATCTCAGGAATAGAATTAGGGGGGACTAAACAGTGTGTCTTGTGTGAGGGAGAGCAAAGGGGATGTTGCCGCTGGTTGTTGCGTGGTATAAGGAAACTGGAAGGGCAAGAAGTACAAGATTAAATTTTAAAAATCAGAAGATTTGATATTTGATCCTGGAGGTAAAATGGAACGCAGAAGTCAAGTCATTGTTGGATGGCAAAGTTGGAAGGTCTAATATTAATGTTAGTTAATGTTAATGTTAGTTAACATTAACTAACATTAATATTATAATATAATAAATAAGTAGTGGTTCATTCTATCTCCATATCTTTCAAGCCTCTAATATATCCTCCTTTTTTATAACATCCCCCATTCCTGGTACTCAGAATTTTTTATACATATCCTGCTTTTACTTATCTGGGAACATGTTGTATCCTCCAAGTGAAATATAAACTCCTTGAAGGAAATGGTCACTTCACTCCTGGACTTGTATCCTTAGTACTTGGCACATAGTAAGGGCTTCATGAATGCTGATTCACTGATGGATGGGGAAAAGTTATTTATGATTATATTTGTTCAATCCTTCTGACTGTCAAGCATACAGAGCCATCCCTACAAACACTCCCATGCGTGTAAACAGCTTTATTAGATTCTGTTTTTTAAAGTTACTTTCACACTTTATGGTTCACAAATTAAAAAGAGACATTTCATGAAAGCAAGAAAAAGGGATATATATCACGGCAAGAATATGTATATAATAAGCAAAACCTCTGGCTTCCTACGTAGCCTTAGAAATATATAAACAAACAGGTTTGAAAGCTACAGGTTAAACTTTTCTACTTCTGAAGAAATGTCATTTGTACATAGATAAGCTGAAATTTCTCGTGCTGGCCTCTTTTCTCCTGTCTGTATGCACATATATACCCCCACACACGTGCGTCTGTACCCGTGCCCAGGCTCAGCGATGTCCCTGTGCCTTATGGAACAGGCTGAGTGTCTCGGGTCTGTGTGGGGTTGCCAGTCTGCATGACGGTTATAACACCAGCTCCTAGCCAAAGCTAATGCCCCCAGGTCAGAAATCACATTCCACATTGTTTTTATGGACTTAGCGGATGCCAAACCATTCGAGTGGGAACAAACAGTTTTTGAAGAGAAAATAAGGTCCTATTGCTGTTGCCCTGGCTGTGATTTCCCAGCGCATGGCAGGGCTGGCATCCACACGAGCACCCTGCAGCTGTCAGCTCGTGCCAGAGCCCAGCGCACAAAGTGCCAGGACAGAGAGTCATGGAGGGAGAGGTGTGAGGAACCTCACAACTTCACTCTCTGCTTCCTGGATTTTACAGATGAGAAACCAGAGCCCGGGGGAAGAGATCTGCTCAAGATTGCATGGGCATCTAATGTTGGAGGCAAAATCTGAACCCGGAGCCTCTGATTTGGACCCAGATCCAGGGTTCTTGACATTCTACTCTATTGGGTCTTGCTCTGGGTTTGTTCCTTTTCTCTTTGAGAAGCCCACAGGAATGTCACTGACCTAACAAAAGCCCTGGGTGTGCCTGGTCCGTAGTGCTCTCTGGTCACTCATGCCCATCACATGGGCTATTCCCTAAAAACAAATACTGCGCTGTCTGTCCTTAGGGATGGAGGGATGCCCTTCAAATGACAGACATCCGCTCCAAGCAGGACCTCTGTACAAAGATGGCGGCACATGGTCTATGTGGAGCTTAGTTTCATTGAGGGTCTTCAAGCAAAGATTGGAGGACCACTCATATATGCCATTGCTGGAATTTGTGATCATGTCTGTCCCTTCCACCTCTGAGAATCTGTGACAGAATTCTCGTAATCCACACTTACTAAGCACTTACCCATTGCAAGATCCGGTATGCCCCCACTTCTCCCCTATGTCTGCCTACTCTGAAACACTGTTAGACCTCCAGGGGACTCTATCCCCTGCTATAGCTTCTTGATTGAACAGAAGGATTAAAATGTTTGCTCAAAAAACCTTCAAAAGGCTTGCTTCTTCCCCCTTCCTTTGGAAGAACTAGATAGCAAGAAAATAAGAATAATAGTATGTGGGGTATATACTCTGGGAAAGCTAAATCTGCCCCTCATTGTTCTAGAACACTCTGAGGAGTTTGTTAATATTTTTTTTCCTACTTCTGTAGGCTTGAGCTCTTATAAGCTGTGTTTTCTCCATCATTAAGTGCCAATGACTAATGATGGCTCTGGTTCCATTTAATCACTTAATATCATTTAGCTTTTACCAAGGGATACTTACTGTATTTACTTTGAAGTTACAGTAAGAGCTAAGGTATAAATATTTCCTTCAGTAATTCTAGGACATCTTTTTGGCTCAGTTCCTACATAATAGTCGTCCCACCAATTTCATGTCCAGAGGTCGCCTGATACGGCTGGATAAGTCTGTTTCAGCTACATTTGAGCTGGATCCCAAAGGTCACTCTTTGCTTGGTATCCATGCTCTGCTGGCTGCCATTCCTGATAATAGCACCCTGGGGTGTTGGAGCACCCTTTTGACCTTTCAAAACTCACAGGATTTCAAAACTCATCTCTTCACTTAAAATGGTAAAACTTCTACTACTACTACTACTACTACTACTACTACTACTACTACTACTGATAATAATAATAATAATAATAATAATAATAATAATAATAGTAATAATAATAATAATAATAAAAAATATAGAAGGGAGGTCCTGAGGCACGCTCGCAGGAGGGCATGGCCTCAGAGGGGAGAAATGCCCCAAGACCTTTCCCTGATGTTATCATTTCTTATGGATGCTATGAATGAAGAAGTCAACAAGGTCCCCCTTGGGTGGTGAGGCAGAGAGAATAAAGTGAAAACACATAGCCAACCCAAGCAGCATTTTTTTAAATTTAAACATTTATTAATAATCATTTTTAACATGGTTACATGATTCATGCTCCTCCTTTCCCCTTCGCCCCCCGCAATCCCCCCACCCATGGCCGACGCACATTTCCATTAGTTTTGTCATGAGTCCTTGATCAAGACCAATTTCCAAATTGTTGGTAGTTGCATTGGTGTGGTAGTTTCGAGTCCACATCCCCAATCATGTCCACCCCGACCCATGCGTTCAAGCAGTTGCTTTTCTTATATGTTTCCTCTCCTGCAGTCCTTCCTCTGAATGTGGGTAGCGTCTTTACCATAAATCCCTCAGAATTGTCCTGGGTCATTGTATTGCTGCTGGTACAGAGGTCCATTACATTCGATTTTACCACAGAATGTCAGTCTCTGTGTACAATGTTCTTCTGGCTCTGCTCCTTTCACTCTGCATCAATTCCTGGAGATCTTTCTAGTTCACATGGAATTCCTCCAGTTTATTATTCCTTTTAGCACAATAGTATTCCATCACCCGCATATACCACAGTTTGTTCAGCCATTCCCCAATTGAAGGACATCCCCTCCTTTTCCAATTTGTTGCCACCACAAAAAGCGCAGCTATAAATATTTTCGTACAAGTCTGTTTATCTATGATCTCTTTGGGGTACAAACCCAGCAATGGTATGGCTGGATCAAAGGGCAGGCATTCTTTTATAGCCCTTTGAGCATGATTCCAAATTGCCTTCCAGAATGGCTGGATCAGTTCACAACTCCACCAGCAATGCATCAATGTCCCAATTTTGCCACATCCCCTCCAACATTCATTACTCTCCCCTTCTTTCATTTTAGCCAATCTGCTAGGTGTGAGGTGATACCTCAGAGTTGTTTTGATTTGCATTTCTCTAATTATTAGAGATTTGGAACACTTTCTCATGTGCTTATTGATACTTTTGATTTCTTTACCTGAAAATTGCCTATTCATGTCTCTTGCCCATTTATCAATTGGGGAATGGCTTCATGTTTTATACAATTGCTTTAACTCCTTGTATATTTGAGTAATTAGACCCCTGTCAGAGTTTTTCATTATAAAGATTTTTTCCCAATTTGTTGTTTCCCTTCTGATTTTGATTACATTGTTTTTGTTTGTACAAAACCTTTTTAGTTTAATATAATCAAAACCATTTAATTTACATTTTGTAATTTTCTCTAACTCTTGCTTGGTTTTAAAGTCTTTCCTTTCCCACAGATCTGACAAGTATACTATTCTGTGTTCACTTAACTTATTTATAGTTTCCCTCTTTTTATTCAAGTCGTTCACCCATTCTGAATTTATCTTGGTGTAGGGTGTGAGATGTTAATCTAGACCTAATCTTTCCCATATTGTTTTCCAAATTTCCCAGCAGTTTTTGTCAAATAGTGGATTCATGTCCCAAAAGTTGGGCTCTTTGGGTTTATCATACACTGTCTTGCTGATGTCATTTACCCCAAGTCTATTCCACTGATCCTCCTCTCTATCTTAGCCAGTACCATATTGTTTTGATGACTGCTGCTTTATAGTATAGTTTAATATCTGGTCCTGCTAGGCCCCCTTCCTTCACATTTTTTTTCATTATTTCCCTTGATATTCTTGATCTTTTGTTATTCCAAATGAAATTTGTTATAGTTTTTTCTAATTCAGTAAAGAAGTTTTTTGGTAGCTTGATAGGTATGGCCCTAAATAGGTGAATTAATTTGGGTAGAATTGTCATTTTTATTATGTTAGCTCGTCCTACCCATGAGCAATCAATGGCTTTCCAATTGTTTGGATCCAGTTTTATTTGTTTGGAAAGTGTTTTGTAGTTGTTTTCATATAATTGCTGTGTTTGTTTTGGTAGATAGATTCCTAAGTATTTTATATTGTCTAGGGTGATTTTAAATGGTGTTTCTCTTTCTACTTCTTGCTGCTCTAATGTGTTGGAAATGTATAGAAATGCCGATGATTTATGTGCATTTATTTTGTATCCTGCAACTTTGCTAAAGTTGTTGATTATTTCTACAAGCTTCTTAGTTGATTCTCTAGGATTTTTTAAGTAGACCATCATATCATCTGCAAAGAGTGATAGCTTAGTCTCCTCCTTTCCTATTTTGATACTTTCAATTTCTTTTTCTTCTCTAACTGCAACTGCTAGTGTTTCTAGTACTATGTTGAATAATAGAGGTGATAATGGGCATCCTTGTTTTACTCCTGATCTTATTGGGAAGGCTTCTAATTTATCCCCATTGCATATGATGTTTGTTGATGGTTTTAGGTATATACTGTTTATTATTTTTAGGAAAGGTCCTTCTATTCCTATACTTTTCAGTGTTTTCAATAGGAATGGATGCTGTATTTTGTCAAAGGCTTTTTCAGCATCTATTGAGATGATCATGTGATTTTTGTTTGTTAGACTGTTGATATGGTCAATTATGTGAATGGTTTTCCTAATGTTGAACCAACCTTGCATTCCTGGTATAAATCCCACCTGATCATGGTGGATGATCTTCTTAATTACTTGCTGGAGTCTCTTTGCTAGTATTCTATTTAAGATTTTTGCATCTCTGTTCATTAGGGAGATTGGTCTATAGTTTTCTTTCTCTGTTTTTGATCTCCCTGGCTTTGGAATCAGTACCATGTTTGTGTCATAAAAGGAATTTGGTAGGACTCCTTCTTTGCTTATCACATCAAATAATTTGTATAGTATTGGGATTAGTTGCTCTTTGAATGTCTGATAGAATTCAATTGTGAATCCATCAGGCCCTGGCGATTTTTTCTTAGGGAGTTCTTTGATGGGTTGTTCAATTTCTTTTTCTGATATGGGATTATTTAGGTATTATATTTCTTCTGCTGTTAATCTAGGCAGTTTATATTTTTGCAAATATTCATCCATATCTCCTAAATTGTTATATTTATTGCCATATAATTGGGCAAAATAGTTTCTAATGATTGCCTTAATTTCCTCTTCATTAGAGATGAGGTCTCCCTTTTCATCTTTGATACTGTCAATTTGGTTTTCTTCTTTCCTTTTTTTTATTAGATTGACTAGTACTTTGTCTATTTTATCTGTTTTTTCGAAGTACCAGCTTCTAGTCTTATTTATTAATTCAATAGTTCTTTTACTTTAGATTTTATTAATTTCTCCCTTGATTTTTAGTATTTCTAATTTAGTTTCCATCTGGGGATTTTTAATTTGCTCACTTTCTAATTTTTTGAGTTGCGTGCCCAATTCATTAATCTTTGCCCTCCTTAATTTGTTAATATATGCACTCAAGGATATAAATTTCCCCCTGAGTACTGCCTTGGCCGCATCCCACAGAGTTTGGTAGGATGTCTCATCATTGTCATTTTCTTCAATGAAATTGTTGATTGTTTCTATGATTCCTTCTTTGACAAATTGGTTTTGAAGAATCATATTATTTAATTTCCAATTAGTTTTTGATTTTCCTGTCCAGGTGCCCTTACTAATTATTATTTTTATTGCATTATGATCTGAGAAGGTTACATTTATTATTTCTGCTCGTTTGCATTTGTTTGCAATATTTCTATGCCCTATAACATGGTCAATCTTTGTGAATGTGCCATGTGCAGCTGAAAAGAAGGTGTATTCCTTTTTGTCCCTATTTATTTTTCTCCACATATCAATTAAATCTAATTTTTCTAGGACTTCATTCACATCTCTTACCTCTTTCTTATTTATTTTTCGGTTTGATTTATCTAGATCTGAAAGAGGAATGTTTAGATCTCCCACTATTATGGTTTTACTATCTATTTCCTTCTTGAGCTCTGCCAGTTTCTCCTTTATGAATTTGGATGCTATGCCACTTGGTGCATATATATTGAGCAGTGTTATTTCCTCATTGTTTATACTGCCTTTAATCAGGATGTAATGACCTTCCCTGTCTTTTTTAATCATATCTATTTTTACTTTGGCTTTGTCAGAAATCATAATAGCCACTCCTGCCTTCTTTTTCTCATTTGATGCCCAAAAGATTTTGCTCAAGCCCTGAACCTTAAACTTGTGTTTGTCCACCCGTCTCATATGTGTTTCTTGTAGACAACATATGGTAGGATTTTGGTTTCTAATCCACTCTGCTATTTGCTTCCGTTTTATGGGCAAGTTCATCCCATTCACATTCAGAGTTATAATCATCAGTTGTGCATTTGCTGACATTTTCGTTTCCTCCCCTATTCCTACCCCTTCTCCTTAAGCTATTTCCTTTAAAACCAGTGGTTTGCTATTAAGACCCTATCCCTTATACCCTCCCTTGACTAACTTCCCTTTCTACCCCCTCCCTTATTCCCCCCCTTTTTGTTTTTAACAGCCTTATGAATTTCCTCCCCCTTCTTCTCCCCTCCCTTTTTTTGACCTCCCCACTCCCCTGTTTCCCTTGATTTATCCCTTCTGACTTTTTCAGTAAGGTTAGATAAGAGTTTTATGTCCCAATGGATAGTATAGCTACTCTTCCCTCTCCGGGTTGATTACACTAAGAGTAAGGTTTGATTATTACCTCTTAATGCTCTCTTCTTCTCCTTCTTATAATAGTATTTGTCCCCTCTCCTTCCCATGCCCACTTTGTGTGTAATAGAATATCCCATTTTTCTTATTCACTCAAGTTTCTCTTGGTGTCCCCTGCTATTCACCCCCTCTTTCCCATCCCCCATGTCATCTTAGATTATTTAATGTTCCACCCTCACCCTGTGAATTATTCTTCTGATTACTATAATAGTGAATACTATAATAGTGAATAGAGTTCACTAAAGAGAATTATACATAACATTTCTCTACATAGGAATACAGATAATTAGATCTTACTGAGGCCCTTAAAAAGGCAAATTTAAAAATTATAACTTTTCTTTCTTTCCCCTCTGTTTCTTATTTACCTTTTCATGTTTCTCGCGATTTTTGTGGTTGGATATCAAACTTTCCATTTAGCCCTGGTCTTTTCTGTGCAAATACTTGGAATTCTTCAATTTTGTTGAATGCCCATACTTTCCCCTGGAAATATATAGTCAATTTTGATGGGTAGTTGATCCGTGGTTGTAGGCCCAGCTCTCTTGCCTTTCTGAATATTGTATTCCAAGCCTTACGGTCTTTTAGCGTGGAGGCTGCCAGATCCTGTGTGATCCTGATTGGTGTTCCTTGATATTTGAATTGTCTCTTTCTGGCTTCTTGTAAGATTTTTTCCTTTGCTTGAAAGCTCTTGAATTTTGCAATTATATTTCTGGCCATTTTCTTATCTGCATCGAATGTAGTGGGTGTTCTATGAATCCTTTCAATGTCTATATTGCCCTCTTGTTGTAGGACTTCAGGGCGATTTTGCTATATAATTTCTTTTAGTATGGAGTCCAGGTTTCTATTAATTTCTGGTTTTTCTGGAAGACCAATTATTCTCAAATTGTCTCTTCTAGACCGGTTTTCTTGGTCTGTCACTCTCTCATTGAGATATTTCATATTTCCTTCTATTTTTTCAGTCTTTTGACTTTGTTTTATTTGTTCTTGTTGTCTTGAGAGATCATTAGCTTCTAACTGCTCAATTCTAGCCTTTAGAGACTGGTTTTCAGCTATGATCTTTTGGTTTTCTTTTTCAATCTGGTTCAATTTGCTTATCAGTTCATTTGATTTCTGTGCCTCACTTTCCAATTGCAAGATTTTACCTTTTAAACTGTTATTTTCTTGCCAGATCTCTTTCATCTTCCTCAGGATCTCACTTTTGAACTCTTCCATAGTTTGTGAGGAGTTTTCCTTATTTGAGGAGGGTCCGGATGCTTGTTTGTTCTCCTCCTCTGTTTGCTTAGTTGTCTGGATTTTCTCTGTGTAAAAGTTGTCGAGTTGTCGAGTGTTAAAGACTTCTTTTTCTTGTTGTTTATCTTTCTCTTCTGACTTTCCTGAGTCTGGGTAGCCATCCTTAGCCCAGCAGCTTCTCAGGTTTATCCTCAGTGTCTGTCCGCGGTCTTTTGGCTCCTGACGTCTGAGTTCTGGTTTTTTCCAAGGTCAAGCCCCCTGTTGGACTCCCTTGCTTGATCCTCTGCTGGAGGTTCCTTTACAAGTCTCAGGGCGCTGCTTCCACAGTCGTATACCCGTCTACGCAGGTTCCCCACTCAGGGTTTCAGAGCTTTAGCTCGTGGCTGTGTCTGCCTCCACCCACGCCTCTGCCGCGCCTGCGCTCAGATTTCGCGTGCGTTCTTTGGCTTTTTGGGGCCCCAAATCTTGCTGCTCTCAGGAACAGGCCCCGGAGCTGCCAATGACTCAATGGGTGCCCCAAACTTGCTCTATTTCTTTTTAACTGGCTTCGGCGCTATAGGTGGTGTGTGTGGAGGGGGTGGGGGTGGGGCGGTTGCTCAGCCCGCGATTTAGTGAGAGCCCTTTATAGCCTGGAAATGTCTCGATTCCACGTACCTTCCACGCTGTGCCCTGTTGTGGGGTTCCTCCGTTCGTCTGGACTTGTTTTTATGTCCCTTTGAGGAGTTTTGTGTGTTTCAGTCAGGAGAGGTTAAGAGCTGCTTCTTACTCTGCTGCCATGTTAACCCAGAACCCCCTCCCAAGGAGCATTTTTGAAGATCTGCCATGTCTAGTGAGGTAGCCACTTAAAAAAGAGTTCATCATAAGGATGAGGTGAACAGATCTGAACCAGGGACAGACTGATTCACGAGAAGAGAGTCTGGCTGATTTAGCTCTTTGAAAGATAATCCAAGTTCTGGTTAGGGAGCCAATCAGAAAAAGGCCCTCCCTGACCCTCTTGGTTAGCAGACCTTGGGGAGCAGGCACTGGGTGACTCTGTGTCCTCCAAGACATTTTTTACATCATCTTTACATCATTTACATTTTTACATAATTTTCACATCATTTACATTTTCCCATAATTTGAATTTTATATAATTTAATATTTTACATTCTTTTTATATCTTTCACATATTTTACATCATTTTTATAGCATTTTCATCATTTACATTTTACATCATTTCTGTGGTTTCCCCCAGAACAGCCCCTTCAGGCTTTCCACATGGGGCAGTTGTGTCATCCGAGGAAGCTTCCTCCCTATGCGCGTGCCCCAAGCCAAATGGGACGTTCCAGCCCTAAAGCCCAAGGCCAGTTCATTCCCTTCAGCTGGGAATTCTGATTGCTTCTCTTTTAGTTTGGTGTCAGGCCTAGAACCAGAAGGGTGGTTTTAATTTTATTTCCTACCCCTCTATCTCTTGGCCTGCCTTCTTTCCTTTCACTGGCTGCTGAACACAGTGAATGGAGTTAAACTATAATGCTGGCCAGTCTTCCATTTTAACCGGCTACCTTCATCCTCAGCCTTCAGCCATGGCCAATTTGATGCTCAGAAATCAGTGTCCTATAAATGGTCGGTTCCTCTATTGCAACAACGGGCTCTTGGTTGCTCATAACATGGGAATGCTGACTTGATTGTAATAGTAAATGGAGCTAACAGAGCAGAAGCAAATGGTCAAAACAGACTAAAACCACAGGCTTTGAGATGGGCTGTTATCCCAAGCCTTCCATCAAAACACATTTTTATCTCTGAAATCTTGTGTTCCCAGCAGCCTGGTTTTTTTTTTCCTCTGTCTGCCCTTTAGTCATATGCCACAGTGCCCAGGAGCCACACCCTGAAATTCTTTCCATCTTTCTCCCATTTTTGAGAGTCATATGTTAACTATTGGTTGTACTTGTGGAGGCCAAAAGTAACACTTTATTGTTTTCACCATGGAAACCCTCTAGCTTGTTTTTCACTTTGGGCTTTGGAAAAGCCGTGTGAAAAGTGGGTTGCACTGGGAAGGAAGTCCACCCCTAGGTGCAATAAACTAAGACAATGGCTTGTTCTCTGATGCTGGGTTCCTTCAGATATCAGAGTCTTTCCTCCCCTCAAAAGAGGCAAGAAAATAAAGTACATAATGATAATCTTTCTGAAGCAATAAAATATGTTTTTATTCTATTTGTGATGAGAAGGTGAATTATGCAGTTTTCTAAAAAGGAAGACATACATGACACTTTCCTTAAAAAATCTATGGAACCAGAGAGCAGACTAAATATTTTTCCTCCTTCCCACTCTCAGTAATACCCCCCCACCAAAGAGAAACTAGGCACCAACGAGAGAGCAATTACTGCTAAATCTAGAGAATAAAAAAGAGAGAACACCAACAAGGTAAAATTTTTATGAATTGATAAAGGAGAAAGTACCCTTTACCCACCAGTCTCCAACTACCTAAAGGCAAGCATGAATTAAACTGCATACTTATGCTTGGGTCCCATATTAAGATCTCACCCCAAAGTGTAAAAGTTTGCTTGAATTCTTCACTCCCTGGTTTGTACCAGGAATGCAGGACTGCTTCAATATTAGGAAAACAACCACTATAATTGACCATATCAATAACAAAACCAGCAGAAATCATTTGATTGTATCAATAGATGCAGAAAAAGCTTTTGAAAAAATATAATACCCATTCCTATTAAAAAGACTAGTGAGTAGGGGGCAGCTGGGTAGCTCAGTGGATTGAGAGCCAGGCCTAGAGACGGGAGGTCCTAGGTTCAAATCCGGCCTCAGCCACTTCCCAGATGTGTGACCCTGGGCAAGTCACTTGACCCCCATTGCCTACCCTTACCACTCTTCTACCTATAAGTCAATACACAGAAGTTAAGGGTTTAAAATAAAAAAAAATTTAAAAAAAAGACTAGTAAGTATAGGAATAAATGGAGCTTCTCTTAAAATAAGTAGTATTTATTTAAAACCATCAGCAAGCATTATCTGCAATGGAAACAAGCTAGAAGTTTTGCCATTAAGATTAGGGATGAAACAAGGATGCCCATTATCACCACTGTTATTCATTCTTATACTAGAAGTCCTTCACTCCCTGAATGTTCTCTACCCTGCAAGAAGTAACAGACAAACCTGATGTTTCACACAGAAAATGACAAAGATGACAAAAGATGAGAATAGTCAATGTTGGAAGGATTAGGAAAACATGGGCACACTGATGCATCCTTGGTGGAATTGTGAATTGGCCTAACCATTCTAGAAAAACTTGGAATTATGCCAAGTAAGTGTCTAAAATGGTGATAGCAGATATTTTACTGCTAGACATATACCCCAAGGAGGTTAAAGGGGGGAAAAAAGAAAGATAGTATAGACACCAGAATATTTATAGCATCATTTTTTATAGTAGCAAAGAATTGGAAATAAAGTTGATGCCCTTCAAATGACCAGGAAAATATCTACAATTTAAATGGAAAAAATAACAACAAAACAATTTTAACTGAATGCTTAAGAATTTTAATGACCAAATGTAGTCCCAAAGAAGAGATATGAGATGATACCTTGCCTGCTTCTTTGCAGAGGTGGGGAGGAAGAGTCATTAGTATACAAGATGGTTTATAAAAGTCTTAAGTTTTTGCTATATTAATTTTGTTGTACTTTATGGAAGGTAAAGGAGGAGAGAAATGGGAAATGTAGATTATGTAAAAACAAAGTATATCAATACAAATGCATGTTGTGTTTTGTTTTTTTTAAATGTTGTGTTCTTCCCAACAGTCCATTAGACTTAGGAATGCACTATCTGCTAAATACTCTTCTTAATTTATCCTAAAGGAAGAAGGAAACCTATAGAAAATGGGAAAGTATATTTTGAAACAAGAGGAAATATGGCTTATTTTAGCCTCATTTCTACCATTTGGACCACCATCTATGTGAGGGGACAAATAAACCCTCCCTGAAAGCTGGCCTTTTGATGGGATGCAGGAGGCCACATAAACATGAGCCCCTTTTAAAGAAACTAAACTCCTTGCCTCATTCCTCTGCGATTACTGTCCTTGTACAGAGAGCCCTCATGGGAACAGCAGTTTCATTCATCTGGGCTCTTCCAGAAGGACTGGAAGGAACTGCTCAGACAAAGGAGGCATTGTAGATTCAAGTGACACTCTTTTTCAGGAGCATTCTCATGGTTTTTTTATTCTCATCTATCAGCACATATTAGCTGAATTGCACTTCATATCTCTCACTAAACCAGTAGCAGGATCTTCCAGGAAATTCAAAGATACAGAAATGATCCTTTATTAAAAAAAAAGAGGTAGCATCTTATAGGAGGAAGCACATTAGATTCAGTCGAAGGATTTGAGTTCTCTCTTATCCTTTTGGGGATGTCAGTTCACCTCTGGATTTTGGTTTTCTCATCCATAAATGAACTCCAAAAAGTCCAAGATGATTTTATGGTTTCTGCCCCCAAAAGAGTGAAAACACGAAGTTTGAAATCTTGTTTGACCCCGTCCACTTCTAGAAACACTCTCAGAAGGTGTCTTTGGCTTGCATTTGCTAATTAATTTGAATTTACTCTATCATTAACTTGAAGACCCTCTACTAGCTGGCTCTATGACCCATCCTGATTAATCTTATCTCCCTATGTACCTCTCAGCTATGGCCAAACATGCATTAGGTCTTACTCCTTTGTATGATTTCATTTAATCAATCTGCTTAACTTCTGTTAAGTTAGCTGATATTAAGACAACGAGGATATGGGAATATTAATTAAAGGCAGAGGTTTAGGATCACAGGGCGCAGATAAAGGCAGGGATGGATAAAACACAAAGTGAGACAGCTGGTG
Organism: Gracilinanus agilis; assembly: GCF_016433145.1. Classification (NCBI taxonomy): domain Eukaryota; kingdom Metazoa; phylum Chordata; class Mammalia; order Didelphimorphia; family Didelphidae; genus Gracilinanus; species Gracilinanus agilis. Next base: position 57,463,285 of record NC_058134.1, on the reverse strand, counting down.
ATTTGGATTCCAGAGGACGGGATGAAGACACTGGCTGCTTGGAGAATAGGGACAGATACCTGGAGGATAGAGAAGAATGACAAAGCAGAGATAGACAGGAACTGAAGGAAGACCACCCTCACCTCCTTTACTCATGGTCTGACCAAGTTTCTGGTCCTATGAGTATATCTGTCCATTTGGAATTGGTGAAGGTTGTAATGAATGGAATAGCTAAACCTAGAGAACCAAAGTGCCCACTTAGCCTTCCTTACCCCTTCTGAATTATCTTTCCTCTTGCCAGCAAATAATTAAGAATAGATAAATCTCCTAATATATTCCAGTTTCAAAAAAAATTGGAATAGAGAATAAAATCTCTTTCTTTGGAGATGTTTTGTTTATATAATTCTCTTTCTGAGGATGTGTATGTACACATCCATATCTTTGTGCCCACATATACACATGTACCTCAAAACACATATGTCCAAGAGTCAGAAAATCAGACCTCTTTATCTGTCTTGACATTCCTGTGGAAAAGATTAAAGTTTATGACAGAGAGAGAGTGGGGGGAGGAGAGAGGGAGAGAGAGAGAGAGAGAGAGAGAGAGAGAGAGAGAGAGAGAGAGAGAGAGAGAGAGAGAGAATCTGTTTAAAAAGTTCTATTCCCTCACTTAATTTGGGAAAAGGAATATCTGTACTTCCATCACTTTTATGCTGATAAAATAGACCCCAAAGAGTTGGTTTTAGGAAATCTTACATTTCTTTTGTTTAAAACCCTTGCTTTCTGTCTTTCTTGGTAACACTAAGACAGAAGGGCAGGGGTTGGGTAAATGGGGTCAAGTGACTTGTCCAGGGTCAAAAAAGAAAGCATATATTTCTCAGACTGTCAATTTATGTTTCTGAAGCAGAGGGAATGCCTTTGAAAGCATAGAATTATGGTTAAAATTCTTCCATTAAGGATGTTCTTTTTAAATAATAGTCCAGTAGACTTAAAGCTTCAAGACTGCTTGGGATTAGGACCTGGGAGTTGATGCTAATACAGACATACTAAGAAATGGGCAGCAACTGTTTAAATGGATTGCTTAATTGAGAATGTTTCTTTCTGTAATCCATTCCAGGTCTATGGTGGCCCTGATTTTCATTCTCCTAGAGTGGCTCAGTTGTGTTCTTCCAGATCAAGAGATAACCCTCTAAGGGTGTCAAGCACTGGAAATTCATTGGCAATCAGATTCAAGACTGACAGCAGCATAAATGGGAGGGGTTTTAATGCCTCATGGCAAGAGATCCCTGGAGGTAAGTTTTATCAAAATTAAAAAATTTCAGTTAAGTATCTTCAATAGAGTACCCAAGAAAGGCATAATTAATTAAGCTTTTTAATAGTTATTAGAAAAAAAGTATACTACCTCCCACCTTCCCCTTCCTCACCCTCAAATCCAGAAGCAACCTATTCAACTTGTCTGGTGCATTGTTCAGAATCTCACCAGATCTTCATTTTGGACTAGAAATTGAATCTCTATGGACTGGTTCTGGTCCGACCACTAGTAATGAAAATTCATTCATTCATTAATGATCCCGCTGTTCTTTGCCTTGGTCAGAACCTGCTTGGACTACCAAGGCACCGTATCTTGAGGGCACTGACAAATCACAGGGCATCATGGAGAGGGCAGCCAGGAAGGCAAAGAGAGAATAGATGGAAAGTAATCTGAAAGAGGAAGGCACTATCATCCAAGAGACTGAAAAGGGCTTCTTGCACAAAGGGGAGGTTTGAAGCAGTTATAGGTAATCCAAGAAGTGGAAGTAAGGAGAGAGAACCAGTTTGATGGCACACTTAGGGCAAAAATATGGAAAGAGGAAACGTGGTATCATGGGAGAGGAACAGTAAGTAGGTTGGCTTGATCGTAAAATGTGTGTAATCATACATGCATAACTATCAGAAGACCAAGTGGTAGGTGAACTTCCAAAGAGAACATGAGCTGTGAGGTAAAAGGAAGGTACCATGTAGCTGGTGGCATTTGAGTTGGGTAAGTAGAGGTATGGAGCCAGGCAGGGAAGGCTCATTTCCTTTTGAATTCAGTGTACTAGAGCCAATCAAAATGATTTGGAACATCATAATTATCCATATTCATGGAGGAAAAATAATTAGTATTATGATATTTTATATTATTAAAAAATAATGAAGAAATGTTTCATTAAAAGTAGTTTTTACTTCGATCAGAGAATGTATTTCACTGGAAATTTTTATCCCTTTTTCCTTCAGGCTTTAAGTCATTTTAGATCTTTATTTTCTTGTTCTTGCAAAGGTTCAATTGAGTGGGAAATAACTCACATAATTCACTTCATTGGATATTCAATAAAATAACACTTTTAAAGAGATTCTATAATTGGCAAGGGGATGAGACATATTTATCTAGAACTATGATGAAAAGTGTAGAAATTTATATATGGGTTATTCTTCTTATTGATTATTTGGATTTAATTTCTACAGGTTGTGGAGGAATTTTCCAGGCTTCCAGTGGAGAAATCCATTCTCCAAACTACCCCAATTCTTACAGGAGCAACACAGACTGCACCTGGGTTATTCAGGTGGACAGAAACCATCATGTTCTCTTAAACTTCACTGACATTGACTTTGAACCACAAGATGCATGTATTACTGTAAGTGTCAAATGCTCTAGACATTATTTCTAACAAATCCTAGTAATAATGCTAACAAATGGACTGATTTCTTCCACATATTCAGTACATTCATTTGTTCTTATGGGAAAAGAAAGGCATTGGCTGAGTGCCATTTACATAATGTTTTTTTAGTTTTTTAGATTTTTCTGCACCATTTGAAATCTGCTCTCTGAAAACTAAAGAATATGTCTGTCTGTTCCTAGTTTTCTTGCTTTAACAATCCCAGATTCTAAGACTGAGGGGTTACTTCCACCAAGGTTCCCATCATTTCCACCCCAACAACAAATTCTTCCCTGTTGGTGAGAATCAGATCCAGAACACAAGGTTTCCTCATTGGCTCCTTAACTTTTTGAATGAGGAATGGAAAGTTTTCCAGGAGAGATTGGAGGGGGGGAAGAGATGGGGAGAAGGGAGAAAAAGAGGGAAAAGGGAAGGGAGAGAGAGAGAGATAGAGGGGGGAAGAAGGGGCAGAGAGAAGAGAGAGAAAGAGATGGAGGGGGGAGAAATTGAGAAGTGGGGAGGAGTGGGGGAAGTTGGGGGGAGAGAGAGACAGAGCAAGAGACAGACAGACAGACAGACAATGAGATCCTAATACAGAAATGGAGAAAAGTCATTTTTAAGTGCCTACTATGAACCAGGCACTCTGCTAAGCTCTTTACAAAAATTATCACATTTTGTCCTTATAATAATTCTGGGAGGTAGATGCTATTATGATCCCCATTTTTCAGTTGAGGGAACTGAGGCTGAGGTCAAATAACTTGCCCATGGTCACACAGAAAATAAGTGAGACTGAATTTGAACTCATCTCTTTTTGACTCCAGGCTGATCTTTTTATCCTTCATGTACCACTGAGCTGTCTAGAACAATATTTTGGAGACACAAAGAGAAATAAATAAATCTTTTGAGAATGAAAAAAATTATCTAAAAATATAATGTGGGGAGGGGGCAGCTGGATGACTTGGTGGATTAAGATGAGAAGTCCTGAGTTCAAATCTGGCTTTAGACACTTCCTACCTGTGTGACCCTGGGCAAATCACTTAACCTCATTGCCTAGCTCTTACCACCCTTCTGCCTTAAAACCAATGAGGACTACTTGCACTAGAAAAAAGGAGTTGATGCCCCAGATAGATAAGAGATAGTAAGAAGGTAGGTGCCAAAATGCCCTTGATGAAATCAAGTAACCAGGTCCAGGGGAGTGACATCCTGCATCCTGAAAAGACTGGTGGATGTAACTGTTGAGCCCCCTGGCAGGGATATCTGAAAGGTGGTGGAGAACAGAAGAGAGCCTACAGAACCGAAGGAAGGGAAATGCCATACAAATTTTCCTACAAAGGGAAAGAAAATGGAACCCAAAAACTTTAATGCAAGTAAATTTGACTCTGATTCCTCTTCTAAGTGAGGATTTGTAACAGTCCTGCCAGACTAGGACATTGGTCTAATTTAATAAGATGTCATTTAAAAGGGATCAATGTAAATTGGCTTGAGGTCAGGGAATATTTCCCTATAATTGGAGCTGTTCAAAGATGCCAGGGTTTGCCTCAAGAGGTTATGCCTCCCCGAAGGCCTTCAAGTGGAAGCTGGATGACCACATATACCACCTGTCTCCAATGGCATAGTGCGGCTTGAACTTAATGGACTCAGAAGCCCTTGCAGAGATTCTGTGGTTCTGTGAAGATTTGGTTATTGAAGAAAGAGAAAGTGAACCAGTTATGACTCTATAACCCATTGCCTTGAATTATTTTATCATATCTTTAAAAAAAAACAACAAACCTTTACCTTCTATCGTAGAATCAATACGGTGTATTGGTTTTAGGACAGAAGAGCGGTCAGGGCTAGGCAGTAAGGGATAAGTGACTTGCCCAGGGTCACACAGCTAGGAAATGTCTGAGGTCAAGGACCTCCTGTCTCTCAGCCTGGCTTTCAATCTACTGAACCACCTAATCCGTCATATGATTTTTAACACTGTTCTACTTGAAGCCAGGTTTTGGTGAATGAAAAAGATGGTGAAAGTGGTATTGAACTGGGAGTATATTCAAGAGAAGATAATGAAATGATGATGGCTCTATTCTAATGTGTGAATGTGGTTGTCATGTAGAAATAGGCAGAAGCAAAGTTAAGCTTGATATAGGGGAGGGGAAGGTGGAGAGATAAGAAGCATTTATTAGGTACCCACTATGTGCCATACAGTGTGCTAAGTGCTTTACAAAGGCTTTCTCGTTTCATCTTCACAACACCTCTGGGAGTTAGGTCCTGTTATTGTCCCTATTTTATAGTTGAGGAAACTGGAGCAGGCAGGAGTTAAAATGACTTGCCTAAGGTCACATAGCTAGAAAGTATCTGAGGAACTTATTAATGGTTATATCCAAAGTTCTTAATTTAAAGTTTATGTCCTTATTTTTTTTTGTTGTTTTGCTATTTCAATATAATGGGTTTCTTTTATATTACTAAATATTTAATGCTATACAGTAAAATATTATTCTGAGAATGGATCCATTGGCTTCCCCTGACTGCCAAGGGAGTCCACAACATTTACTAAAAATAGTTGAGATTCCCTGGCTTATTGCTCTCTAAAAATGAATGGAATGCTTTGGAAATTGGAGAAGTCTTCAAGCAAAGACTTTTTGGAAATACTATAATTGGACTTCTTGATCACACAAGGGTTGGCCATAGATGTCTCTTTCAGGGATCAGATTCTTTGATTCATTGGAGCCAGTCAAGGGAAGGGATGGAGAATACCTGTGTGGGTCATATTATCACAAAGAAATTTGGTGCTTGATGGAGAACTAGGGTTCGAAAGAGACCCATGTCTATATGCCCCTTAGACAGCCTTGTAGACATCTTAGACTCATATCCAAAATAGAACTCATTATTTTCCTTTCCCCAAAACATCCCCCGATCCAAACTGTTATTGCCATGGGGATCGACATCTTCCCAGTCCCTCAGGCTCACAACCATTTTCAACTCATTCTCTCTCACCCACTTCCCACATATCAAATCTGTTGTCAAATCCTATTGATTTCACCTTAGCAAAACTCTCCAATTTGCCCCACTTTCTCCCCTGACACTCCTACCACAACTGTGCAGGCTCCTATTACCTCATGCCTGAATTCTTTAAAAATTGTTTTTATTTTAATAACAACTTTCCACCTAAGTTTTCCAAAGTTATATTATTTGTACTGTCTCCCTTCCCTTTTTCTCTCCCCACCTCTTGGAGCTGACAAACAATTCAATCTAGACTATACATGTATAATCATGCAAAACATATTTCCATATTCATTTTTAAGTGAATAATCTTATGACCCAAACTCCCAAACATATACCCAAGTAAACAGGTGATAAATCATGTTTTCTTCTGCATTCCTACTCCAACAGTTCTTTCTCTGGACGTGGATAGCATTCTTTTTGAGAAGTCCTTCAGAATTGTCCTGGATCCCAGTTTGTGGCTTCCCCTTCTATTTTTGGTTGCATTGGTTTTGTTTGTACAAAGCCTTTTTAGTTTAACATTATAAAAATAATTCATTTTATATCTTGTAATGTTCTCTATCTATCTCTTGTTTGGTCATAAATTCTCCCCTTCTTCATAGCTCTGACAGGTAAACTATTCTATGATCCCTAAATTTACTTATAATATCACCCTTTATGTTTAAATCATTTACCCATTTTGACCTTATCTTGGCATAGGGTGTGAAATGTTGATCCAAACCTATTTTTGTCATACACTTTTCCAATTTGACCAGCAGTTTTTTGTCAAATATTGAATTGTTATCCCCAAAACTGGCATCTTTGGGTTTATCAAACACTTGATTCATGCCTGAATTCTTGCAATGGCCTATTGGTGGGTCTTCTGGCTGAAAGATTCTCCCTACTAAAAACTAAAAACTCCAGCTCCCAAAGGGACTTTCCTAAAGAATAGGTACTGTCATTCCCCCAACATCTACCTAACTCCAGTGGCTCCATATTACTTTCAAGATGGTGTTTTAAATCCTCTCTCTGGCATTCAAAGCCCTTCATAGCCTATCCCAACCACCAGCTCTCCAGGCTTCTTACTTCTCACACACACCATTGTCCTCCCTTTCTAGTTCTCAAACTGGACAATTCTCACACAGCTCCAGGTATTTTCTCTGGCTCCCCCAGACCTAGAATGTTCTGTTCCTTCATCTCTGCCTCTTGCAGCCCTCTCTTCCTTCAGATCCCACCTTCTATAGAAGACTTCCCTGATTCATCTTCACACCTTCCTTCTCTTGAATACGTCCTATTTATCTTGTCTGTACATTGTTTTTTGCAGGTTATGTGATCTCCCCTGTATATTATGAACTCTTCAAGGACAGAGAATGTCTCTTTTGTAGCCTCAGGGCTTAGTTGTACATTGTAGGTACTTAATAAATTCTGATTGACTTGAATAGGCAGGTGAGGACACACCAAAGACAAACTTACCCACTCCATGATTTCACAAGGGGTTGGCATAAAGGCGGATGGACCTGGAGAGGGTATCCTGCCAAGATTCTTTTATTGAGTTCTGAATTATTGCTCCCCTGTGCTCATGTGTTAGGTCTTTTCTTCACATATAAAGCTTAGGAACAGACCCCAGGAAAGCTTTTGTGTTGACTCTCCTGGCTCAGTCGGGAGCCTGGCTTCCAGTCACAGCTACTTTCTTCTCTGGCTGGCCAGAGAGGGAGAAAGCTAGACATGGAGACGCTCCTCATCCCCACCGAGCCAGATGGACCCATTTCTAACTGGATGGGAAAAGGCCTGAGCTGAGGCTTCTGGATGTGAAACACCAAATAAAGTCCAATGATTTTCACAATATTTATGTAATCGGCTGTAGATGAAGCCAATCATTCATTTTGGGGACCTTCAAGAGACTTGTTTGGTCCTGTTGCCTAGACAGTTGATGTGAGATTCTTTAATAAGATCCATCATAGTCAAACACCAGTACCAGCTGCCAATTTTTTTGAATGTAGCTCATTTGAGCTGCTCATTATTAATAGTAAATAAGTCCTAAATGTCAAAAAAATTAAAAAAAATTTAAACCAATTTGGATAGTTGGGAATGAAAACATAAGATCATTGGCAAGCAGCTTGACACTAGTGTTATTTCTTTACCTGAGGGCAGTTATTAACATTATTGTTCACATTTTATAAACAGGTAAACAGAGTCACAGAAAATTATGACTCCTAGGATCCATAATCAGTTAATATTATAACCAAGAAATTGAGTTTGTTTGTTCCTTTGTTTCTTTCTTTTTTAACTCTACTTTCCATCTTAGAAACAATATTGTCTATTGGTTCTGAGGCAGAAGAATGGTAACATTCTCTCAATCAGGGATACTTTACTTAATAAGGGAAAGAAACAACAGGAAGTAAAAAATACTTTTAATAGATAATTTAAGGGTAATAGATGTGGGAGCGGTCAGACTACTCTCAAATACTAAGGAATCAATTCAGGGTTAAAGGTTAATTAAAGGTCTGGGAAATCCCTAACTGCCCTATGCAGGCAGCCAGGACACAAGGGACGTTCCAGCCAAATAAATCTTCAGAGAAGTCAGGGAGACTGATCTTGCTTGTCCACCAAACAAGGCAGTATGCTCAGACTGCTCTCCTTGATCTTACTAGTTGAGATGTTCCAGATGTTGCTCAGAGATACCCCAAATCCACAGGCTCTCAGGTCAGTGGTTTCCCAACTCCTTCGGAACCCCCAACTGCCCTTAGAGAGAGTCTCCTGTGTTCAGCCCCTTGCTGTGTTCCAGGTTGGAACTTTAGCTCCTGTGGCCAAATTTCTAAATCTGCTTTTAAAGCCTAGTTCCTATCACCCTAGGCAATGGGGGTTAAGAGACTTGCCCAGGGTCATATAGCTAGAAAGTGTCTAAATCCAACTTTGAACCCATAACCTTCCATTTTTTAGTCCTGACTCTCAATCCACTGAGTCACCTAGTTTCTCCTAATTGAGTTACTTTCAATCTTGAATCCTGAATTAGTATCAATCCTATTTCAAGTGATCAATTCACTTAATCTTTTTAAGCCTCAGTTTTCTCACCTATAAAATAGAAAAAAAAATCTGTAATAACAATATTCAGGATTGTTGATTAATTTAATGATAATCATAATTATACAAAATTTTATAATACTTTAATAATAATAATGACAATAAAAAGTAGTTTATAGTGTTTAAAGTTTTGGAAAATGCTTTATTTATGTAATCTTATTTGGTCTTCACAATAACCCTGTGAGATAGGTGCTATTTAAAAATGAGGAAACTGAGGCAGAAGTGTAAGCAACTTGCCAGAGTCAAACAAGTAGGAAATATTTGAATCAAGATGAAAACTTTTGTCTTCCTGACTCCAAGTCCAGTTCTCTATCCACTGTACCATAAACATAATTAGTATTTCTATGAAAATAATAATAATTATTATTGATATATCACTTGAAGTTTTGCAATATACTTTACATATACTATCCCATTTGGCAATCTAGTTGACATAGTAAATAGAGTGTTGGGTTTGGAGTCAAGGAAGACCTAAGTTCAAATTCTACCTCTGACACTTAGTAGCTGTATGACTTTAACCAAATTGCTTAGCTTTTCTCAGCCTCAGTTTTCTTATTTGTAAAATGGGCATATTAATAGAACCTGCAAGAGGACCACAGCATCCTCTTTGCTAAGCACAAAATAGAACATCTGACTTGTGTCAAATTAGGGGAGAATAGAGGGAGAACAAGGAAAAACTGGACCACCAGACATATTCCACCTCTACTCCTTGATGAGGCTTCATTAGAAGAAAGCAGACCCTGGCAGACATAGAGACCCTCCCCAAGATGCTGAGACCTTGCTCTTTTAACATTGTTGACTCAGTCTTTATCCTTTAACCAGAACCTAGAACCCATGAGTAACTACATTCAGAATCTCATATAAATTGCACATATTTTAGGAGGAATTCATGACTTTTCACCCCAATATTCATTATTTGCTTTACCCATAAGAGGTCCTTAATAAATATTTGTTGAATTGAATGTTTATTGAATCCAAAGTTCTTGTAAATACTCTTCCTCCTCTGCGCATTTTCAGCTTTTTTCCTCCTTCACTTAAGGAGTTTTGGAGCAACCCTGGGTCAGGCCATGGGCATGGCCACAGAACTCAAAATGGTGGGAGTCATAGTCAGAAGGAACCCTGAGAGCAGGGTATAGGTAGAGAGGAGTGAGCCAGCAAAGAGCCCTCATCAGGAGTGTTAAGACCTGGAAACTCAAAATGGGAGGGCCAATAGAGCTCTCTCAGTTCCCCCTGGGGCAGAATTGAGGCTAAGATCCCTGGCTGGACACCCTAGGTTTATTTGTTGATTTGAGAGATTATGCTGTCTGTGGCACATTCCACTGAAGCAAACATGCTGGGAATCTCATGTGTTCTCAGTCAAATGGAATTTGGGAAGGCATTAGGTAATTTCAAATCTATAGGAGTCTAGTTTACAGGTTTGCCTGAAATCTAACTAAATGATATTTTGTTGGTTATTTAGGAAGTAATGTCCTAGCATGGGGGACAGGAGAATGCAAATACATTCCTGGATCTCTGATTTTCTCTTCTACAATAGCCAGATCACCTTCTTAGTGCCTCTGTTTCTCCATTTGAAAGCAAAAGAAATTAAATTTTCTAACTCTTTCTTTCCCTGAGTTTTATGAGATTAATGAGATGTTATACAAAGAGTTTAAAACTTAGATCCATAATATAATCCTGCAGACTTAAATGAAAATGTGAAGAAAGCATTTTAAAATGGTGGAACATTGCCTAAAAGTAGCATTTAAGGCTAGAAGGGACCTTAGATCAAGGTTTATTAATTTTTGTGTCATAAAGCTCTGTGGCAATCTGCTGAAGTCTACAGATCTTTTCTCAGAATATTATTTTTAAATGTATAAAATAAAATACAGAGTGTTACAAAGGAAACTAATTCTACTGCAGGTTAAGAACCCTTGCTTTGATTCATCCCCTTCACTTTCCAGATGGAGAAACTGAGTTATTAGGAGAAAGAGTCCTGACTGAAATCAGAGGATTTGGATTCAAAATATGCCCCATATACTATCTATGTGACCTCACACGAATCATTCCTTTAGCCTCGGTTTCTTTATCTATAAAATAACAGAATTCAATAAAGGGTTCTCTGAGGTTCTCTGAGGTCCCAATTAACTCTAAATGTATGACTTGTACAAGGTTTTCTCTTGGAAGTATATTAAACACAAGACTCTAGATTAATCATATATTATCTATATAGCTATTTTACTTTTTGAATTTATTTGTCGCATTAAAATTCTCAGGTATCTCCCTCTCTCCCTCCACTCCCCACATTAGAGAAGGCATCATCTGACAAAAGATATATGTATATTTATATATAAACAGTTATATATTTTTTCTTTTTTTCCCTAATCACCCTAGGAAACAAACCTAATAGTGTTTTGTTAGATTAAAAGGTATACACAGTTTGTTTGTTTGTTTTTTTAACTCTTTGAGCATAATTCCAGATTGCCTTCCAAAATGGTTGGATCAGTTCACAGTTCCACCAACAGTAAATTAGTGTCCCTATTTTTTCTCATCTCCTCTAGTATTTGTCATTTTACCCTTTTATTTTTTTAGCCGATCTGATGGGTGTGAGATGATATTTCAGGTCCTTTTTTCATATAAAATTCAATGTGATTTTTATCAGTTGATAAATAATGTGAAATTCCCTTCCTTTTTTTTGCCTAAAAGTCAGCAAGGGACTGAGTGAGAAAATAGCTATTTTTGAAAATGAAATTAAGAGCAATATTCTGCAGGCATATTTCTGCTGCATGCAAAACTCATTTCTAAGGTTTAGGTGGACAGAGTTTCCATTGATTTGAGCAAATAACAGGGTGAGAATCAGGAGGTGGTGTAAGGAGACTTCAGGTGAGTGGACTTTCTCCTTTACAGTCTATACTAATTTTAACCTCAATGCCAAGTTGTTTATATTCACCCCTCTGCAAAAAGAAACACAGTAAATAAATACGAATGAAGAAAACCAATATTCTGGGAGGGGCAATGGCAATTTCTTTTCATGCAATCTGAAACTCAGGAATAAGATCCAGTTGCCAAAAATATGATTAAAATAAAATGTGACAGAGGAAGCTGTTAACCATGTGCTTTGAGGTCTTAAGTAAGTTTGTACTAGTCTCTTTGTAAGGTGATCGTGAGTCATTTAATCTTGCTGAGGTTTCAGGGAAGAGAAAAAGGAGAAGCAAAGGGCAGCAGTGCCATGTCCTGCTTTAGTGCCAATAAGATTTTAATAAAAATAGCCTGAACATAAGTATATTCTTTCTTTAGCATGTCTATTGGGAAATCTCAACTTTTGTGTGTTTTTAAGTAAGGTTCACTAAAAGACTATAGTGATAGTACTAATAAATCTGGCTACTAAAAATTAAAATGCATTAATATTAACTATATTTTGTGACATAATTAATACTTATAGCAAAAAGTATATATATATATGTAATAAGTATATATGTATAAAAGTATACATATATATGCTTTAGCATAATTAATACTAATTTTAAAAAATTCCAGTATCTTTGAATCACTATGCCATGGCAGATAGAGTGTTCTACTTGGAGTCAGAAAGTCCTGAATTTAATTCTTCTTACACTGATCATGGGCAAGTCACTTAGCCCATCTGAGCCTTATACAATTCTCTAAGACTTTAAATTATAGATAGATTGCTATCTGCATCAATAAATGGAGTTCCCACTCCAGGAGTACCTGTATTAATGAGACCACATACACTTATATATCTTGATGAGATTCAAGAATTTTCTTCTCTAAATTGGGCTCATGTATATTTTCTGATCTATGGGTCATTTTATGTGCATAATAATAGTAATAGTTGTCACTCCATTGTGTCCAGTTTTTTTGTCGCCCCATCTGGAGTTTTCTTAGCAAAAATACTGGAGTAGTTTGCTATTTTCTTCTGCAGGTCATTTTATAAATGAAGAAACTGAGATAACCAGGTTTAAATGACTTGCCCAGGGTCAAACAGCTAGTATCTGAGACCAGTTTTGAACTTAGGAAGTTAAACCTTCTTGATTCCTGACCCAGGGCTTTATCCCCTGTGCCTCCTAGCTTCTCTTAATAACAGCTAACATTTATATAAAACTGACTATGTGCCAGACACTATGCTAAGCACCCTACAATTATTATCTCATTTTGTTCTCACAACACTAGGAAGTAGGTACTATGACAAGGGAAAACTATTACTAGGAACCTTCAGATATTCCATCTCTGTGTTCCCAGAACCTCCAGAAGTTCATCCAGTATTCTATTTTTTTCTGAAGGGAGAATAGTTTTAAGTTTCTCATAGTAATTGTCATAAACTTAAAATATAATGCATATTAACTGAGGTTTATTACTTACTGCACTTATAATGAGGGAATGCTTATAAGTCTTCACTGAGGTAAAACAACAGCACTAAACTTTTAACACACTAAGAAAATTATGGACAGGCTAGGATGAGAAGTGTGTGTTAATTAGAGCAGGGTCGATTTAGGTTAAATATTAGGTGACCATTAAAATCTGAAAGAGGAAGCCAAAAGGGATCAGCTGATTTGCATCCATGAAAGTCTTTTTCAAAAAAGATATTTGTCCATCTAATTTAGTACCAGAATCTAGCACCATTGGGGGACTTTGGCAGGAATTTAGTCCTGGGATAGCCCACTTCCAGAATCACCTTGAAGATTCTCATTGATGGGGAAATCACTTTCAACCAAGACAGCCCAGGCTTCTCTTGGGTGCTAAGATGCTAGTTCTGTCACTTATTGTCCTGTTTCATGGGGCAAAAAAGCCCCTCAGCATCTCTGTGCCACGTCCCTCATCTGGGAAGGTGAGATGATTGGTACATGCATGATGCCATTCAGTGCTTCCCACAAGCCTCTGTCCAGGGTCATGCAGCAAGTGAATGGTACAGGCAAGGCTGAGAAAGGCAGCTTGGGCAGTGGAGAGGGCTCAAGATGGAGTCAGGAAGATCTGGCTTTAAATCCTAGCTTTTCCTGTTATGGGCTGAGTGAGCCTGGGAAGCTCCTTGATATTAATGTGCCATTTTTTCAATCATAAGATGAGGACATTGGACTCAGTGACTTCCAAGGTCCCTTCAGTTGTAAGTCTAAGATCCTCTAGTTTGAACTCGGGTAGTATTCTGCCTCCAAATCTAGTTTTCTTTTCCCTCTATTTAAGATCTCTACCAATTTTAACATTTTCTGATTTATTTTTTAATTTTCAGCAATACCACCAATCCTGTGTATTTCACCAATTCTTATAAGAAGTTATGCTTAAGGTATAAGCATGTGGGAGCTATGATTGTCCTTTAGGTTCTTAAAAATATCACCCTAACTGTACCCCCTTGTTCTCCCTTCCTCTCCTCCACCTTATCTTTCCATCTATGTTTTTGTCTCTCTATAAACATACACACATTCATATACATATATAAAAATTACCTTATATCACGCTTTAAAATATACAAATCCTTTAAAGTATGCCACCCTTGCTAGCACAAGGAAATGATGGGATGGCTGCCAAGGTCCCCTTTTCTAGGCCCCTTCATTCTCTCATATTACAAGCTGCTGAGCTTCTCTTACCAGAGGCCTCTTAGCTATGGCAGAATAGAAAATGTTTAATTCATGAATATCAGCTCAAAAGAACAGATAAATGAATGCAAGACTTCTTACTTGCATTCTTCTCTCTCTCTCTCTCTCTCTCTTTCTCACCCATCTCTTTCTCTCTCTGTCTCTTTCCCTCTCTCTCTTCCCCCCATCATGCCCACAGTGCTCTCCTCTAAGGTGATGGGTTTATTAAGAGCATTTTTACTCCCTAGGAGGATGCCTATTTAAGGCACCAGTCACCCATTTGGGAAGCCTTAAGACAAGTAAAAAACAGATGATAAAAATCATGATTATTAGTTTTCAGCCTCAGTCTCACATCTGAAGAGGGAATGCACATTCCCAGGCTTAATGAGAGGAAAAACTTTCTCCAGCCCTTTCCTTAGAATCATGAAAACCAGGGCCAACCAGCAGCTGTTCCTTGACCCCTCCTGCTTTCACCCAATCTCCCTCTGCCCCTGTTGCCTCTGCAACACAGTGTTGGTTTGCATGCAGTGCCGCACCATGCAGTTGGGTCATTCTAAGGGAAAGACAAAGAGAAGAGGGCAGAAGGTGTGAGATGAGCTGTGAAAGCTGGCATCTCTGATGGGAGAGGACCTGGCTGGGGTCAGAAGAGCCTTTGTGTAAGGGATTTTGATGGATTTGCCCTGGAGAGTCAAATATCACTAGTAGTTTGAAGGTTCAAGGGCTGTCAGATTTTGGGGAGAGGATGTGGAGCCACTGATTTCTTGCAGGCCAAATTCAAAGTGACCAAAGTCAAGTTCCCACTTCACTTGGATGACTTTCCTCTTCAGGACTTAGAGTTGAATCTCATGAGGACCCCAGGCAGCTATTTCTTTTGTGCTTTCTCCTTACAAATAGAACAAAACAAAAACAAATTCTTTAGTGTTTATGACTAGAAACCGATTGCTTGAGCCATACAGACTACCCCCAATTTTTTGTTCTTCTACCCTGACATTTTCCTTTAAAAATCACATATGTGTAAAAATGGTTTACCAGCCCAGAAACCTTTGGCCTTTGATTCTTGGAAAAGTCAGATTCTTGTAAAGTCAGACCTTTAACTAGCATCAGATGAATGGAACTTTGCCTCTGGGAATAAATATGATATAATACATGCTTCCACTCTGGAAGGGTGAGCTTCCCCTGCTATCAATCAATATGTCTGTGCTTTACCCTTTATTCCACAACTGGCTCAGTTTTCTGGCATTGTTGTAACCCTCTCCTGGGTTACCTTTTTTTCCCATTCCCTTGGGAGGAAGAGCTAGACCACATCCTCTCCTAGCAACTCCCCTCCTCTAAGGGCTTTTTTCCATATGACAAAATTTATAGGCATATTTCTAGGTAAAAAATATACTCTGACAAGTGATGATATTTCTTTAAATCTGTAATATCATCTGTGTCAATTCTCCTTCCAATGGTACAACTTCATATTCTTTAGTCTCTGCCTCTTGTCTATGTAAGTTGTCCACAGGGCAGGTACCCAATACATTATGGAGCTATTCAGGGGAAATGGAAGGGCAAAAACTTTTGTTAAGTGCCTGCTATATTTCAGGCACTGTGCTAAGCATTTTACTAAGATTTCATTTGATCCTTACAACAACTCTTGGAGTAGAGGCTAGTGTCCTCACTTTACAGTTGAAGAAACTGAGGGAGACAGGTTAAGTGACTTAGCCTGGCTCAAAAAGCTTGTAGGTGCTTGAGGTCAGATTTAAATTAAGGTCTTCCTGACTCCAGGCCCAGCTCTCTATCCATGGTGCCATCTTGCCGCCATCCAGTATTTCTACTATAAAGAGTCTAGCATAGAATTCTTGGTAGATCTTTCCTGTTTGTCATAGGTTCACACTCCTTCCAGTTTGATCCTATTCTTGGGATCATTTAGAAACAAACCATAAGACCTTCACTCGAAGCTATCAGTACCATTAGATTAGAGTTAGAGTCTGATTGGTTGTTTCCAAATCATCCCAAAAGTAAGATCAGCATGGAAGGAGAGCAACAAATCTATGAGTCCTTAAGAGTAGGGATTGTTTTTGTCTTTCTTTGTATCTGGATTGTTTTTGTCTTTCTTTGTATCTCCAGGACTTATCACAATTACTAGCACATGGTCAATGCTTAATAAATGCTTGTCCACTTAACTTGATTAACTAAGACTCTCATCAAAGTTCCTGTAGACAAGCAATTTATGATAATAACATAAAATGTAGGATTGTACATAAATATGTTATCTTTGGAGATACATATATTTCCAAATATAGATGGAGATACCATATGGCTTGGAGATCAAAAGCAAATATCAACATGCTGATGACACCCATCACACTCTAAACATTCAAAAGAAATAAAACAAGGTTTCCCACATCCAGCCTCTTTGGCACACTGAGATTTTGCACTTTCAGAGAAGATGCTAAAAGGCAGAAATGTGATGTCTCCTGAAGTTACACAAGTAGCAAGCATCAGAAGCATGATTTAAACTGTGGTCTTCTGAACCCAAAGCCAGACTTCTTTCCACTAATATGGGTCAATACAAGTTACCCAAATCTCCCTTGGGAGAAATATTCCAGGATCAAGTTTGAGAGCTTCTGAGAAAGAAGTTACAGAGAACTTCTAAGGAAACCAATTACTTGAGGAATGTCTCAAGATGTCAGTTTATATTCAGGTCAGAAACTCTTGATAAGAGTTGAACTAGCTATCATCGATTGATGGCCTTTTGGAATTTAAGAGATAACTAACCCATCTAGGATGAACTGCCTGTAGTGTGAATGAAAAAGTCCCATTCTGATTACACCTGTACTTACCCAGTCACTGTAGATTTTATGGTGGTAGCCAGAGTTTCCAGTCCTCTAAATTTAAACACTCTGTGAGAAATTTGGCCCTAGCTAATTGTCTTTAGACTTGCTGCAAAGTTGAACAGGGAATAACCAGCACAGACTGAAATAATGGTTCATTACCTTTTCAATAGCTATCCTTAGCCTTTCTTCTCTCCTTCAGATTTGTTATTAAAGAAATGGGCAAATAGATATAGGGATAATCACAGTGTAGATCATATTCAAAAGAACGCAAAGAAGGCCCCCAGAAAATTGGGTCTATCCCTTTTGGTGAAATTAGGGAAAAAAAGGACCAGAGCCATATAGGATGCATTATGATCTCTATCATTGGAGGGAATGTCCAAATTAGTGTTGGCACAGGACCTTAGAGGTACTGTAATATGGATCAAAATGATTCCCATTCACACTCATGAACTCTAGAAAACTTGGTTATAACTAAATATTGAGAATCTATATGGAATAATCAACTTGCCCTTTGCACAGTGAAATATCTTGCCCCCCCAAATATACGTGGCAGCTTACTTTATGCATAGGCAAGTAGATTATGATTTCAGATTTGTAATCTTAACCCAGGGTTTTAGAAGCTTAGTTGCATCCATCCAGATGAGTTTCTTATTTGTATTATTTAAATGAAAAAGTTTATGAAACTAGCATCAAAAATCAAGGAACTCACCTTGCTCCAGATTACACATACCTTTGTAAAAATACATTGCAGAAGGCAGCTAGGTGACTCAGTGGATAGAGTGCCAGGCCTGAAGATGGGAAATCCTGGATATAAATCTGACCTCAGACACTTCCTAGCTATGTGACCTTGGACAGCTCAATTAACCACAGTTGCTTAGCTCTTACTGCTTCTCTACCTTGGAAGCAATACTTCGTATCCATTCTAAGATAGAAGGTAAATAAGAATTTCATATATATATATATATATGTATATATATATAGTGCAAGAAAAGGATGATCTTAGACAAGATCATGAGAATAGTCTGGGAGATCTACCAGTCATTCACATTTGCACTTATTCATTAAGTCCAATCCCACAAATATTTTTGAGTGTGTAATGTGCAAAAACATTGTAAAACTAAATGTATATGGGCCTACAAAGATAAATAAGAAATATTTGGTGTTCTTATGGAGATTATACTCTAATGGGGTTATAGGATATGTCCATAAACAATTGTAAGGGAGAAAGTGAGAAGCAAAAAAAAAGAGGTACACATAGATATTTTAAAATAATAATATAGAATGTAACTCCCATTGAAAACCAAGCCTTCGCACCCCTGTTATTCTCTACAAGTTGTGGCCCTCTTCCTACCACTTCTCTTCTCTCTTGTTTATCATATCATGAAGAGGGAAGTAAGATCCAGATGGACTTCCAGAAGGATCCTTCATTAATCCATCCATGCATTCAGCATCTACAGTATACAATATATTAACTGAGGTCAAAAGCAGCAAATAACATGGATAGAGGTAGCAATAGTTCTAATGATGACTCTAGCAGTAAAGCTCCTAGAAGTAACTACAGAAAACGACACCAGCCCTTCTAGTAATCACAAATTAACATGGAAATATAAGAAGAAAAATATCAGTCATGATAATTCCTAAGGGGAATATGTTTCTTTTTAACTATATTTTCATAAGACTGAGAGCTAGAGTCAGACAAAAAGATAATTTCATGTAGTTCCCTTTATTTTATAGATCTTTAGCTCAACAAATTCTATCACCTATATCAGGATCCTTCAACCTTCAACACAGGGAAAGGTTCTTTAGGTGTTTTAACAGGCACAATTTACTTAATGACTCGAAGACATCATTGCCCCAAGTCTTCGATGTTCTTTCTCCATTCGATAAATATCCTAGGCACACAGTCTGGTACCCAAGACTTCCTAAGAGAGACATAGAGAAGATCTCTCAGGAATAATGGTCCTACTGAGGTGCTACTGTGCCACAGAGGGATCTCCCCTGATTCCCATTCTCTCACCTTACTCCCAAGATAATTAATCTCTCAATTAAAGAATTATTGGCCAACGTCTAAAAGCAGCAACTCAGAGACTCTGATTCTTTCTGTGTTAATCAGCTTCTCTAGACAGCCTCCCCACTGAAGAGAATCCAGTTCCCTCATTAGGAATAGTACTACTCGCTGTTCATTCAGATCAAGTGCCATGACTTCTCTAATTACAAGAGCACTCTACTTGACATCATTTATGGTCTACTGTTGGTGGACCTTATGTCTAAATATTTGTGGACATTGTTGAATCTGAAAATCTGACCATTTTTCCTGCCTGCTTCATTTCTGTAAAGGTCCACGATGGTTCAAATGCTGCGTCTGCTCGTCTTCTCAACATTTGTGGAAGACAACGACCCGTCCCTGTCATCTCTTCAAGAAATATCCTCTTTGTGAGATTCCAGTCTACCAGTGCCAGCCAGAACAGAGGCTTCAGGGCCCGATTCATAGAAGGCAAGTCCTACATAGATATCCTGATGTCCCCTCTGTCTTTTGTACTTACAGGTTCTCCTTTTTCTATGGATTGTTCTTGTTGCTCACATGAAGTCTGGATGGTCCAAAGAGAATTGTCAGTGAGCAATCCAAACTAAATTATTCAGATCACCTTAATTTACTTTGATAGTAGTATAAAAGCTAGCCTTAGATATGAGCTGTGTGACCTGGGCAAGTCAATTAACCCTATTTGCCTCTGTTTCTTGTCTTTAAAATGGGGTGGAGATGGAAATAGCAAGCTACTTCAGTATCTTTGGCAAGAAAACCCCAAATTGTATCATGAAGAGTCAGACATGATTGAAACAATACAATAAGAAAAACAAAAGATTACTTCTTAGTTGCTTATGGATGGATCCTCCTTAAAATTCTGTCTGTGCTGGCTGAAACAGCATTTCAGATTGGAAGGATCTAGAAATAGAGAATCTGGATTCAAATCTCAGCTCTGCACAGTGAAGCATGAGAGGAGAACTTTGATGGAAAAGAAAACCAAATGTCTCTAATTTCACAAATTCATACTATTTAGAAAATTAATTATTTAAACAAGAAACTCATATAAATTAATAGAAAAAATTGTAAAATTTAGTCCAATACTATCTTTAGTGGCATGGTAAAATACTCATAGTTTTCTTCACTTTAATCTCACTAGTTTCCTGATCATAACACATTAAATGGAACTGAAAAAGGGGGAAAAGGTGGGGCAAGGTGGAGAGGAAGTTACCCAGAGGAAGAATGCTCAGGAAGTGGTTAAAAAGTGGATGTCTTGAGAGTCAGAAAAAGAACGAAGAGAGGAAGGAAAGATGGTGGCCTGGACGCTTCCTCAACTGGAGGTTCTGGCAAGACCTTTCCAATGAGACAAGGAAGTATTCAGGGTTAAAGGGATGTACCATAGTTGGAAGGTCTCAAAAGCTGAGGGAACTTCCAAAATTAGAAGGCAATTAGGGCTTGATGGTGAAATCTGATGAGTCAGATTTCACTGGAGCCAGGATTGCAAGGGATTAGGGAAAAAAAAGCTCTGGTAGAAAAAAAGAAGGAAGATACATAGCTCAAAAAACAAAGTATATGGGGCAGCTGGGTGGCTCAGTTGATTGAGAGTCAGGCCCAGAAATGGGAGTTCCTGGGTTCATATCTGGCCTCAGACACTTCCTAACTGTGAGACCTTGGGTAAATCACTTAACCACCATTGCCTAGCCCATACTGCTCATCTGCCTTGGAATCAACACACTGTATTCATTCTTAAATTTAAAAAAAATAGTGGAGACTCTTCGACAACTAGAATAGACCAAAGAAAATTCAATGGTGCAATAAAAGATATTAGAACAAAAATTTTAAACATGAATAAATGGAAGAAAATATAAGGTATCTTCTAGCAAAATAACTTATGTGGAAATCAGGTCAAGTAAAGGTAGTTGGAAAATCATCAGAATCCCTGAAAAGTATGATAGGAAATAAACACGGACACTCTCTTTCAAGAAATCATAAATGAAAACCTCTCAGATATACTAGAACAATAGGGCAAAGTGAAAAATAGAAAGAATGAATAACCCTCTTGATCACTTGCTGGAGTCTTTTTCTTAGTATTCTATTTAAGATTTTTGCATCTATTTTCATTAAGGAAATTGGTCTGTAGTTTTATTTTTTTGTTTTTGTCCTACCTGGCTTTGGGATTAGTACCATATTTGTGTCATCAAAGGAATTTGGTAGGACTCCTTCTTTGCTTATTATGTCAAATAATTTTATAGTATTGGGATTAGTTGTTCTTTGAATGTTTGATAGAATTCACTTGTGAATCCATCTGGTCCTGGGAATTTTTTCTTAGGGAGTTCTTTGATGGTTTGTTCAATTTCTTTTTCTGATATGAGATTATTTAAATATTCTATTTCTTCTGCTATTAATCTAAGCAATTTATATTTTTGTAAATATTCATCCATATCATCTAGATTGTTATATTTATTGCCATATAATTGGGCAAAATATTTTTTAATCATTGCCTTAATTTCCTCTTCATTAGAGGTGAGGTCTCCCTTTTCATTTTTGATACTGTTAATTTGGTTTTCTTCTTTTCTTTTTTTCACCATTTTCTCCTAAAAATAACTCCAAAAGGAAAAGTCCTAGGAATGTCATAGCCAAAATTCAGAACTTTCACATCAAAGAAAAATTACTATGAGCAGCCAGAAAAAAAAGTTTACCAAGAAACCACAGGCAGTATCATACAGAGCCTGATATCCTCTACTATAAATGAGGAGATCTTGAAACATACTAGTCTACATGAGAAAAAAAAGATATAAGCTTACAGCAAGAATAACTTACCCTAGAAAGCTGAGAATAATTCTACAGGGGGGAAATGTACCTTTAATGTTTTATAGGACTTCCAAGTATTCCTAAAGAAAAGACCAAAGCTGAGTAAAAACTTGAACTGCAAAATCCAGAGTCAAGAGAAATCCAGAAAAGTAAATTTATATAAGCTATAAATAAAGGAATTTTAAGATCATGATGTGCTGATATTCTAACAGGAGAAGAAAGTAGTATTCCTTCAGAAATATAAGATCTTCAAAGAATATTTAAGAAATGAAATAAAACAAACAGTGGATTGGTTCTGCTCCCCTTGTTTTAGGAGGTATTTACTAAATGTCAAATATATGCCAAACATAGTACAAAGTAGTGGGGGTGAAATTATAAAAAATTAAATATTAACTACTTACAATGAAATTACAGTCTAATGGTGGAGATTACAAGTACATATAAAATATATATAACATAAATTTAATTATTTTGCTTTATTCTTGATTGATTTAACTTATCTTCTCTTTTGAAATACATTTTATTTATGACTTTTATTTTTTTACTTCACCACAACATCCTTACATATCTTTCCTCTTCCTTCTGAATAGCATCCATATAACAAATGATATTTTTAAAGACAAAAAAAGAAAAAACTAATCAGCATAGTTGACCAATATATAAAAAGTCTGAAAATATGTGCAGTTTACCCCTCTACTCCCCTTCCTTACTTTCTAGCTTTTTCTCATGTGCTATCTTCCCCTATAATTTTGTAAATTCCTTGAGGGCACAAGAACTGTTTTTCTTATTTGTATTCCTAGCACTGAACTCAGTGGTTGGCACATAGTAAGTGCTTAATAAATGTTTATTGACTTGAATTAAAAACTTATGGTCCACCCACTTCTTTAATGAGAGGGAATGAGATCTCATATTTCTTCTTTTGATTCTTTATAATTTTGCAAAACTCCCTTTTGGTTTTGTGTGGTTGTTCTTTTCATTTACAATGATGTAGTCATTTGCTCTGTCTACCTATTTCATTATTCATTAGTTCACATTGAGATTTCCATGCAGTCATGGCATTTATTATGTCTTGTAGCATAGTAATACTTTGTTATATTAATGTGACACAATTTGTTTAGCCATACCCTTTTCAATGGGTACCTACTTTGTTTCCAGTTCTTTGCTATCACAAAAAGTGCTACTATAATTTCCTAGTATATTCCTACTATCAGTGATCTACTTGGCATATAAGTCCAATGATGGAATCTCTTGGTCAAAGAGTATGAACATTTTAGTTACTTTATTTGCATAATTCTAAATCTCTTCCCTAAATGATTGTACTGATTCACAACTCTACCAACTATGCACCAGTGGGCCTATTTTCCAAACTCCCTTTAACATGGACTAATCCTGTCTTTTGTCATTTCTGCCATTGCACATGGTATAGGGTGAAATCTTTTATGCAATTATTAACAATTTAGGATCTTTTTTAGTGAAGTAATTTCTAGTTACAAAGAACATTTAATTCAATGGAAAACAACACACACATGTACAATAAGTAAATAAATAAAATATAATCTATATGGTTATATATAGCTTATATCTATTTGTATATATAAATGAAATATAATTTCTAATATAAATTATATAATTGATATAAATAAAATAAGTACAAATATGCAAAGTGGTTAGATATAAGAAGGAGGTTGTTGCTGACTATTAAAGGGACCATAAAATGCTTCCTGCATAAGATAGGGCTTGAGTGATGGCTTAAAGAAAGAGGACTATGTAGGATGGAGATAAGGAGTTTTATTCCTGGCATGAGGCATGACTATGTAAATAGAGACAAGGGATGGAATGTCATGTGTGAGAACAAAGCCAGTAATATCCATTGAGACGAGAAAGGTGTTTTGGGGCCACATTGTTTAGGGCTTTAAAAGCTAAAATACAGAAGTTCCTCTTTTACCCTAGAGGCAAAAGGAAAGCCATTGGAGTTGATTAAGAAGGACAATCACTTGGTCAAATCTGGGTTTATGAAAATTATTTTGGCAGCAGTGTGTGGGATGAAATGGAGTGCTGAGATACTTAAGGCAAGAAGGCCAATTAGGAAGCTGATGAAATAATCTAGAAATAATAAATCAAGAGGTGATGAGGGCCAGAACTCGGGTAGTTGTGTGAGTGTAGGGATGGTGTCAGATGCAAGAGCTCTTGTGATGATAGAAACAACAATATTTAGTGACTTAATGGGTACCTAGAGTGAGGAGAGCAAAATATTACCAAGGTCATGAATGTGGGAGGCTGAAAGATTGTAATGCCTATGAGAGAAGGAGGGAAGTCCAGAAGGAGGGTTTTTGGTTTTGTTGTTCTTGTTCTTGTTTAGGGGAGATGGAAGATATTTAGTTTGGGAAGTATTCAATTTAAGATGTCTCTGAAACATCCAGTTTGAAATGTCCAGTGGGAAGACACATAAGAGTAGACATCTGGGCATAAACTGGAGCTCTGTGTGTGCATACATGTACATATATGTATTTAAAACAGAAGTAGATTACTGAATATCAATATCTGTATACCAGTTAAAAACCACTGGTATTGATCTCATTATTTCTACTTCCATCTTTGTAAAGAGAGAGAGAGAGAGAGAGAGAGAGAGAGTGAGAGAGAGAGAGAGAGAGAGAACACATAGTGCTAAGAAATTAAACAATTTAAGACATTATGAGAGAGGATCTCTCAATTAAGAAATAGTAACCATGAATGTGAATAAAATAAACTTACTCATAAAACAGAAGAACATAGTAGATGTATTAGAAAGTAGAATCCAAAAATTTGTTTTCAAGAAATATTTTTGAAGCATAAAGATTCATAGTGTCCAAATAAAAGGGTAAAAAACAATTTATTATGCATCAGATGAATTTCAAAAATGGGAGTTGTAATCATGAGGACAAGCTATGTCATATAAATATAAAAAATTAATACCGTACTATAAGAAATTAGAGAAGAGATGATTTTGTAGAATCTTGGGAAGACTTTTCTTAACTGATTCAGATGAGGTGATAGAAATAAAAGAACAATTTATATAATGACAATATTGTTAAAAAAAAACCTTTTAAATACTTAAGAATTTTGATCAAAGCAATGACCAACCATGTCTTTAAAGAACATTTGATGAATAATGCTTTCCATCTTCTGACAGAGTAGTGATGAGTTCAAGGAGCAAAAATACATGCATTTTTAGAAATGGACACATTGTGGATTTTTGTTTGACTGTACTTCATTTGACTATTTGTTATAATTTAAAATTTTTTTAAATGGGAGCAGCAATGGTAATGCAAAAAAAAAAAAAGAAGAAAAAAGACCACTTAAATATTTTTAAGTGCACAGAAGAGAACAGATAAAAGTTTAGAAGGAAGCATAGACAATTAAGATAGCTTTCAAAGTAAAATGTTTATTATGCACTTAAAAAAAGCAAACTCTGTATTAGAGTTTCATGGCTTCGCTTGCAATTTTCTTTTTATACTTTTATGTTTTTCCCCTCTGAAAGGAGCTCTAGAACAGAAATTAGGGGCATCTGAATTCCAGAGTGGCTTCATACCTATTTTCACTTCAACAAACATTATAGTAGTCTCAGTCTAGAGGTCTTTCTATTTACATTTGGTTGTACTAGATGATTCCTAAAGTTCTCTCTGCCTCTAAAAATTCTGTGACTATTGTGAGGATTTCCTAGAGAATGTGACATGTCATATAGATGGGCATTTGATTCTACAAAAAAATTTTATTCGTTTTGTTTTGCCTCTGAATCTGGTTTGGCATTGGTGTTAAGAAAGTATAAAAAATTAATGGAATTTTATGTAGTTTAATCATTGTTTTCTTTTTTGAGGTCCATACATTTTTAAAAATTGTCTTTTCAAAAGTAATCCTTGTGCCCTACACCAAGATAAATTCAGAATGGGTGAACGACTTGAATATAAAGAGGGAAACTATAAACAAGTTAAGTGAACACAGAATAGTTTACTTGTCAGATCTGTGGGAAAGGAAAGACTTTAAAACCAAGCAAGAGTTAGAGAAAATTACAAAATGTAAATTAAATGGTTTTGATTATATTAAACTAAAAAGTTTTTGTGTAAACAAAAACAATGTAGTCAAAATCAGAAGGGAAACAACAAATTGGGAAAAAAATCTTTATAACGAAAAACTCTGACAGGGGTCTAATTACTCAAATATACAAGGAGTTAAAGCAATTGTATAAAAAATCAAGCCATTCCCCAATTGATAAATGGGCAAGAGACATGAATAGGCAATTTTCAGGTAAAGAAATCAAAAGTATCAATAAGCACATGAGAAAGTGTTCCAAATCTCTAATAATTAGAGAAATGCAAATCAAAACAACTCTGAGGTATCACCTCACACCTAGCAGATTGGCTAAAATGAAAGAAGGGGAGAGTAGTGAATGTTGGAGGGGATGTGGCAAAATTGGGACATTAATGCATTGCTGGTGGAGCTGTGAACTGATCCAGCCATTCTGGCTGGCAATTTGGAATCATGCTCAAAGGGCTATAAAAGACTGCCTGCCCTTTGATCCAGCCATACCATTGCTGGGTTTGTACCCCAAAGAGATCATAGATAAACAGACTTGTACGAAAATATTTATAGCTGCGCTTTTTGTGGTGGCAACAAATTGGAAAAGGAGGGAATGCCCTTCAATTGGGGAATGGCTGAACAAACTGTGGTATATGCGGGTGATGGAATACTATTGTGCTAAAAGGAATAATAAACTGGAGGAGTTCCAGGCGAACTGGAGAGACCTCCGGGAACTGATGCAGAGCGAAAGGAGCAGAGCCAGAAGAACATTGTGCACAGAGACTGATATACTGTGGTAAAATTGAATGTAATGGACCTCTGTACCAGCAGCAATACAATGACCCAGGACAATTCTGAGGGATTTATGGTAAAGAATGCTGCCCACATTCAGAGGAAGGACTGCAGGAGAGGAAACATATAAGAAAAACAACTGCTTGAATGCATGGGTCGGGGTGGACATGATTGAGGGTGTGGACTCGAAACTACCACACCAATGCAACTACCAACAATTTGGAAATTGGTCTTGATCAAGGACTCATGACAAAACTAATGGAAATGTGCATTGGCCATGGGTGGGGGGAGTGCGGGGGGCGAAGGGGAAAGGAGGAGCATGAATCATGTAACCATGTTAAAAATGAATATTAATGTTTTTTAAAAAATGCCATTTGATGGAAGCGAAATACAAGTGGGAACAGTTTAATTATATTTGGGAACATCAGTGTTAGGTGGATTTGATTTATATCGATTATTGTGAAAAGGAAGTATTTAATCTTTTAAAATTTAATTTTTATTGAAATTTTAAAAAAAAAGTAATCCTTGTGTACTGACAAATAACTATCAATGATCACAATGCAAGACATTTTGTATTTTGCTAAGTCATTGAATGTGGCCACACATTGGCCTTTCATACCTTAAAATTCAGTCATCTTCCATATATTTTTAAGTCTATGAAAATATTAATTATATTGGTCTAGAAGTATAGTTATATAAAAATATTTCTTTTTTTACAACTTTTCAGAAACATCTTAATAAACCAAATTAGTCAGAAAATGTTACAAGTAAACTAAAATTTGCAAAAACTGAGATACTGTTTCCAATGATTAAGGTTAAAAGGGTACAAATCAGTTCTTCCTTAATGGAATGGTCTCTTCTTTCATGCCATTTTTAGTAACAGTGCAAATCTTAAGTGAGTCTCCAGATATATAAATATACATATATGCAGAAGTATAAAGTGAGTACATTTTTCTAAAATGATGTAAATTAGATCTTCATCCATTGTTAACCTAATTAGTTTTTTCCCTTTCCTGAAGGAATAGCTTATTCATAGAGTAAATCCCTTTCTAGCAATGTTTTATGTATTAGGTAGTTAGTCAATCAAAGCTAGCCTTTGTGGTAATTATGCAGCCAATTGATCACCCTCAAATCTATAACTCTGTTCTACTTCCTCACTCCCTGTATTTAGGAATACTGTTATAAATGTCACTTGCCTTCCAATTTCCCTTGGGTTGATATGCCCGCTGTAAAGGATACTGTCTTTGCTGACAGAGCCTTTGGCAACCACAGAAGTCAGGACAATGTCTCCATGTTTCTAATTCACCAAAGCATTCAGCCCCTGACGTTTCTATAGATTCAGTTAGTAGCAACTGTCTATCATGTATGTATATTTATGTAACCTTCCTGTCTTTCTGTTTATTCTCTCTGTCCTTCCTGTCTGTCCTATCCATCCTTTCCATCTATCAGTCTATCTCTCCTTCTATTTATGCTTTGTCTTTCTGTCCTTTCTGTCCTTTCTATCCTGTCTTTCTTTCCTCTCTCTCCTTTCCATCTATCAGTCTACTTCTCCTTTCTATTTATTCTTTCTGTCTTTCCATCTTTTCTAGACTACCCTGTCTTTCTGTCTGTCCTCTCTGTCCTTTCCATCTATCAGTCTCTCTCTCCTTTCTAGTTATGCTTTCTGTCTTTCTGTTCTATCCTATCTCTCCTGCCTTTCTTTTTTATTCTATCCTTCCTGTCTTTCTATCTGTCCTCTCTGTCCATTATATCTGTAACTTATCTATCATTCCTATCTATCTATTTATGCTTTTGGTCTTTCTATCTATCCCTTCTGTCTTTGTATTTACTCTATCTTTTTTTCTCTGTGTCCTATCTATCCTTTCCATCTTTTCAGTCTATCTATACTTTCTATCTATTAATGTTTTCTGTCTATCTTTTCTTTCTATCTATTCTTTCTATCTTTACCCACTCTATCTCTTTATTTCTTCTTATTTATCACCTATATATGTGTAATATATGTAATTAATATATCAAAATATGTATGTTTTGTTCTCAGCCTGTGGAAGCTTCATAGTCACTGATTCTATTGGTTCTATTTCCTCGCCTTTGTTCCCGGCCAAGTATCAAAGCAACCAGAATTGCAGCTGGATAATTCAAGCTCAACCTCCATGTAAGTTTAAAGAAAAAAAAAACAACTCACAAAAACATGTCTGTGGGAAAGTTAGCTGTATGACTAATATCCTTATCTCCTCTGTGCTAACAATAAGAAATCCCTCCTCTGCTTCTTTAGGAAGTCCTGCATCCTGATGAGGCAGAGAACAAAAATGGCCTAATCTGCCAGGGAGTACAGTGTGTGTGTGTGAGTGTGTGTGCGTGCACATGCAGAGTCTATCCAAGGGAAAAACATACAACTTTGCCTGGCATCAGATGTAGGGGATCAGAGGTCGCAGCAGCAGTTATCCGACAGAAAACATTGAATGAGTGTGTTAAGCACACACCCTGCCATGTGTTAGACACTCAATAAATAGCTGTTAGATGAATGATATAATCAAAATTAGGAAATCATGGGTATATGGAATGAAAAGACAGCACTCTAGGTGTGTAGATCTTTAATTCAATTTAACAAACATTTATTAATAACCTCTGGGACAACTCCAAGAGACACATGATGAAAAAGGCTATCTACTGCCGTGGAAAGAACAGAGGGAACCTGAATGCATATTGAAACATACCATTCTTCACTTTATTTCCTCCATGAATTTTTCTCTAGAGTAAACAATATGTGTGTTGTTTTCCAGCATAATAGACATAATATATGTAAACCCTAATACAAGTACAATCGATAGCATATTACCTGCCTTTTTGAGGAAGGGGGGCAGGATAGGAAGGAGGGGGGAAAAAAAGAATAAGACATAGATTTTTGGATATAGTTAATGTGAGAATTTGTTTATTTTGTATAAACATATTTATTATAATTTATTACACACAACTAATTATATGCTTTATATTATTGCTACTTTATATATTATATTGTTATGTATGTTTAAAAAAACCCTAAAAGGTAACAAAAAAACTCAACCTACATGCTAGATATTAGGGTTAAAAAGACAAAAATGAGACAGTTCCTACCTCCAAGGAACTTACATTCTATTAAGGTGAGACAAAATGTCCACAAATAAATATTGGAAAAATACCCCAAAATGCAGTGATGTACTAACAGCTGGGGATCAGTAAAGGCCCCTTGAAAGAAGTGATGTTTGGTTGGAGCCTTAAAAGTCAAGGATTAAAGATTGGAGGCGAGAAGGAATGGTATTTAGATATTGGTGCCTTCAGTGGAAATAAAGTTTGGTAAAAGGATGGCTTTGAAGGGAGAAGATAAAGAGATCTATTTTGAACATATTGAATTTAAGATGTCATTAAGATATTAGTATATGTTTGGAATTCTGTGTGTGAGTGCATGTGCATAAAATTATATAATTATACATGTTTTATATATACACACATTATATAGTCTAGAGAGATAGAGATATTTGGGGTCATCTTTCAGGGAAATAGTTCTTGAACTCACAGGTGCTGATGAGATCTTTGAGAGAGAAAGAAGAGATAAAGAACTACCCAGACTAAGAAGTCAGGAAATGAATGATGATATAGTGAAGGATATATTTCAAAAGTCAAAGGACTAGTTATAATATAATATAGAGGACAACACCTTGAGCCCCTTGATAAAAGACAATGAGGTTCCCATTGACGAGGTAAGTTAAAGAGTCTCTAAGGTCCGAGCATAGGAACTGACCCTTGGCCCCAGAGAGGGAGAGGTACTGCTTCTGTTTCTAGGGCTAGTTTTTCAGAAGTTCTCAGAAGATACTGACATTCCATTCATTTATATTGGGACCATGGTAAAGCTCATCTCCTTAGAGTACCTTGCTTTCCTTCTTAAAAAGACCTTTACCATCTGGTCCCTATTTCCTGCTAAGCTATTTTGATGCTGCATCATGTATGGCACAGATCACCCCACCCCCTGCATGCCTCCTCTTGGCTGTGCTCGGCCAGTCCTATGAAGCAGCCCTTTAACTCCAAAATCATTCACTGTGATGGGCTTACATCTACCTGTGCTTGCCTCATGCTCAGGGTAAGATGGGGCAGGGAACGAGTGAAAAGCTTCAATCCAAACCAACTTGTTAAAAATCCAATGTTTCATACTCCCAGTTTCTGGCACTTTTCATGCCAGTTCCTTGTTATAGTTGCAGATTTAGGGTTAACCGTTCTGTGGGGACTTTGACTGACATGGGTACCCTGGGAGCAAGTGATGTAATCTTCAGCCAATCTGTACTCAGGAAGGTGGAGCTTCAGAGTCCCTTGCCAGAGTCAGACACTCAGAGGAGAGACCCCAGCCTCCAGCATCGGTCTTTTCAGCCTGTTATTTATTTTAAAATGAGCTACAAACCATTTAGATGAAGGACCTCTCTAACCCCAGCTGTGGGCACAGCCAGGAAAGGAAGTGGATGGAAGAGATCTCACTCTGAAGATTAGGGCCCCTGAAGGAACAACAAAAGAAAAATGTACCCAGGCACATGGAGTCCTGGGAGGGATTCAAAGCTTCCTTTATTAAGCTCTGAACCTTCAGGCGTTGGTTCTTCCCTTTATAAGTAAAGTAAAACTATGGTTTAGTGTGTGCCAGTACAGGAAAGGCATTATGTTTTCTTTCACACACACAGAATCAGAATATAAGGAAAGAACTTCTATTCTTAACTAAAATACCTTTTGGAAAAAAGGCATTACTCATGGGAAAGGAAAGATAAGTCTGAGTCTAATCACCATATAGCTGAAATTCAGGATCCCATGATCCTCCTTGAGGCTCTCTTCCCTGACAATGAATCCCTTTCTGTCTCTCTTTTTACTGATGGACCGACCATCCCTTTTACTTCACTCTAGACACTGTGGAAGCTGCAAAGGGTATCCTTCCAAGGAGAAGCTCATTGGCACAGTCCTTAGACCATAAAACAGACACCCAAACATTGTAATAGGGCACAAAGCTATTGAAGGAGTACTGAAGAGTAAAGTGCCCCCCCAACCACCAATCCTGTGCAATCTGCCAATGGGCATACAAATGCACTAATAGTCCCTTGCCCTCTCCTTTCCAGGAGAACCTAAATTCTCTGCTGCTGGACCTTCTGTCCATCTCTTCCTTTTCTCAACCCTACGTGGATGTGCCTTTGTAGAAGCTTAACTTAATGAGGAGATAGGTCCTTCCTGTGTTCTGAAGAGTCCCTCAACCCCCACCAGCCCCAAAGAGAAACCTTCTGCTCCTTACTTCTCCCTACTTGCCTCCTTTTATCATTAAACCAGGTCACTGGATCACTATTGTCTACAGAGTACTTAGAGGCTTCTTGTTCCCAGTAGGTATAATGAGACTTTTAACTTTATCCTCTTCTCTATTACAGTTAATCACATCACTCTTTCTTTCACTCACTTTGAACTTGAATCCAGCACCAACTGTTCAAAGGACTTTCTAGAAATTTTGGATGGAAGTGACTATGATGCCCCTCTCCAAGGTAATGCATCCTTTGCCTTAAGGCCATTTTTTGGAAAGTTGTTCATCCATTTGTTTTCAAGGTAAGAGCGATTTATGGCAATTCTATTGCCAGAACCCTTTGCCATAGCTATCAAGAACATCAAACCAAGTGAGACATGCAAAACGTGTATTAAAAAATCAGAATTGCTCAAAAGTAGATATAATTTCCTGTTTGAAAGATCAGGGCAAAAATTTACTGGAGAAGATTTCTCTGAGGCTCATGAAGATAACAAGTCAGGACAGTTAAAATAATTAGGGTAGCTACAGTAGATGGATAGATAGCACTTAAGACAGGATAATTAAAGACATGGAAACTATTCCAGAAACACGGATTATTTAGCTGTTTTTGCATATATTCATTGTGTTGCAGTTTTAAAAAACCTTCAAAAATGGAAGACACTAAGCATCTTCCTCACCTGGAAAAATGGCTTTTCAATTTTGAGAACTTTCTTGTCAGGAATCTCTCCTCTAGCTGTTACACTGATATTTAAATGTATTTCTTCTGGCTTTATTCTCAAAAGGACATGGAAACAATCATCTGCCACTCTCTGCATTAGAGACTCCCTTATTCTTAAAAAGGCTTTCTTTCCTGGTTCCTATGACCTTTTCCTAGAGCTTAGTCATTTTAAAAAAATTTTATTCAACCCTGTGTTTTTTACACTTCTTTTATGGTATACAGCAACAATAACACAAAGGGGGCGTTTAGGTGGCTGAATGGAGAGAGTACTGGTCTTAGAATTGGGAAGATCTGCATTCAAATCCAGCCTCACACATTTCCTGACTTTGTGGCCCTGGGCACAACATTTAACTTTTCCCTCATCCTCAGTTCCTTCAGTTGCAAAATGAGGATAATAATAATATGTACCTAACAAAGTTCTCATTAGCATTAAATGAAATATTTTAAAAATGTTTTGCAAACCTTTAATTTTTATATAAATATCAGGTAGGGAGTGCAGGAGAGATATTTCTGGGACTGGAGTCAGGAAGACTTCTCCTCCTGAGTTCAAATCTAGCCTCAGACACTTACTATTTTGTGACCCTGGGAAAGTCACTTAGCCCTGTTTGCCTCAATTTCATCATCTGTAAAGTAAGTTGGAGAAGTAAATGGCAATCCACTCCAGTATCTTTGCCATGAAAACCCCCAATGAGGTCATGGATGGTTGGACATGATTGAAACTAGGTAACAACAAAATTATCATTAATAACTCATTACTAGCCTCTCTTAAGTGTTTGACTAGCACAAAATATTTAGGCAGATCACCGGCATGCCTACACATATGTTTACTGTTTCATCCCAGACTCATGGTCACTCTGTTATTTATTTTGGGTCCTAATTTTATTTTTTTTTTACCATTTTTACAAACTTCTTTTAATTCATTTATTTTATTGAATTCCAGTTTTGAATTTACTTAAGTCTCTCAAAAAAACAGCTATTATTCTGCCTTAGTAAAAACTCTGAAGAGTGAAGGACAAGAAATAGGCAGAGTTAAGTGACTTGGCCAGAAAGTGTCTGACACCATATTTGAATCTAAGTCCTCCCAATACCAGGACTGGTGCTCTATCCACGGTGCCACCTAGCTTCCCCTTCTTAAATCTCTTTGAATTCTGATTCAGTCTTTTAAGGTTCTTACTACCCATGCCTCCCCAAATATGATCCCATTCATTGGATCTCTAGCCCACCAATTGGATCTCAAACAAGTGAGTCAAATTACACGGGTTCTAGAATCTGACTTTAAAGGCAGTAAGTATTATTATGTTGCTTGTATTTCTATGCAACTTCACAGGTTTAGTGCTTTGCCTCTGTCTTCTCAAACCCTCCACCTTCCCTCTAGATGTTTCTGATTCCATTTTGGCCCTCCTTACTCAGCAGGATTTATGATCACTAATTCACTTTTGGGAATCTTCGATGTCAGGACACTTGTTTGCTAACTTGCCTTTAGCAAGTTGCTTCCACACGCTATTAATTATTTCCAAACCTGTCCTAATGTCCAGATAAACTATACCAAACTATTTTGTATTTCCAAACCTGACCTAATGTCCAGATAAACTATACCAGACTACAAACTATCTTCTCCAGTAGAACTTCACCCAGTGAAAGGTTGAGGAAGGATTATGGGAATAATGACATTTGGTAAATATACTGCCCTTGGGGAACAGCAAGGTGACTCGGGGGATAGAGAGCCAGACCCTGAGATGGGAGGCTCTGGGTTCAAATGTGACCTCAGATCTTTCCTAGATGTGTGATTCTGGGCAAGCCACTTAATACCCTTTGCTAATCCTTACTGCTCTTCTGCCTTGGAACCAATACACAGCATTGATTCCAAGATGGAAGGTAAGGGTTTAAAAAGATGATATCCTGCCCTCTGTGATATAATGCTGTATCCTTGCTTTCCTGTAGGCCGATACTGTGGCAGAAATATGCCATTACCTATCACATCTTTCAGCAATTCCTTGACATTAAAGTTCATCTCTAATGCCAATGTCAATTTTGAGGGCTTTCATGCTACTTACACTGCATCGTCATCAGGTAAGACAAGTTTACAACAACTTTATCAAGCTCATGAATTTGAGTACACTGAAAATGGACTCCAACTTTGTTTTTTTCAGAAACAAAGGAGGAGGCTATTCTTCATTTTCTACGCTTAATGAGTATTTTTCCATGATTTTTTTTTCTACAAATATTCTAATCCTAGAGAATGAGTCCTAACTGCATTAGCTATTGGATGTCAATGGGTACGACACTTAGAATTCATATTCATCTCAGTTCTATTTCTCTTGAACTAAGTGATTTGTCTAATTTGCCTTTTCAGTAGTTTAGAGCCTTCATTTGTCAAATGGTCACGGCAGTGTCTCTTTATTATAATATGTGTGGATTGACTACAGGCAAGTTTGAAGGAAAACGCTGTGAATAATTTCAGTTATTACACTGAAAATCTGTTATAAAATGCCCTCTATCTTCACAGGTTTAATTATCTTATTTGATCATGTTCCCATTAAACACTAGTTATGCCTTGTAATTGCATTAATGATATTTCAAAATATCATTGGGTTTGTTTGGATTTTTTGTTTTGGTTGAGAAAATCAAAATGGAGGGAGTAAAAAATGACTTGTTCAGTATTGAGCCACCCAATTCATTCTCATTCCTTGTTCCTTTTCTTAGATGTTATGATATTTGTTAAGGAAGGATAAAATTAACTTGTGTTTAGATCAATTTCAAACGATTATAGTTTTTTTCCCAATCATAGAATCACAGACTTGCAGTTAGAAGGGACCTCGGAGGTCATCTAGTCCAATCTATACCCTAGGGAATCATCTTCACAGTATCCCCAACAAGTGGTCATCTCATATCTACTTCAGCCTATGAAGAGGTCCTATCATATCCCATCCCTCCTTGTTCTGTCTCAGGCCAGCTCCATACATTTTGGGAGCAACTTTGATTCTTAGGAAGTTCTCCCCCCTTACATCCAACAAAATGTACAACCCATTCATTATACAGTAACTCTCATTCCTTGCTCTATAGATCTAGTAGAACACTTAATCCATCCTTATTGATATCATTCAGTATTTGAAAACTGTAACCATATTCTTTGACCTCTAAGCCCTCTCCCCAGGAAACCCTTCTTTATTCCAGTTAAATCGTCAGCCTATGTCACCCTTTCTGAGAGAGAGAGACACCAAGATGGAGGAAATAGAGGCAGACAGACAGACAGATGGGGAATGAGAGAATACAACCTTAGCAAAGAGGGAGAAAGAGACTTTAGAATAACAAATAACAGTAACTCAGTGATATGGTTATTTAAGGTTTTAAGTGTTTTCCTCATAGTGACCACTTGAAGAAAATAGTAAAAGTATTATTATTATCCCTCCATTTTACATTTGAGGAAACTAAGGCTCTGAGACAT
Organism: Gracilinanus agilis; assembly: GCF_016433145.1. NCBI lineage: Eukaryota > Metazoa > Chordata > Mammalia > Didelphimorphia > Didelphidae > Gracilinanus > Gracilinanus agilis. The sequence goes on along the minus strand of NC_058134.1, from coordinate 57,427,080 downwards.
TAGTCTTCTCATAGTTACCTGGGAAGTGACCAAAACAGCATTTGAGCCCAGGTCTGAATCCAAACCCAACACTCTGTGCCCATTGTCTTTTCCTTGATAAGAAAATGTATGGGCTTCTCCCTCTCTGCCCGTTATTCTTTTGAGCTGACAGAACTTTTCAGAGATCCTATTCCTTGCTTGACTTGACAAAAAATGCTCTTTGTTTTAAACATCAATAACATGGATTTCCTACTGTGAGACCTGAAGAGCAGAGATGTGAAGATGTTTGGCACAGTGCCTCGCACATAGTAGGCAATGAATAAATATTTATCGATTGACTGATGGAGTAACACAGGAAAAAAAAAAAGCATCTCCTTTGGTGTTCTTAATGATTTCTTTCAGGCTCCTTTATGTTTTACAGTTGGTTCTTTCCTCTGGTCTTTACCTTTTCCCTCTCTGGCTCTCATTTCAGCTTGTGGCGGTACTTTCCATATGGCAGAAGGCGTCTTCAACAGTCCTGGCTACCCGGATATTTATCCCCCCAATGTGGAATGTGTCTGGAACATCCCTAGTTCCCCTGGAAACCAACTGCAGCTGTCGTTCATGTAAATCCACATCAGGGGTTTATTGTTCACTGTTTAGTTTAGTTCAGTTAAGTCTGTAGGCAGGAAAAACTTTGTTTACTGGAAAAAAACAGTTAAAAGCATTTATGTCCATTAATTTGAAAAGAGAATGTAGTTGGGGACTTTAGGGAATCTACAACTAGCTTTCTTATCTGTCAGTCATAACTGTTGTTATCAAGATAGTATTCTAGGCAGAATAATTACAAAGATCCATGCAAAATGCTATTGAATTTAGAGATCAGAGTTCACTGTAGATTCCTCTGTACTCTTCTGGTTCAGAGAACACTAGAATTGCCTCCTCCTTTAAGCCTGGGGCTTTCGAAGAGCTCCATGAAATGTCCTCTTCCACCAATCATCTTACTGCAATTGGTCCTATCCTCTCCACACTCATGGCTGCAAAGAGAATATGTTGGTGGTTCCCAAACTTTTTTGGCCTACCACCCCCTTTCCAGAAAACATATTACTTAGCCCCCTGGAAAATATTTTTTTTTAATTTTAATAGCAATTAATAGGAAAGATAAATGCACCCGTGGCCATCACCGTTTCCCTGGATCGCTGCAGCACCCACCAGAGGGCGGTAGCGCCCACTTTCGGAATCACTGGATAAGATGGTAGACTCTATGGTATTGCACTGCCAGCAGCCTCCTAGCTATATGACATTGCTCTGACTTTGGGTCTGACTCCATTAGTTGTGTCTGGGATATCAATCCAGGGAAGTACAGAACTTTGGACACATTCAAAGGAAGGAGATGAATATTTATTAAATAAATGCCTGTTATGTGCAAGGCACTCTACTGTTTTATAAATATTATCTTATTTGATCTTCACAATAACTTTTGGAAGTAGATAGTATTATTTATCCCCCTTTTGCAATTGTGGAAACTGAGGCAATATGAGGTTAAATGAGTCATCTAGAGTCACAGGCTAGATTTGAACTCAGATCTTCTTGACTCCAAGATTAGTGTTCTAAACAACTGCACCATGTAACTGCTTCTAGATTCAGGATGAATAATAACAACTAACATTTATATATTACTTACTGTGTGTCAGGCACTTTACAATTATCTCACTTATTCCTTATGGCAACCATGGGAGGTAGGTGCTACCTTTATCCTTTTACAGGTGAGGAAACGGAAAGAAATAGAGGTAAAGTGAGTGACTTGTCCAGAGTCCCACAGCTAGTAAGTAGCTAAGGCTGGATTTAAACTAACTAACTAGTCTACCTAAGTCCAAGCTTGGTGCCCAATCCATTGAATTGCCTCTGTGTCCTGGATTGATCCTGATCATGCTGTTGTAAAAATAAAATAGGTGAGCATCCAAATAAAAGACAAAGAACTAGAAAATAAAGGTTAAAAATTGTTTCTAGATACTTTTGATAAATGTTATCTTCAGTATATTCAGTAATCTTCAAAGTATCTTCAGTAATAAGTAAAGTGAAGCTCAAAGGTGAACTTCCCTTCAGGGCCAGGTGCAAGAAACGCTAAAGAGACTCTTGTTTATGAAAAATAAACTTTTTATTTAAATATATATATAAGGGTAAAAGGATTTCTAATTCTAAGGGATTCTAACTCCACCTAAATAAACTCCCAGGTCCCGCAAGGAACCCTTTCTCCTGTGGTTCACAGGCTACGCTAATCCTCCCTAATCTAACTAACCAAATTTATACTATTCTAAATAAACCTAACCACTCTAACTCTTAACTTTGCCTTTAAATTATAAAGATAACCAAGGCTAGCTTGTTGAGTCTCCACAAGAATGAAGTTAGGACTCTGAGCCTTAACAGACTCAGAGTCCAAACCGAAGACCAGGTTTTGTTTGGTCTTTTTCAGAGTTTAACCAATCTATAGACAGTAATAGATAAATGAATAGTGTTTCCCAAGTTGGAAAAGAAAACACTCCCCTCCTTCAAGTCTTTCCCTCAGACTGAGATAGAGAGAGGCAAAGATGTTACCTTCTCCAGCCCTGAGAGACAAAGAAGCCGCATGTGGCTCTTTGGACTGCCAGAAGCCCCTCCTACAATGCCACACCCAGAGAGTGTAACTGTCATAGAATAATAGTTATAACTGCCACCAGCTGAAATTAACACTCTCTCTCAGCTCTATTTGAAACTCCAATTCTTCCTCGAGCAGCTTCTCTATTTCTTATCTACAAACTAATAAAATATGACTTATTTTCTAATATCTTCCTTATACTGTGTACTTACTACCTGTGTGACCTTGGGCAAGTATCTGGGCTTAACCTCTTTGAGCTTTCACTTCTTCGTCAGTAAGATGAAGGGCTTCAGATGAAGGGCACCTAATCTCTGAGATCTCTTTCAGACCTAAATCTGTGATCCAATAGATGCATGGTCATTTAGATCCTTAGCATTGGGCTTAGGAGGTGGAACAGATAGGGTGAATATTGCCAGCCAGGGGAATTATTTTCTACCATGAAAGGCTCTCTGGGTAGCTTCACTGACCAGTTTCAATCCTCATCTGTGACTAGCTCAAGCTCTCTACAAATTCATGCGATAATTGAAACAAGCCTCATATTCAGAACAGTAACACTAACTTGGTACAATGAACACAGGGAATACTTAGCAATAGCTCTTGTTCCTTGTATATTTTTATACTCAAAAAGTGATTCACTGTGTCATAGTCACATAACTCATAATTCTCCTAGCCGTTTTGGGCTCAGTTTTAGAAAACTGTGATTTTCATTCCATAGTAGAGAAAACTGAGGCAAAAAACTAGAAGTAAGAATATTGTAATAGGAAAAATTGACATGGTCACTGCATAAGAATTATTCCTTCTGGGCAGCTGGGTAGCTCAGTGGATTGAGAGCCAGGCCTAGAGACAGGACGTCCTAGGTTCAAATCTGGCCTCAGACACTTCCCAGCTGTGTGACCCTGGGCAGGTCACTTGACCCCCATTGCCCACCCTTGCCACTCTTCCACCAAGGAGCCAATGCACAGAAGTTAAGGGTTTAAAAAATTAAAAAAATAATAATTAAAAAAAAAGAATTATTCCTTCTCCTAGAAATGTCATATTCCTCATATCAAATGGACACAACCAGACCTGTTTTCAATCTGTTATTTATTAAGTGACTAATTATTAATTGAATGATTGTTATTAATTAAATTTATTAAGGCATTTATTAAGTAGCTCATATGTGCCAGGCAATGTGTTTAACAGCGGGGATATAAATGTTGTTATCGATGAATAGTTTCAGTCATATCTGAATCCTCATGACCCTTTTTTGGGTTTTCTGGGCAAAGATACTGGAGTGGTTTGCCATTTCCTTCTCCAGCTCATTTTATAGATGACGAAACCTAAGCAAACAGGTTAAAAGTTTTGCCCAGGACCACATAGGTACTAAAAAGGAATGCAAATAAAAAGCAGAAAAAAAAGAAGACAATCCCTACCTTCTGAGAACTTAAATGGTAATAGGCCAAGACAACACATAAAGAGGATGCTGAATAAGGGGAAAGGGGTAGGAGAGAGATGAAGGTAACTGATCCAGAGGGCATAATAGAGAAAATCCTGGAAAGTCAAGACTTCAACCTAGAAGCCAAGACCTGAATGGTTCCAGACAAAGAGTAGGCAAGATTAGCAGGATAGAGAATTTTCCACTGGGTGATGTTCAGGGTTGGAGTGAGTTCTCAGGGTTTCTATGGTTCAATCTGCTTCAAAAAGTCACCTTTGCTTCTCAAAAGGAAAAAAAATGGATCAGATGATGATGATTCATTATTCACATGGCAGAGAGTTGTTCTTGATGGAATACTAAAGTTAATCAAATAAAGACATTATTGCTGCTTGAAATGCACTGAGGATCAGCAATCATTTAGTTGTTGCCCCCCAAAAAGCCTGAGTGAATGGAGTATTTTAAACCCCTATCTTCTGTCTTAGAAATGATACTAAGTACCTGTTCTAAGGCAGAAGACTGGTATGAGCTAGGCAGTTGGGGTTAAGTGACCTGCTCAGGGTCACACAGTTAGGAAGGGTCTAAAGCCAATATTGAACCCAGGTTCTCCTAGCTCTTTATCCAGTGAGCTACTTAACTACCCCAGTGAATGGTATATTTTAAGAAAAAACTCAGATATTTGCTTGAAATCATGCTTTTATTCACTCCTTTTCTAATTTCAAAAGGCACTGTACTTTCTGAGATATTTAATCCTTATTTTTCTGAGTCATTTGCCCTTAAAATTAAGAAAATGTCAAAGTTAATACTCAGTACTAATCTCCAAAACTTTTTGAATCCATTTAAGCTTGTATATTTCAATTAAAGATGAGAATTTCCACTCAAACAGAAGGAAACTAAGTTGAGGGACGCTGTTCTTATTTTTAAACTTTGTCCTAAAAATAAAAAGGAAAAAAAAGAAATCTTCTTGCATTTTATTCTTTAGTAAACATTGAGCAGAAGGTATTATACAGGAAAAAAGAACCCCAAACATTGTTTTTGAGAACTGAATCAACATTTGTATTGGACTAATGGATTAAGAGTTTGATTGAACAAAATTTATTTTGCAAAAAGCACAATATTATAGATGCTAATTATTGAAGAATGTCTTTATTGAAGGGCCTGAGGGTTAACCCTGAATCATACTGAAGTATATCCAGATGGGAAGTTGGATCTAGTTCATTATGGGTTGTGTGAACTAGAAACATATGAATCAGATTATTATTTAAAAAAAAACACATTGGGATGTAAGTGTTATAGTTAGGGTGGGGTAAAAAAATAGAGAAGAAAGCCATGGAAGAATCAGCAAGAAATGAGAAGAAACAAAACTCTACAAGAATAAAAATGAATTTTGTACGCTAAATACCTAAGAAATGTCCTAGATGTACTATTTTTACATTTGTAATATGCTTTGGGAAAGCAAATAGGATTGGTTTCAGTTCAAGAATAAATGGTATAATGAGAAACAGCAAGGATCATACTATTTTTATTCTGTATAGCATTTTGGCAAGTGCCCATAGCAAAGCATGTAGGGAATGAGTGAGATTTGCTTAAAAACAGAACCAGAGCCACTCTAATGAATATGACAGGTGTTTGCTGGCCTTCTTAAGTACCAGCAGAGAAAAAAAGGTAAGCCTAATAATGGCTGAACTGCTTTCCCATGGGAAATAGAGGGTGGGAAAATACCCATTAAACTCTAATCAGACTTTAAAAAAAAAAGTTTGAGTTAGAGAAAAAAAACCTTGATTATAGGACGTATGTATATGTATATACACACACTCTATATATATAGAAAAAGGATATCTGTATAATTCATATAGATTATATATAATGTATGTATATAATACACATATACATATAATTAATTATGTTTTCTATTTTTGATTACATTATGATATATGATATATGGGATATATGTGTATATATATACACTATACATGCATATAGACACACACAATTACACACACTTATGTCCTGAAATGGAGTTCTTTTTTATTTCCTCTAAAGTGAACTCAAATTTTTTTTTTAAAAGAAAAGGTCCAATTTAGAGTCTAATGACATTTTTCCACCCACCATTTCCCATGGGATACCAGTTCAGTCCGTAGGCACATCTTTTTCCCATTCTGGTACTTAAGAAGGCCAGCAAACACCTGTCATATCCATTAGAGGGGCTCTGGTTCCATCTTTGTCCGTTCCACACGGGAGTTTTCTGAAGGTAGTTTGCTTGGTCCATTTAAATTAATCTTCCTCCTGGGCAGATTAAATCATCTTGGTTTCACTTTCAGAGAAACACAGGAAAAGATCTTGGGTCAATTTCACAGTTGGTGATCTGGGTACAGATGGCTTAATAACGAAGTCAGAGGACCATCTAGACCCCAGCCACTGGGACGTAGGCAGGTGAACAAGAGCCACTTGCTAAAAGGCGGACAGTCATGTCTATTATGAGAGACTAAAGCCAGTAACCAATTTGAGAAGAGAAAGGAAAAGCGGAATGACAAATTTGTGATTTGCTAGTGCCTCCGTGGACATGTCCCTGTTGGCTTCTTTTAGAAGTATGAGGCTCTGAAGACAGCTGAAACCATTCTCTGCTTCTAATATAGCCAAATAGCCCATAAAACGTACCCTTTAACTCCCTCTGGAACCAGTTGTAGACAGAACAAACCTAAACAATCTCTTGTCCTTTGGGTTCCAGACCTTTCACTTCCACAGAAGGAAGAAACAGGACCTTAGTGCTAGTCCATTTCCCAAGATATTTTAGCTCAAATTCATCATCCTTGGAGTATAAAACAAAAATTACACAAAATTAGAGAATAAAGAATACCACCCTCAAGAAGCTTTCCTTCTATTTTCTGCCTAACTTTAAATTTTTCTTTGTGTTCTTCCTTTCTCCTCATTTATTCTACTGCAAAATTCCAATTACGCCTCATGAGTTTGTTTCAATAACAAGATGCCTTTTTGAGAAGCTTATACTAATTGCCCCAAATAGGACTAAATATATAAATATATTCCCAACACAGGAAATAGGAAATATAGGATATAGGAATATAGGAACATAAATAGGAAATATAGGATATAGGAAAAATATAGGAAATGGGAAAATAGGCATTCCTTATGTTTGCTTTGTAGGTCTAATCTGATTATTCTTTCTTTCAAACCAGAACTTTCCAATTAGAAGAAACTGAGGACTGTACCAAAGATTACCTGGAGATCCGTGAAGGAAATGACACAGGGCACCTGGTTGGGCGGTATTGTGGACGCTCTTTATCCTTCAATTACACATCAATTATTGGACATAAATTGTGGATCAAATTTGTCTCGGATGGTTCAGGCAGTGACATAGGCTTTCAGGCCACATTTGTCCACAGTAAGTGAATTTGTATGTTGATGACTTTTAACTTACTTTTCTCAAAGCTGAACCTATTATTATTAACTTGCATCCTTAGGATGAAACATCTTCAGTAATCTGCTCAAGCAGAAATCATTGTTCCTTTAAATCATAATCCTCTTTCTTCTGTACTCTGATTTTTTTTCCCACCAGACCTACTTAAGGAAGCAAATTAGATTTCAAGGATAATAAAGTTCCAGGGCTATCATTCTATTTCCTGATATTTTTTTTATATTCTTATTCGACTTCATTTTTAAGAGTATGTAAATTTTGTTTCAGGACAATATGTGGAACAAAGGGCAATACACTAGGATGTAATATTGATTTGTATGTATTTATAAAAACAATTCTATTTATTCCATTCTAGAGAGCTACAGTTTTATACCTTTTGAACTAGGAGACATGAATATGTCATCTACTACTACTACTACTACTACTACTACTACTACTACTACTACTACTACTACTACTACTACTACTACTACTACTACTACTACTACTACTACTACTACTACTACTACTACTACTACTACTACTACTACTACTACTACTACTACTACTACAACCTTTTAATTCATTGTGGATGCTCAAGTAGTTTGCCAACAAAAAATGCCCAAGCTTCCAGTCTTATGACCTTGTTCAGTTATTTTCTAGAATCTTTCAAATTGAGACTTTTTTTAGTATCACATATTTAGAGCTGGGAGGGGACTTCAAAATGATCTGGACTCACCCCTTCATTTTATGGGAGAGGACATGAGGGCCAGAGAAGGTAAGAGTCTACCTAAAGTCACACAGATGCTAAGAGATAGTCTTAGATCCTTTTGATGTCACATCCCCAGCACTATAGGGCTTCACCTAAAGAAAGGAAGCCACATACAAATTTAGATTTCTAATTTTTATTACTTTTGTTTCATGGTAGAGTAGAAATAACACTGATGTTGGAATCAGAAAACCTGGGTTTGAAGTCCAACTGTGCTTGCATGGACTTGAAGAAGTCTAGACCACTCAGTAGCATAGTGGCTAGTGTACCAGACCTGAAATCAGGAAGTCCAGAGTTCAAATCCAGCCTCAGATTTACTAGCTGTTAGACTCTGGGTCAATCACTTTCTCTCTGTCTTTCTCAGTTTCCTCAACTATAAAATAGAGATAATAGTAGCATATGTTTCTCAGGATAGTTCTGAGTATAAAATGAGAAAATATTTGTAAAGCACTTTGCAAACCTTAAAATGTTATATGAATGTTATTATTACTACTGCTACTACTACTACTACTACTACTACTACTACTACTACTACTACTACTATTATTATTATTATTGTTTCTCTTATTATTCACCTTAGTTTTCTTTTGTATCAAATGGAGGATTTGGATAAAATTACATAGCCCAGCTCTAAATATGTGATCCTAAAAAGTCTCAATTTGGAAGATGCTAGGAAATAAATAAACAAGGAAAACATGGTTATAAGACTGGGAGTTTGGGCACTTTCCTGTTGGCAAACTACTTGAGCATCCACAATGAATTAGAAATATTATTATTATTTTTAATAGTAGATGTTTTCATGTCTCCTAGTTCAACAGGTGTGAAACTGTAGCTCTTTAGAACTGAATATATAATCAAAGCTTAACAACTGCTTGCTAATAGATATAACTTTAGGATCTAAGTCCTTTGCTCTTTAGGTTCAAGCAGGAAGTATGGCCATGCTTGTTTTGCTCTTCTAAGGGCAGGAGACTAACTGCACACACACACAGCCAGTCTCTTGACAAAGAGTCCTCAAGGGTAGCTTTTAGAGAAGGCAGCGCCGTTCACAGCAGTACCCTTTTTCCTAGGATTTAATAGCCAGCCCAGGAAGGCAATCTTTTTTAGCATCCAATAAAGAAACCACAGTCAATTAGAAGTTCATCCCTTTCAGCATCCTTTGCCTTTTGTTTCCTTGATTTTATTAGAGACCCGTTCTAAGGAAGACTGATTTACCACCCTCTCTTTCTCCCCAGCATTTGGCAATGATAATATTGTAGGATCTCACGGGAAAATTGCTTCTCCATTATGGCCCAGAAATTACCCTCATCGCTCTGATTATCGCTGGACAGTGAATGTGAATGATTCTCAAATTATCCACGGCACAATTCTGGAGATGGACCTAGAAAAGTCAACTGGCTGCTATTTTGACAAGTTAATGGTGAGTATCCCACAGCACCCACTGTCTGGAATTTGGTGACGAAATAGCTATAGCCAAAGAAACCAAGGCTTTGTGTCTTCACAAGGCAAGAATGTTCCAAGAATCCAGTACTATCTACTCAAAAATAATGGCAAAGGCTGGGCACACTGGGAATAAGAACAAGAGGGCACCACTAAAAGTCAATCTGGAAAAAAATTAGCAAATGGTCCCATCTGAGAGTGGAAAGGAAAGAAACACCTTTCCTTAACAGCTTCCTCCTGGATTCTCATTTTGTTTGGTCACACTTAGGAGCTTCAACAAACAGAGAAGTTCCTGAAGAGTAAGGGAGGGCTGGCAAGGGAAGAAAAGGCACTGAGGAGGCTATAATAAACATCCTACGGTAATGGGGAGAAATTATTTTGGTGCTGCATGGATTGTACTTGGATACTAACAAGACACCCAGTGGCATCACTACTGAATATAACTGTGACCCTATATACAAACACATGTGGAAATGGAGTAAAGGGCCAGCCAGGAGTGAAAAGCAGTTCTCCTACCTACAAAACTTTATACAGCTTGGCTTTGCCCCCTCATGCTTTGTCCCAGGAAAAAGGGTCTGGGGAAATTGTCCTCAATGCAAATAGTTTGGAAAGAATGTCAAGCAAAAGCTGTTAAATATCTATTCTAAATTACATAACGTATATTGGTTTTTATTCATTCATAGTTGTATCTGATGGCTTCATTATTACTCATTCATGTTGCTTTATCTAAGTTTTATCCTGATGAACTATTGAAAAATCATCAATACTTTCATTCATAAATTCAGAGAGGAAAGGAGATGCTTGGGAAATTTAATGTAACACACACATTAATTAATAAAAATAATAAGCTTACGTAGGTGGCTCAGTGGATAAGAAAGCCAGACCTGAAGTCAGAAGGACCGTGGTTTAAATCTGGACCGAGACTTGTGGCAAGACTCTTGACCCCAGGCAAGTTGCTTAACTGCCATTGCTAGCCCTTACTGCCCTTCTGCCTTAGAACCAATACTTAGTGTCCATTCTAAGACAGAAGGTAAGGGTTTTTTTTTTAATAATAATCAATAGTTTATGCTTCTGTAGCTGACTGTAAACATGCTGACTACGTGAACTGGGGCAATTAATTTAATTTCTAAGTGCTCCCAGGTAATTGTCTTAGATGATAAAGTGCAGAGTAGATGCCAACCTGCATTGACATAGAGGATTTCTTTATTAGACGTTCCCTATCCCTGTACTGTGGCAGGACTTATGAAGGGTTGAACATGACTAATAAACATCATACCTATGCCAGGTATAGATCCAGACCAAGCAACAAAAAAGCAGATTGGTTATTGTGGACATTAAACAGCCTCTTAGATTGAATCGGGGTCTTCAGAGCTGCTGATTTCATTCTTCCCTGGCTCCATCACCTAAGTTAGTCTAGGCAGGGTCATTGGTTAAGAGACTTTTGTGCCTTCACCAATCAAATCACTCTGTTCATATTCCTTTCACAGTTGCCAGTGAGGCAGTCCCATTCTATTTTCATTTTCCTAATAAAATTTAATTGTAATAGATAAATTGTAATAAAAAGAGAAGCATTAAAACATAATATACAAACATACACTCTATATTCAATTAGCTCCTGAGAACTACCCCATCCCAAATATAGCAACTTTTTCTAGACTGATCTCTCTATCTCTGGATGTCTTTGTCTCTCTGTCTTACTCTGAGTTAACCTGGAAATTCAGTGTACGTGCAGTGAACCCATGACAAGCTAAATCTTTTTTTTTTTTTTTTTTTTTTTTACATCTCATGGTTTTCAGGACAGTCCTACATAAACAATACACCTCTTTTTCTAATTATTTTTCCCTTTTGAAGATATACCACATACTTCTGCTTGTACATAGCCCATTATTAAAAATCTATTGCAGCTTAAATCAAGATGACTATGAGTCTTTTCTTTACCTCTTGGCTAATAACTTCGATTCTTCAACAGTGATGGTGTTCCTAGATGTTCAACATGATTGGGAAAGCATTTGAGTTTAAAAGAAGATTTTTGTGCTGGGAAACAGCTTTAATTCCATTGAAAACATTGCACAATTTCTCAAACTCAATTTTGCCAACTCTCTGTCTCCTGTTTTGAACCTATCTAATTTGTATTTGCAGTTTCTGTCCCCAAGAAATGAACTAATGAATTAATTCAGTTTCATCTAGTAGTCTGTATAATGGGCACTTTTGATCTATTTAGTTTTTCCTTTACACATTGTTAGGTAAATCTCTAATTTATTTTTTTGGAGACTTTAATGCTATTTCAAACTTTTGAAAACATGTAAATCACACTGAAGCACCTTCTTGCACTCTCTTCCTTTTCTCCTTTTTTCCATGTCAAGCCATTTTTTAGTATGATTTTTTTATTCATGTCAAGTTTTTAATCTCTCTCTCTTCTTTCTTCTCCTCCTCCTTCTTCACCTTCTCCTCCTCCTCCTTCTCTTCCTCCTCCTTCTTCTCCTCCTTCTCCTTCTCCCTCTCCTCCTTCTTTTTTCCTTTCTGCATGTTTATGTTTGATGGAACTTTTTGTTTTCTAGTGAAACTTATGAAGCGTTGCTAAGAATAATGGTTTCTTTTTTAAAATTCATGATTGAAAAAAATGCTGAGCTTCAATTAGAGGTAATAAAAAAAAATGTATTTTTTCCCATCCAAGCCCACAGATGCCTTGAAATTTATCCACAGACTACTACATTGAGAATCTCTACTCTCTCTTCTTTCCTCTTACCAAAGTGGTACAGAGAGGGAATTGGGGGAGGGAAGAGGCATTCTATGCATGAAAACCACTTTGATTGTAGTCCTTCCCTATTTCAGCTATTATTTGAAATGGAAGAGATTTCCTAATTTGATTGAGCTTTTGAAATTATTGATGTCTTTTCTCCAGTAAACATCTAGTTTAAAATTTTTTGCCAGGTCTTATAGGAACATTCCATGCTACTTAGCTATATGTGTTATTTATATTTAAATCAACTAACTGAAATTTTTTAAAGATTTGCTGTTTTTATTTTGACTTTCACAGTGTGAAATTTCTAAACAACTCCCCATTTACTCTTCCTTTATGAAAAGACAAAATTTGTCTAAAGTCAATGCTTTTTTTGTCATACTTTTTATTTGATCTTCCTAGATCTATGATGGTCCCAACATTCACTCCCGACTTATTGGAATTTACTGTGGGACAGAAACAACTTCCTTCACCTCCTATCGAAATTCTATTACATTTCGGTTCTTCTCAGACTCTTCCATCTCAGGAAAGGGATTTCTTTTGGAGTGGTATGCAGTAGAATCTCATATGAGACTTGTCACACCTACCATTGCTACAGGTTTGTATCTAAAGAGAAGCACAGTTGAATTTATTGTTTAAAGATAGATATATGCATTAATCAGCATTTTAAAGAATTTATCAGATATTCAAAACTGCAAGCCAAGTGTACCTATGAAGCTTTACCTAAAAATATTATTTCTGTGCCCAAATATTCTTGGGTTCATTGTACAGGTAATGTTGGTTGGTTGGTTGTTGCCTTTGTACTCTAAGAGGACCAAAATGATATTACTGGTGATGTCTTGACTCACTCATAAATTGGATTCAAATGAGATAGAGTCACACAAAGTCCTCAGCCTCACTCTCTCTTCTACAGTCATCAAAGTCCAGTGGCAAGGCGAAATCCAAGATGCCTGGTGGCTTAGAATACAATAGATGACGTTGGCTTCTTCATTGTTTGACCAGTCTCTGAGTATTCCACACCACCCACTGCCACTGCCTTCATGGCTACTGAAACAAACTGTTCTTATCCAGCCTTTCCACTGGTGGAAAGTCTTCACATGTCTGAGTTAGATACCTGACTAACTCTTCAATGGTTCTGAGGTCTGTTGGTTACCCTTGTTATATTCATAACCTAGGAAATGATGGATGCCACCTTGAATGACAGGGAAGGTAGTTGGAAGACACGGAATGTTCCTGGGTGCTATGAGCCAGGGGGCAAACGTCAGTGGCATCCATCATTTCCCTGATGATGAATATAATACCCTCAGCCTGGTTTAGCCTGTCTGCAGAGATGGTTAACTGAGGAATGACTACTGCTGGCTCAACAGGTAAGGAAGGAGTATGGAAGAGTGTGGAAGGAGCCCTGGCTTTAGAATCAAGGGAGCTGCTTTTGTTATTTATATGCATGGTTCTGGGAAAACAGAGACAGACAGACAGACAGACAGACAGAGGTGGGGAGGGAGAGATAGAGTCACAGACAGAGAGAAAAGGGAGCAGCTAGAAAGCTCAGGAAGACCTGAATTCAAATTCTGCCTATGTGACCCTGGACAAATCATCTGGTTGCTGTCCACCTTAGCTTCCTTATACCTAGGATCACACAGCTAGTTAAAGTTGACCAAATGTGATTTCAAGTCTTCTTGACTCTAGGTCAAGCTTTCTATTTCAGGACCACCTAGTTAAAAAAGAAAGACTGTTCCCTCTCCTTGTGGAGTTTACAATGTAATGCAGTGATTCCCAAAGTGGGCACCACCGCCCCCTGGTGGGTGCTGCAGCAATCCAGGAGAGCAGTGATGGCCACAGGTGCATTTATCTTTCCTATTAATTGCTATTAAAATTAAAAAAAAATTAATTTCCAGGGGGGCTAAGTAATATTTTTTCTGGAAAGGGGATGGTAGGCCAAAAAAGTTTGGGAACCCCTGGTCTAATGGAAGAAAGCAATACATAAAAGGAAGCTGAAGAGGGAAAGGAAAGGTAGAGTCATAAGGGACTCATCTAGGTTTGAAGAGAGCATAATGGCCGGCACATGCATCTTTTAAATGAAGGTTTGGGAAGGTACTGTCCAGTCAGACCAAGCGTCCTCAAGAGTAGAGGTTCTCTGCCAGGGCTTCAGCTTACTTATCTCTAACATGAAGGGCTCACACAAGATTATCGCAGAGATATCTTCTGGCTCTAGATTCTACAAATAATCATGCCTGAGCACATACCTGAGTACATTAGGCAGTTTCTAGGTTTTTCAAAGTGAATTGAGGACTTGGGATTTATAAAATCTTCTATATACAGAGTAATTTTTTTGGAAATTTCTGAAAATCTGCATTTTAAATACCACAACTCTTGAGGATCCCCAAAAAAGACATATTCTTTTGATCCACATTATAATCTAAATTTGTTCAGACATAAACCCATCCTCACTGGCTGGTTTTAAGCCTTCGTGTTTCAGGATAAAATTAGCCCACATTTTTTAAAGTAAAAAAACAACAACAAAAAAACACTGAAACCTCAAATCCTCAGAGAAAGTTTATTCAGCTAGCTGGGCTATATGAGCCTTTGTGCCTTCTTCTGAGGAGCCTAGCCAACTGCAAATAGAAGGAATGGGGTATTTGTTGCCCAATTCTTTATATTCTTCTAGTAGAATAAAGCATGATTTTGTGAGATATTTCTTCAGAAATACTTCAAAATTCTCCTTAAATATTTGGTTTTGAATATAACCTTTAATTGAGGGGAGTGAAACCTTTGGATATAATATAAAACTAGACACATACATTTAGAAATGATTATTTTCTCACCTTACCCTTTCTACATATTTACATCAATAAGGTTGACCCACAGAGGTAACATTCATGTGTATAGAGGACTCTTATTTTAGTATTTCTAGATGAGATGTTCTTTATTTTTCTTTAAATGATGAAAAGATTTCATTATATCAAGCATATACCTTCTCCATAATTATTCATTTTACATGTTAAAAAAATCAGAGAGATTAATAGTAGCACCATAGATTTTTAGAACTGAAATCTAAAAGAGCACCAAGTACACCTTTCTTCTGTTTTACAGATGAACAAACTGAATCCAAGAGAATTTAGGCCAGTTTTATAGAAACGTCAAATATAACGAAAATTGAGAAAAGTTCATCAGATCTTTAACAATTAAGAATCCTTGACGGGGGCATCTAGGTGACTCAGTGGATAGAAAGCCCAGCCTAGGGACGAGAGGTCCTGGATTCAAATTTGTTCTTAACTTTAACTAGCAAATCACTTAATCCCAGTTACCTAGCCCCTATTGCTCTTCTGCCTTGGAACAATACTTAGTATCAATTCTAAGTCAGTTGGTAAGGGTTCAAAAAGAAAAAAAGAATCATTTACTATCTTTGAGAAAGCGATTTAATTGGAAGGGTAAGGTCAGATTCCAGAGTCCTTTTCAGCATGAAGGGAAGGAAGTAAGCATTTAAGTACTTACCTGTTATGTCAACTACCCTGTGAGATAGGCACTGTTTATTATCCCCATTTTATAGTTGAGGAAACTAAGACATAAGGAGGTTAAGGGCACACAGCTAGGAAGTACCTGAGGCTAGATTTGAGCCTAGCTGCTCCATAGAGCAGTAAGCAAAGTAGCAGGAAGGGGAAGTGTCTTGGTGCACTGGAAAGAGCACTGATTCTGGAGCTAGAACACTTGGTTTCAAATTAGGTCTCTAAGGAGTAGTACCTTTGTGAGCTTAGGCAATTTATTTGCTTGGGTTGGACTCCAGAAGATGACTAAGGTTCCTTTCAGGTTTAGTCATGATCTTATGATAGATTGACTGGGAGGCTGGGCTAAGGAAAGGGAATTCAGAGTGAAGAGCTTCAAGGTAGGATGATTTTGAATGGAGCAAGGTCTATGTTATGATATTACCTTTGGGTGACCAAAGTAAAGCCAATATGGAGGTCGTAGGATTAAAGATAACTGAAGTAGGAGGCTGGAATGTTTTCACAGTCATATTAGGGAGTGCAGAAGTCACCAAGAATGGAGTGGAGAGAAAAACTATGAGCTAGATATTAGCTAATGATTCTTCCCATCCTAGTGCATTGGGAGAACATGTAGGGATTCATGTCAGCAGAAAAAATTCTGTCTCTATAAAAGAACTGAGTCCTGTCATTCTCCACTGGTGAGAGCCAGGTCATTCACTAAACCTTTTTGGTCCTCAGTTCCTCATCTATACATTCAGAAGGTTAGACTAGATAGCAGCTAAGTGCCCTTCCCTGCTCTAGACTGCAGACCCTTTGATCATTCCAAATCTCTGTGTGAACCCAAAAATTGTATTCCAGGGACCTTAGACATGGTTTCTTTTTCTTTTTTTCTCAGTATAAGGCGATAAGATGGCTTTATAACTTATAATACTTGGTTGCCACACTTAGTACATTCATGTTGGTTTATTTCTTAAAAAATATTTCAATGTATTCTTTAAGAAATATTTCTCACTTGATTATCTTAGTTTAGTATAGACTGTTATTTCAAAGCAAAGACAGAAGTAATACAATTTCCTTTCTTGATGGAGGTAATTATTAGTTTTTCTTCTCCTCACAGGTGCCTGCGGTGGTTACCTAAGAAGTGGGGAAACTCCAGGGTTCTTTTTCTCTCCCAGGTGGCCTGAAAATTATAACAGTGGGGCTGATTGTAGTTGGGTCATCCATGCCCCAGATTCAACTGTTGAGCTCAACATTCTTTCCCTGGACATTGAATCCCACCAGTCATGTGCCTACGATAGACTTGTGATCAGAGATGGTAAGAAAATAGAGATACTTGACATTTGATGAAATATTATGATTGGTTGATTGATTGTTTTTCTATCAGAAACCAAATGGTCAAAGATGAACAGCCTGTTTACTGTTTAACAGTAATAATGGTGTTGAAACAGTTTACATTTATACAACACTTTGTGATTACATAATATTTTACATAAACATTTAATTTAATCTTCATAACAACTCTATGAGGTAGATAGACACAAATATACTACTCCCATTTTATAGATGGTAAAACTGAGGTTCAGAGAAGTTAAATAACTTGCCTAAGATTATACATGTAGTAGTTAAGCTAGAGATCATGTCTTCACATTCCAGATCCAATGATGTTTCAGGTTCAGCCACATTCCTGGGCTTCTCACTTATCCAAAATTGTCAATAATTTAAAGAAAAGAGTTGTTATCCTCCAAACTGTTCTCATAAATGATCAGTTATGTTTTTCCCTAGAATTTGAAAGGCAATTTCAAAGTAGTGCAGCCACTAAGAGAAAAATGAAGCCTGTTAACTCAAAATGAAATATATTAATAGATCCTTTCTTTCTTTCCTTCTTGAGACAAACTAGAAGATGAGCCAGTAAGTTCATAAATTTTAAGATTACAATGGAGACTTTCAGAAAGGGAATGCCTTACCCTATTCTCTCTCTCTCTCTCTCTCTCTCTCTCTCTCTCTCTCTCTCTCTCTCTCCTGTCTCTTACTCCTGTCTCTATCTCTGTCTGTCTCTCTCTCCATACACAACACACACACATACATGCAAAACCCAATTTTAACCATTAAAGCTGGAAGAAATCTTGAAATCATCTAACTGAGACATTTAAATAGTAAATTCAGGTTCATGAAATAGCACTTTAAAGTTTGTGAAATACTTTAAATGCAGTGCTACTTGGTTCTAACAGCAACTGTGTGAACTAGATATTTGGATTTATTATTATGCCCATTTTCCAGAAGAGTAAACTAAGTTTCTCAGAGATTAAGTGGTTTATGTAAATTCACAG
>NC_058134.1:57391375-57408846 GCF_016433145.1 Gracilinanus agilis | reverse complement strand
TCTCTCTCTCTCTCTCTCTCTCTCTCTCTCTCTCTCTCTCTCTCTCTCTCTCTCTCTCTCTCTCTCTCTCTCTCTCTGTCTCTCTCCCTTCTCTGTCCCTTCTCTCTCCCTTTTCTCTCCCTTCTCCTCCTTTCCTCCCTCCCCTGCTCCACCCTTACCCTTCTGTTTTCTCTCTGTCTCTTTTTCTGTGTCCTGTTGACTAAGGTAGTTCCTTGGTGGTGCAAAGCCTCTATGCAAGAAAAATGGCAAACATGAGCACCCCTTTGCCAGCCCACTTCCTCTTTGCTGCTGTACCTGATGGGGCTTGTCTTCCTAGAGATGGCCCTAAGTTCCTTTTCCTATCATTAGACAGCTGTTCAGACAGCTTAGCCAGCAGCTGTTCATAGTTTGTACATCTGCCTGGCCAAAATGCCAGAACAACAACAACAAAAACACTTAAAAAGGAAGTCCAGGCTGAAGAAATGATCCCAAATAAGTGATATCATATTTTGTCTCTTGATCTCAGATTTCGCTAGTAATGAGATCTGAGGTTAAAAAGCAACCTTTCTTTTGGTCTTCAGTTCCTGGCCTTAAGCAATAAAATCCATGCAGAACAGATGCCTCAAGGAACACACATCATCATTGCTTCCCTTTTTTACTTCTCAGTCCTCTGCCTTTGAGTTTCAGAGCCAGAAAGAACTAGATGCCAGTTTTTTTTTCTTTTAAAAAGACAGCAGGAACTGTCAGAGAAGTCTTTCTCAAAACAAATAAATAAAGGGACAGGCGGGACTGTACCATGTGGAGCCCAAATGAAATAACCCCAAGGGTTTTTCCTTGCTTTTGAGAATCACTTTGTCTCCTAGGAATCAGAAAGCTGCTGGGAAAATGCATGAGGCAGTTTGGCTGAGTTTCTAATGTTGACTGAATGATGTCTTAAGGAATTGCATTTTAATGCCGATTCTCCCTTTCTCTGGTTATAGGAGACAGTGATGCCGATCAGCAGCTGACTGTTCTTTGTGGACGAGAAATTCCTGGACCCATCAGATCTTCTGGGGAGTACCTGTTCATTCGTTTCACATCTGACTTCAGTGTAAATGGTGCAGGTTTTAACGCTTCTTTTCATAAGAGTAAGAGTTTTTTAAAATATTTTTTTGTTTTTTTGTTTAATATCTTCCACCTGGCTGAGGAGAGCTAAAACTAGAAGGAAACCATGGCAGGGTACCAAATCTTCAGATTAGAAAATGGGCCACAGTTAAAACCACTAAAAGTAGGAAAGGAAAAGAGAAAATTCCAGTTTTCAGTTCTGAGGGTATTCCTTTTGCAATCACTCTGTGGACCATCTTTATAAACTATGGCTGAAAAAGCTCATAGCATCATACATTTAAATTTGGAAAGGACCTCAGAGCCCATCTGGTTTAACATTCTCATTTTACAGATGAGGAAACAGAGGTCCAGAATTTGTCCCTTGGTCACCATATTTTTGGTGGTGATACATTTTTCCCTATTTAGTTGGACTAGTCCCCAGACCAAAGTCATAGTCTGTTGTTGGTCCTATACACAAATCCTTTACCCCCTCATTTAAGAGCTTCTGAAGTTCACACATGGCTGATATAAAGCCTTTGAGAAGCCTTTTCTTGCCAAAATAAACTTTAACCAGAATCCTACCACAACCGAACACTGGATTAGTCTCTCTTAAAGTACGAATTTGACAGTATGGAGTTGTTAGAACTTTAGAAAAGTTACATATT
The DNA here is from genome assembly GCF_016433145.1 of Gracilinanus agilis. Lineage (NCBI taxonomy): Eukaryota > Metazoa > Chordata > Mammalia > Didelphimorphia > Didelphidae > Gracilinanus > Gracilinanus agilis. The sequence goes on along the minus strand of NC_058134.1, from coordinate 57,407,119 downwards.
GCACATGGATGATGTTAAGCCTTTCCAAATATGCAGTCTGATAGAGTCATAAGCAAACAAAAAATAGATTAAAGAAGTGGTCCATGAAACAGAACATGCCTTCCATTTTAAGACATTTTAGATGACAAAATTGTAAAGCAGATACTCAAAGCTAGACTTCACATTATTGATTTAAATGTTGAAAGGCTTAGAAGAGGGCAATTTTACCATTATATTTGTTCCCACTATAAGTTAGTCATGGAAGGGAAGAGATCCCTTTCATACCCAAAATGGGCTTTAAATAGTTACACTTTTGTTTACCTTGAGAATTTCTCAAAAAAATAAAAATGTATAACATCAAGGATTAAGCTTTTAAAACCTTTAAGAGTGTCTCTTGTCTTCTCTTTCTCTTCATTAAGGTTGTGGTGGCTATTTACATGCAGGCAGAGGGATCATTACATCTCCTAATTACCCTGAAACCTACCCTCCTAATCTCAACTGTTCTTGGCATGTCCTGGTTCTGAGTGGTCTTACCATTGCTGTCCACTTTGAACAACCATTTGAGATTCCCAATGGAGAGCCTTCATGTAATCATGGCGACTATTTGGTGGTAAGATCTTCAGCGTTCCTGCTCTTAAAATAACAGTATTTCAGAAAATTATAATAATAGCTAACATTTATATATTTACATTTGTTTATTTTTTATGCTTTACAAAACACTTTACATATATTATCTTACGCACTCCTGCTTATTTGCCTTTCCTATTTACCTAATTTGAAAACTTCATGTAAAAAATATCAGTATTCTTGAAACAAATGGGTAAGGTATCCTTTTTCAGGATATAAAATAACGTGAGGGCTGTACATCTTCTTGCAGAATAGCTAGTAAGGAAACTGCATTTATATCTTATTATTTTTAATGCAATTGCAGATGAAAAATGGCCCTGACAATTCGTCTCCTGCTTTGGGACCCAGGGGAGGAAATGGCCGTTTCTGTGGCAACAATTCTTTCTCTACTCTCTACACCACAGACAATCAGATGTTTGTTCACTTTGTTTCTGATAACAGTGATGGAGGCCAGGGGTTCAAGATCAAGTATGAGGCACAGAGCTTAGGTGAGTATTTGTGCTAAAAAAGAGTGGATCACATTCTCATGATAATTTCCTTAGAATATCCTTTTATCCTTTCAGCAACAAGTGACCAAGGGCCTACCATATCCCTTGCAGTATACGAGGTGCTCAAAAAAGTGATCAAAGATCTAGAGAGTTCTTTCCTCAAGGAACTTACAATCTGTTAGAAGATAAAGCCTATGTACACTCAAAATATATAGAAAATATATAAAAAGTCATTACATAAATACGAAATACATAAAAAGGCAGGGAAGGAAAAAATGTAATATAAAGGCAAGGGATGAACAAAACGACCAGGTTGGAGCTCCCTTCCAATTTTTAAAACATTTTCTATTTTGTGCTTGTAGGAATAGAAATTCTTTGCTTTGGGAATTACAGTTGGCTTGCTTTTGAAGCATTCTGCAAACATGACATACTTATAAAATGATAGCTCTTACTGATAATAACAGCTAGAAGTTATATACTGCTTTAAGGCTTGCTAAGTACTTTGCAAATATTCTCTCAAAATGAATATGTTCTTTTCTCTGTTGTCAATTATATTTAATTATAGGATAAATGATAAACATCATTCAATTACATTTGATTATAATTGCATTTAATTCTACTTTAATGATTTAATTTTAATTGCATTGATTATATAATTTCTAGTGGAATAAAGAAATAAGTACACCTTTGGGAATGATACTGGTGGAAACCTGAACTAAGGTTACCATGTTGTCAATAAGGATAGTAACTCTTTGTGTCCTCAAGGATAGTAAACCAACTAAGAATCCAGAATGGCCCCGTGTCTTCATTTCTAGTGTCCTGAACATGCAGTGACAATAAGCACTGGTGTCAAAATAAAGCCATTTTTTAAGCGTGCACCGAAGTGTATACTTTCCTTGTATGTTCTCCAAAAACAGAGTTCAATTTGATGTGAATTATATACGCTTGTAGGCATGGGAGCATAAAGAACCTCATGTACTTTTCTCTGTTTCCCTGCCTTGGAGGATCTTTCACCATCCTCTGCAGAGTGACTCTTAGGCTCTCTGCCTATTTAGAGGGCAGAGGCTGAAGGCTCATTGCTGTCACTCCATTGTGAACATAGTTTCCTCCCTTGGGAGGAACATAAAAAATAGGATCCCCATCTATTCACACATCCTGGCATTTTCCTTCCCCTTCTCAGGTCAACTTTGAACTAAGCCTGCCTTCTCTGGCAGCTCAAAACTGGGAATCCATCCAGGTTGCCAGGCTTAGCATAGAAAGATAAATGTGCAAGTATATCCATCAATCAATAAGAATTTATTAAGCACCTTGTTGTTTTTGTTATTTGGTCATTTCCGTCACTCTTTGTGACCTCATTTGGGGTTTTCTTGGCAGAGATACTAGAGTAGTTTGTCATTTTCTTCTCCAGATAATTTTATAGATGAAGAAAATGTAGAAAATAGAGTTAAGTGACTTGCCCAGGGCTAAATAGTCAGGCAGTGTCTGAGGCCAGATTTGAACTCAGAAAATGAGTCTTCCTGATTCCAGGCATTGCATTCTATCCATTTAACTGCTCCTGTTAAGCTCTTTATGTGCCAGACATTGAGCTGTACAGAAGCAAGTCATCTCCAGAGCCCATTTCTCCTAGAATGATGGTCAGAAGGTTCAGAGGCATTTACCATTCATGTCAAAAGCAAGTATTTATGAATTATATAATATTTTAGTATCTTTAATATCTTATTGTTTCACTCAGTTCAGTTAGGTCCTCATTAGTAAATGAATCCCCCAAAGGGGTATAATTTTCATTATTTGAAGTCACAATTAAATTTAAAATATGATCACTGTATCCAGGCCAATGGGAATATCCAATGAGAATTCAAATATTCTGCCCCTTCATGGACTTCATTATTTGCATTTGCTGCCTGGTACATTGCAAATGCTTAGTATTGGTTGATATTTTGAAATGGTATTTATTATCCTAAGAAGCAGGGTAACATAATGGGTCTAGAGGCCTTGCCTTGGAGTCAGGTAGATCTGAATTCAAGCTCTGCCTTGGACCCAGACTAGTTGTGTTCACCATAAACTACCTCTCAGTGCCTCAGGCAACATTCAGACCATTCCTTACCATGACTTCCCAGTCTGGGATGGCAGAGGAAGTTGCCATACACACAGTTCTCTATGCTAAGGAAATCACAGGTTCTCCATTTTCCCTCCCTGACCCCACTCTTCTCCAAGCCTTTTAATACTTCCATTAACTTAAGAATTATATAGAAATTATGTTTTTTTTCCATTTTTAAGACCTATTTAATAGTCCCAGACAGTACAATCTCCTTCTAGGTCCTCTATTTTGCCCACCTAGAAAATCTACTCCAACTTCAGACTCTTCCCATCATACTCCACTAATTCCCATGGCTTTGATCACATTCATTGAGCTATCTTCAGCCTCTCTTAAAATTCTCCTCTAAACATGAGAAAACTTGCCCCAGGTAGACTTCTTTGCTCTATTCTTCCAGCCTTTCCAATGTATCCCTGATTTTTCTTCAACTTTAATTAAAAGCAGAACTTTAGGGGCAGATAGATAGCATGATAGAGTATCAGGTCTGGAGTCATGAAAACCTGGGTTCAAATGTGGCCTCAGTCTTTCCTAGATGTGTGACCCTATGTGAGTCACTTAACCCCTATTGCCTAGCCCTTACTGCTCTTCTGATTTAGAACTGATAAAGGTAAGGGTTTTTTTAAAAAGTGATGCTCAAAAAACAAGTTTTTTCAAATGGTTGTTACTTTTAATAGCAATACTCCTTTTATGGAAAATGTCTTATGGATATTGGGTACATTTAAATGTATATAATAAACTTCAATACTACATATATATATCACATATGTAACATATATAGTATATATAGTAATTATACTAGAATTATATATATAGCATATAATATAGTAATATATAGAAATAAAACTTTATACATATGTATGTGTGAATATAGTCAGTGAGCCATTAAACATTTATTAAATATCTACTGTGTGCCAGCCACTGTGCCAAACACTGCTGATACAAATACAGAATTAGAAAGATAGTTCCTGCCCTCACAGAGCTTAAAATCTAAAGGGGAGAAACTATTCACAAAAAGAAGCCAAAAAGGTTGGTGGAAAAGTCAGAGAAGTCCTAGTTGTGTCCCCAGGTGAGAAACATGTACATTTATGTACTTCCAAAAACTCACAGAAACAGAATGTGCCAATCCTCATGGGAATGAAGAAATAGGTCTCTAAACTTGTAGGAAACTAAAGAATTATGAACAAATCAACAATCATCAGGCAACTAGTGAAAAGCACTAACATGCTGTATACTTAACACACCTTTATTCCAAAGCCACTGACATATTCATTAATGTTTGGGAAAGGAGTCTGATAGAATTTATTTTGCCAGTTTTTCCTAGTGCCAAGAATAACAGAACAAGAATAGAATTTCCAATAACAGAACAGAGTTTGTCCAATGCCAGGGTGATACTCCAAAAGTTCCATCATTGGCGACTCAGGATTTATCCAGCACCACCACCCCAAGGGGGGAAAAACAGTTCTGATGCAAAAAGAAAGGAAAATATGATGGGAAATGAGGATAAATCTGTTTTTAAAAACCATCTGTGACATCTGACAGTTTCTCTTTTATCAGATGGCCTATAACACTGTTGACTGTATTTCCTGACAGCCTGTGGTGGCAACATCTACCTCCATGATTCCAACGTTGACGGCTATGTGATGTCACCCAATTACCCTGACAACTATCCAGTGCATGCTGATTGCATTTGGACCATATCTGCTCCAAGTGGAAAGCTCGTAAAGCTTCAGTTTGAAGATCAATTTAATATTGAAATATCCACCAAGTATGTCACCAACTTTCAGTCTTCCCAGCCTGCCTTAGAGAGTTGTACTCCCTCCGTCATAACCCAGAACAATCTGTGATGTCCTTTTGTCCTATCCCCCTTATACAAATCCAATCCTTACAATGTTTGGTAGCATATTCTGCGTAAGAACTACAGGGAAATAGAGCACCTGTTCCTGTCAATTCTCCAGGTGTGTGTGGGTCCAGCTCCACACTTCTTTCCAGCAGGACAGGGCAGTGCCCCCTTCATTCTGCAGTAAAGCTACACAGTGTGCCCCATTCAGTCAACCAATAGCCTTTGACCACTTCAGTTTCCCACAATCTTTATAATGGAAATGATGAAACTCTTGCTGAACACACGGGAACGTTGAGATCTAAAAAGCTGGAGTGGTTTGCCAACAATGGCATATACAGTGCTAGTAGCCACACAGCATGGCATCCAGATTATGGGGTAAAACAAATTCAACAAGGGCACCAAACCATAGATCTGACTAATAGTCAATTCTATTCTGGATTTTAATATCTATTAAGTATAAGGATTCCTCACTGTTAGATCCCTCCTCTTTTCTCTCTATAACTGAAATGATTTAACATCCCTAGGCAAATGATTCTTAGTTCCACATATCCAAATAATTATTAAATAATTATTATGTGCAAGTATTATAGTAGGGTGCTGTGATACTGTACCCCACTATCTCCTTCACTCCTGTATCTGATGAAAGGTGACCCTTCTGCTTGCAAAGGTCAGTTCTTCTACACGTACCTTTTATCCCTCCAATCTTCTCTAGTGGATTGTCCCAATTTTCATCTCTTTTCTCTAATATTCAGTCTCTTCCTATTTATCGGTTCCTTCCTGTTGCCTCCAAACACTCATGCCTCCAAAAACTTTATAAATTCTTCCTAAATCTTACCATCCCTGCTAGCTATCATCCAATTCCTTCCTCTTCTTAGTTAAGCTCTTTGGAAGCACCATCTATATTTGGTGCTATCTGTATTATTTCTGCTTCTCTCATTCATTTCAAAAGCCTCAGCAAACTGTCTTCCAACTTCATTGTTCAACAGAACTTTCTCCAAAGTTTCCAGTAATTTTTAATTTGCCCCAAGGAATAGCTTTCCTAATCTTTCACCTCTCTGTGGTGTTTAACACTACTGAACACCTGCTCCTAGATACTCTCTCATCTTTGATATTGCTTTCTCGTAATTCACTGCCTATCTATCTGACCATTCCTTTTCAGTCTTCTTTGTTGACTCTTCATCCATATCTTGTTCAACAATTCTGATTATTTACCAAAGCTTTGTTCTAGCCCTTCTCTCTTTTCTCTATTTATTTACTCACATGCTGATCTCATCAGTTCCCACAAGTTCAATAACCTTCTTTATGCTGACAATTCTAAGACCTTCCTCTTTAGCTCTGGTATTTCTCTTGAACTCCAATTTCATGTCACCAGTTACCTATTGGACATTTCAAACTGAATGTCCAGAAGCCATCTCAAACTTAACTGTGTTCAAAACAAGTCTCTCCAAACCTACCCCTCTGTGATTGTCCTTCTGCTGTCAAGAGTCTGTCACCTAGATTTGCAACATTAGTACTGACACTCATTCCTCCCTCCAGCTCACCCCACATATCTAATCAGATGCCCAATCTTACAGTGCTTTCTCCACAGCATTTCTCACATGTTGCTCTCTCTGCACTCACATAACACCCTAATTCAGAGCTTCAGTTCACTTTGCCTGGACTATTACAAGAGCCTTCAGTTGGACTCTCAGCTTGAAGTCCTTCCTCACCACAATCCATTCTCCACATAGCCAGCGAATTTATTGTCCAAAAGTATAGATTCAATGATGTCAATACCACCAAGCCTTGTATCAAATTCAGTAGCACTCTGTTGCCTCTGACGTCAAATATAAATTTTGGAGGGGTGGGTTAAAGCTCTTCATAACCTGTCTGGTGCTTCCTATCTTTCTATAGTTCTGAGAACATTACAGCCCTTTTCATACTTTATGCTTCAGCCATACTGACTTTCTTGCTTTTCCTCAATATGACACACCACCTCCAATCTCTATGCCTCTCCATGCTTTCTATGTCTAGAATATAAAAACCAAACTTTGGCCAGATGCCATGTTCAGAGTGCTTTCTAATATTTTTCTATTTCTCATAAACTCTCAAGTAAGGAATATTATACTTGTATAAACACATAGCATAATACAGGGCAGAGTGTGCTAAGAGTATAAGAAAGATCCAGATAAAGTACTCCATGAAAAGAGAGAAACAGAGACAGACAGAGAGAATATTTTAGGCTGAGAAGACACAGACAGTTTTCCTGGGAAAGGACAGAACATAGAACCTTATAGGAATTAAGGATCTACACATAAGAAAATAAGAAAGATGTGCCTAGTAGTCATGAAAGATTGCCTGGGTCAATGCAAGTGACAACATGAAGCTAGGAAATGGCTGGCAGTCCAGTTGGGTTGGAATGTAGAATATTGTGAAAGTGAGTTATATGAAATAAGACTGGAAAAGGCAGCTTGGGATTAAACTTTTAAAGGCCTTAAATTCCAGACCAGAGTTTTGCATTTTATATCAAATATATCAAATCAAAAGTATATCAAATCAAATAAGTAGCCACTGAAAACTTGTGAACAGGAGAATGACACGATCAAGGCTGTGCCATTAAGATTATTTGAGTACTTGTAGGGAAGATAGACTATAGAGAATAGAGATCAGAGGCAGGCAGGCCAATTAGCAGAGTTTACCAATAATATAAGAGAAAGGTATATACAGTATAAAGTATGTCCAATAGTATAAGGGTCTGTGCTGAGGTAGCAAAAGGCAGCCAATGGAAAAGGTGTTGAAGGGGTAGAATAAAGTATAAAAAATTATCATTCAAGCAGGATGTTTCCCTGTATTTCATAGAATGTTAAGAAAATTGTGTAAACATTCCCTATTTCTATATCAATATGTGTTATACAAATTTTTGTTTTAAGGGTGTTTTGCTCATACTATTTCCCATTCAGAGATATTTGGCAAATACTGAATCTTTCTCATGACATGTAGGGAAAGGGAAAGAGAACACACATTTATTAAGCATTATTAGGCACCTGCTACTATATGCCAGACACGGCTCTAAAGTGTTTTACAAATACAGTCTCATTTGATCCTTTTGTAGTCCAAAGAGGGTGGTATATCCATTAGGGTCACACAGCAACCACATCTACCACCATGTTTTCCATGAATGTATGCTAATATCTGCTTCCTTTTCTTCTTTTCTCTCTTTTGGTAAAATTCTAAGCAGATAATTTGGGGACATTCTATTATACCCTCATGATTTTTTTAACCATTTATTAATGTTCATTTTTAACATGGTTACATGATTCATGCTCCTATTTTCCCCTTCACCCCCCGCACTCCCCCCATCCATGGCCGATGCACATTTCCACTGGTTTTAACATGTGTCATTGATCAAGAACTATTTCCAAATTGTTGTTAGTAGCATTGGTGTGGTAGTTTCGCCTCATGATTTTTTGAACAGATAGAAAGTAAAAAAAAAAAAAAAAGGTAAATGGGCAATTTTCCATTTCTAAGGATGAAATGATCTTAAGACTGAATTTTTGATCCACTTTAGATTCCCATGGTCAAGAAGGGTACTATTACATAGGACCCAAAATGATTTATAAACTAATCTGCTTTTGTCATTTTATTTTATTCCATATGAATATTGTTTGTGAATCTATCTGGCCCTGGAGATTTTTTTCTTAGCAAGTTCCTTAATGGCTTGTTCAATTTCTTTTTCTGAGATGGGATTATTTAAGTATTCTATTTCCTCTTTTGTTAATCCAGGCAATTTATATTTTTTGTAAATATCCACCTATTTCACCTAGATTGTCATATTTATTGCCATATGCATGTGAGTACCATATGCACATATTTAGTTCCCCAATGGGTACAAACCATTGATCTCTAAAGTTCCTTCCCATGCTAAAATTTTAAGATCCATTTAACATTGATTGAGAGTTCCTTCCATTTCAGCTGTACTTCCAATTACCTCGAATTGAGGAATGGAGGGGATTCTGAAGCACCAATAATCTCCAGATTTTGTGGAACATCTTTGCCCGGCAGTCAGTTGTCCTCAGGTGATGCCATTTATTTACGGTTTCGAACCGATGACAGTCCCACCCATATTGGATTCAAGGCCAAGTATTCTATAGGTAACAACATTGTTTATGGCTCAATATAAAAATAATCACTGTAAAATTAAGGCAATGAAATTACATGCTCTTATCTTAATGGACCTTGTCTTTGCCTGAAAGCTGTAGTGATAAGTACTCTAAAAGTAATCATTTATATAATTTTACACATTATCTTAATTTTCCATTTAAAAATGTCTCTTGGATATTACACATTTTTGTTTTTGTGAAAACTAAAGTTTAATCCATTATGCTTGTTACTCTATTAGTGAATTTCATAAATACCAGAAGTAGAATTTTCAGATGTTAGGATCAGCCAAACCATGTAGCAGTACTGAGCTTTGCCTTTAAAATTTGAAAATTATTCTTAGCTTCTATTTCCATCTTAGCTCCTAAAAACCTTGAAAATCACGGTAGCATGCCAGTTTGGGGATTTTAAGGCAAACTTATTAAAATAGCACTAAAATTTGAATTTGGCAGGTCTATCTCTGGGCCAGGCCAATTGAACAACCATATGTGTTAAATATCTCACTATGAATAGAGCTTTTTAGGCATTGTGAGAGACCCAAAGATGAGTAAGACTGTTCATGGTGTCAGGGCATAGCAGCCAGTATAATTGAGGTGGTTTAATGCATTCACAAACAACATGAATAGAGCATGTTAGTCATGTGTGGAAAGTGTTTACAAAATGATCTGGAAGATCCAAACCCAAGCAGGCTAATTTCTAATCAGAGGCACCAGGAAAGATTTCATTATTCCTCAAAGAACAAGAGAGACTTTGTCACAAAAGAGCTTCTGTGAGAGATGCTACACATTTTTAATTTAAGTTTCATTTAATTTTTTTTTTTTTGCAGCTTCATGTGGAGGAATGGTCATGGGACAGAATGGTGTTATTGAAAGTCCACAGTACCTTGAGCATCCCTATCCTGACAATCTGCTTTGTGAATGGTTTCTCCAGGGTCCAGCAGGGCACTATCTCACTCTTCACTTCGATGCGCTGAATCTTCAAAACTCTTCTGGTTGTGAGAAGGACTTTGTAGAGATCCGGGAGGGCGACGATTCTGGTCAGTAGCACGTCTGCTTCAGTTTTCTGGGTTTATTTTCACACGGCAGCATCCACCTTCCTTTGTGGGGATCTTCCATGAGTAGCATACAGCTGTGATGGACAAGGTGTTTTCCTGCTCCAAATCCCCCGAGGCTAGACTCTTCTGGCCTGCCTAGGGGAGGTGTGTTGGGAAGCTCAGTTGAGAAAAATTGATGTAAAGCATTTTGCAAACTTCGAAAGTGTTCTATAAATCCCGGTGATTATTATTATTGTCATTAGCTTCCAGTGAACAGACCTCCAGTCTTTAGTAAATCCTTCACTCCTAGAGCCTTCTGCTGAACTGCTACTAAGCTCCAGCATTGTTTATAGATGTTAATGAATGTTTAACAACCAGCTCCCTCCATATACTTACTTTATTCTTTCTACATTGTTAATACTTTCTTAAATTTAGACAATTAGCAACAATAAATCAAGCTCTGTTTTATATTGATTGATTTCTAAGGTATAAATGCTCACACCAAAAATTTAACAATTGACTCTTACAAGCCTTTTCAAGTGGGCTCTGGCATGTTCACCCTGCCTTGGGGGTTCCTAGAAAAATTAGCCCTTGATGTTGTCTTTCTCACTATAGACCATTTTAATGACCAAACTCACTGTGTATATCTCTGTATATATTTATGTGTGTGTATATATAAATATGCATATATTTATAAATGTGTATATGTGTGTATATACATATGTAGATATGTATTATATATTTAATATAGAATATGTACACACATATGTTATGTGTAAAAATTATATATTACATATACATTGATTACATATATTACCTGTATGTATATATATATATATGTGTGTGTGTGAAATGTAGAATTTTATCACTGAAAAGGACCAGAGATGTCATCTAATCCAGTTTCTCAGCCCACATAGGAATAAGGAACCTGGCATAGTTTTTATCTAGCTTCTATCATAACACTTCCAGGAATGGAGAATTCAGTGCCTTATCACTCATTCCATTATTGGAGAGTTTTGATTTTTAGAAAGTTCTTTCTTTATATTGAGACTAGAGGACTAGATTTAATCCATCTTCCAAATAAATTACCTTTCAAATATTTGTAGAAAGTAATTTTGTTCCCCAGGCTTTCTCTTTATAAATACAGTATCATGCTTTCCCAACCCTATACTTTCCTGTTGCCTTGAACTAATTTCTTTTCATGATCTTCTTAAATGGTGGCCCTCAAAACTGAACATAGCATTCCAGACAGAGGCTTTTTGGGAGAAAGACCTATTCAGAATGGCCTGTGCCAAACAGAGCACTAGTTTTGGAATCAGAAATCTCACCTTCAGAACTTACTAGCCTTGTGTCCCCCAAAAAGTTGTTTCACAGTTCTATGCCTCAGTTTCCTGATCTGTAAACTTAGAAATTTGAATTCACAGGCCTTTAAGATCTTTTCCAACTCTTAGGCTACCATCTTATAAAGATACGATGACTGCCACCTCCCATACTTTGGACACTGAGCTTTATCTCCTACATAACAAGAATGCCTTAGTTTTTGGAAAAAGGCTATACTTTTTAATTTATTTTTAGCCATTTTTTGTATACATAACCTGCCATTTATGCTTGTTCCTCTTTCCATGGCCCAAGATTTCCAGCTTTTCATAGATAGGCCCATTTCTTCCTTTATAACTCTATTGAGTTCCCACTTGTTTTAATTCTGTGCACACAGAAACTGTGACTAGAATTGACCTATTGGATTTAGTCTCTAATAATTTTTACCCCTATTTTATTTCCTCAGGAAATGTCCTGGGCAGGTACTGTGGAAATACCATTCCTCTGGCTATTGACACTCCTAACAATTTTGCTTTCATCAAGTTTGTCACAGATGAGTCTATCGGTGCTCCAGGATTCAGACTGGTCTTTGAAGCCAGCACCGATGGTGAGTTGTATTGTAATTCTCATTTTAAGGACATCTGGTCAATTTTTTTCAACAACTAGATTCATATTCTTTTTAGAGAATTAAGGCAAAAACAAATGAAATCAATAAACATTTATAAAAAAAAGGGAAATTCAGGTAAAATAAGTGATTTTCCTTAAATAAGCTAATAATGGCCTAACTTTTTTCTTCTGTCTCTTAAAACCTATACTAAAATTGTTACACATTTTTTTAGATTACAATGATTTGAAATGTAGTCAATCTTTTTTTTTAAATCCGTAATAAGAAAGGTCAATATTATTAAAGGTAAATACAAATGACTGGAAGTATATTCAAGTAATCATTGATAATCATACAAAATAAAAATATTAAATGACCCTAGACTATTGTTTCTTGTTATTCCTTTTTTCCAGAAAAGGTCATTTCAGTCTAAGTAGATTAACGTTTGTGCCTTGCAGAGTGTGGAGGAGATATGTATGGACACACTGGGATATTCACTTCTCCCAGATACCCTAATGCAAATTCTCATAGTCGAGTATGTGAATGGAGGATCACTGTGCCAGAAGGAAGAAGGGTTACTCTGACTTTTAACGACTTGAGGCTGGGCAACCATCAGTCATGTGATAATGAATATGTGACAGTAAGTGCTTGGAGTGGTCAGGAATGTGTTTTATTACGACTCACACAGAATGATCAGAAAACTTGATCTGAAATGTCATTTGCATTGTACACTCGAATCTCTATCAAATTCTTAGAATTTCACAAGGATGGATTACACTGTGGGCTGCAAAAGATGCCTCCTACATAAATTTTTACCAGCTGTCACTGTCCTTGGAAGTATCTTAACAATGATGAATTTTAAGGACTAAAGATTTTAAAAGTCTTATATGCACCAGGAAAAGAAAATGTAGTCACAGGGCCATAGACAGATGAACAGGGGTCTCAATCACGTTAGCTTTTTATTGAAAACTCCATAGTGCCTTGTACCAGACCATTGGTCTGTCCAGCTCAGTAGTCTGTATCTGACAGTAGCATTAATGGATATTTCATGGGAGAGCAAACTTGTTGTCTATAATATCAGTCTTAAAAAGAATGGAAAGTACCCTAATATCCCCAGTTTCTTCTCCGTTTTGATCTGTCATCTGTAGATCTGGCCTAAGTAAACCTTCTGGGGAATTATTTTTAAAATGTTCTCATTTTACCTCCTTTGAATTAACAAGCTTCACAAATTATCTATTTTATAAAATGCTATTTCCTTTCCTTTAAATTAAAACAACTTTATTTATACTCCAGCATTCACTATGTTGTGATGTTTTATTTTGTAAATTTCCATCATGTCTCCTTTCAGACTCCCTTTGCCTCTCAGATTAAAAAGTCCTAATTAATTTTAATCTGTATTACTATGGAAGTCCCTTTATTAATTTCATTCTGCCTGCCCTTCTCTAGGTTCTTGTCCAGTTGTTTTGTCTCTATTTAGTTGTGGGAGCCAGGGCTGCCCAAGCTATCTCAAGGATTAGAACACACTTAGAATAATATGCTCTGCTTTGCTTTTAATGTCCTTCCTCAGGTTTCTTAACATTATTAGCCCCTGCATCAACACAGCTGTCCTAGCTGTGAAGAGCATCTCCAGTGATTACTAATACTCTTATTTGTTCAGTCTAATTTCATTTAGACACTATAGCTATGGGCTGAGTGCTAACTGGTATGATTTCACAAGGCTGTATGAGATCTGCCCTTTTTATCAACCAAAGTGATCCATAAGTGGGAAATTCAACTCAATCTAATAAACACATAGGCATACACACAAAGACTTTGTCCATTTAGAAATGGTTAGAGATATAAAGGATTGCATTTATACCAGGAGAACATGGCTGTATTTCCCACAGTGACACGATTGGACCTGAACTTGAAGAAAATCACTTTAGTGGCTGTTGGATAATGGGTTGGAGTGGGAAGAGACCTGAGGCAGTTAGACCCATCAACAAGATATTGCAATAATCTAAGCATGAGGTGATAATGTCCTGCACTAAAATTATGGTAATGTCAGAGAAGAGAAGGGAGTGTATTTGAGGGATGTGGCAAAGGTGAAATCAAGAAGCCTTGGAAACAGATTGGATATGGGGTGAGGGTGAGAGATAGTGAGACTTCCAGGAGGACTCCTAGATTGTGAACATGTAAATTTGGGAGGATGATGTTGCCTTCTATAATTATAGGAAAGGTGGGCGTGAGGTGAGTTTAGGAGAAAGATAATGATTTTAATTTTGGAAAACATGGATTTAAGACATCTACTAGACATCCAGTTTGAGATTTTTGAAAGACAATTGAGGATATGAGATATGAGAGTTTGGGGCAAGAAATATCGATTTGAAAATCATTAGCACCAGGGATGGTGATTAAATCCATGGGAGCTGATAAGATTACCAAGTTAATTTAACACCAAGTTAAATAGTGTGTGTGTGTGTGTGTGTGTGTGTGTGTGTGTGTGTGTGTGTGTGTGTGTATATATATAGTCTCAAGACACAACCCTGAGGGAAATCTGTGGGTAGAGGGAAGGAGAACCCAGCAAAGGAGAAAGAAGGAGTGGTCAGATAGGCAGGAGGAAAACCAAGAGAGAGTGATGATCTGAAAACCTAGAGAGAAGAGAGTATCAAGAAAGTGAGAGCGATAAAAAGTTTTAGAGGTTGCATTTGATTTAGCAACTAATAGACCACGGGTAACACTAGAGAAAGCAGCTTTGGTGGAATAATGTCAGAAGCCAGATTGTAAGGGCTTAAGAAGAGGGTAAGAGTTTTTTTTTTTTTTCCTACTGGTGGGCTGTTTTAGGTTGAAGATGGAATTGGCTTTTGGTGGAAGAGGGGCTAAAACCTCAGCAGGGCATGTAGACATGGTTCTGTGGACAAAACTAGGGGCGTGCAGAAGCCTAGCACCGAAAACAAAACTACCTTGTCTCACATCCATATCCATCTTGGGCCATGGACCATGGTTAGCTGGTATTGAACTTTTCTGCATGGGAAGGGCTGAAGTGTAGCATTTCTGCATCTCTGATTTAGAATCTTCAGAGAGGTGTTTACAGTTTTAATGTGCACTTGCAAGCAGAAGTATATTTATTTATTTATTTGTTTGTTTAGTTATTTAGTTATTTTATTATTATGCTTATTTATTATTTTATGTAATATAAACAATATAATATAATATATAATATAAATTAAATAAATTATATAATATAAATTAAATATATTTATTATTATATTTATTTATACTTATTTATATTTTATAATTACTTGAGTTCATTACAACTACATGTCTAACCAGGAGAATAGAACTAAATTGCTATAAGTATCCATTTTTTCCCCGCCATGTCTGAATATGGTGCTCCAAAATAACTGAAGTGTTTATGATATACATAAATGTCTGTGTACATGTCTATTTAACATAAAAGTTCAGGAATTGCTTTCTATGTGAGAGATTTACAGTGGAAGATTTGCCTAATGTTCTTTACATAAAATTTTCAGAAGGCTATTCATTTGACCTGTTTTTGTTCTATAGAACCAGAACAAATTTGGATGTTCTCAAGAGCATTTTGTTTTGAACTTGAAATTTAAGCTGTATTTATTAATATATTTA
>NC_058134.1:57322759-57381946 GCF_016433145.1 Gracilinanus agilis | reverse complement strand
CATTCTTTTTCTCTTTCTCTTTCTTTCTTTCTTTCTTTCTTTCTTTCTTTCTTTCTTTCTTTCTTTCTTTCTTTCTCTTCCTTTTTTTCTTCCTTCCTTCCTTTCTTCCTTCCTGCCTTCCTTCTTTCCTTCCTTCCTTCCTTCCTTTCTTTTCTCTCATTCTTTCCCTGTTCCCCTTTCATAATCCACCACAAATCTATGAACATTTTCACCCTGTCTGCATCCAGTTGCTTTTATTTCAATGTGGTTTTTAAACTTAGTACATACCTACTTCTGTGGTGGTGTTTTGGGGCTGCTCTGTTTTTTCAACCTTATTCAGAGGGCTGTGAACTTGGGTTTCAGGCTGTGGTGGCATACAGACAGGTGAAGGTGGAGTGATCACAAGCCCAAACTATCCAGCCACATATGGAAGTTCGAGCCATTGTTCTTGGTTATTGGAAGCTCCTCAAGGTCACACTATCACTGTGAGTTCTAATTAATATTCTGTTGGGGTTGGGGAAGGGCTGAGAGCTGGAGGTAGAATAGAGAATACTAATACCTGCACTGAGAGTGGGAGTGAAATTATTTTAAGATCAAAGCATAAAGGACAGAAACCAGAAAACCCATAAGCACTGGTATAGTGCTTAATTTTCCAGAAAAGGGGCTGAATTAAAGACAGAAAATTTGGGTTCAAATCTCAACACTGCTACTTACTAGGTGTGTGACCTTGGGCAATTCACTTTATATCTTTGAGCCTCAGTTTCCTCATCTGTAAAGAAAAGGGCTCAACTTTAAGACCTCTGAGTTCCCTTCCTTAGGGAACACCTTGCTGCAGCAGAGCTCCTAAGGAGTTATGTTCTACCAAGTCTTTTTTTTTTTTTTTAAGTCAGCAAACACTTCTTTAATTCTGTGATTCTGCACCCAAAGTTGGATCTTGTTAAAGTGATCTTAGTTAAAACCCTGATAGCTTAGTATCACAGATTTAGAACTGGAGGAGACCATAGCAGTTATCCAGGGCAATTCCCCCATTTTATAGGTGGTTTAATAAAAGACCATTTTAGAGAGAATCCCAATGAAATAAAGCGAGCTGTCTAAAATCATACATTAAGTGGCAGAACCAATTTAAGTCCAAGTTTTTCAAGACCAAATCCAGCAGTTTCCATCATACTGCCTCAGGAACTTGGAGGTTAGTCTCTGCCGGTGACAACTTCTAAGAATTTCGACATTACCATGCTAACTTTCAGGGATTGCCATTGCCTCTCCATTATATCTCAGACTCCTTCAGAGAGGGGCAAGGGAATGAAACAAGATCACCTTTGCCATGTCTGCTTCTGCCTCTACCTGTAGACATTTTTGCTCCAGAAGAATATACAGTGAAGCAGCCTTTAAACAAGAAGAAAACAGTGTTGGGGGATGGGAAGGGAAAGAGAGAGAAGAAAGAAAGCTTAGAAGAGAACAAAGCCTAAAAAAAAAGGAAAGGGAGGAGGTCATAGTTGGGGTAGGGAAATTAATTTGTAATTCAGATTGCCTCATTCTGACTTGTTTCTTTCAGCTTTCTTTTACATCCTTTGATATTGAAAGCCATGCAGAGTGTAAGTGGGACTCTGTCACTGTCTTAAATGGAGGTTCTCCAGGATCTCCAGTTGTGGGGCATTATTGTGGAGCAAGAATCCCCAGGCCCATTCAGTCTGGTTCAAATCAACTAGTGGTCATCTTTAATTCAGACCATTCTGTGGAGGAAAGGGGCTTTCATGCCATGTGGACCACACAGACTTTGGGTAAGAGGAATGTTATTCTCTTCTGTCATCACTCTATCATAAAACATTTTCCTCTTCCAAAATCCTTGGCATTGTCCAATAATTCAGAAACTGATATAATTCTAATCAGTGGAAATGCATTAAAGAAAATGCTTTACCACCACCCTATCCCAAAGGCCGGTGGGCCTTTCCATCTGTCTTGCAGCTGAACCATCTATATGTTCCCTCTCATTAGAAAGTGAGCTTCACAGCAATGCAAGGATCCAGAGCAAGGCTGAGGGACTTATGAGAAAGAAAACTAGCCACATTCAGAGGAAGAACTGTGCGAGGAGAAACACAGAAGAAAAACAACTGCTTGAACACATGGGCTGATGGAGATATTATTGGGGATGTAAACACTAAATGATAACTCTAGTCCAACTATCAGTAATATGGAATTAGATCTTAATCAATGATACATGTAAAATCCAGTGGAATTGTGCATCAGCTAAGGAGGTTTAGGGGAGCTTGGGGAAGAGAGAAAGAATAGGAAATATGTAACTATGGGAAAATACTCAAAATAAAAAATTTTTAAAATAAAATAAAAATAAAAATATTAAATTTATATCCTAACAACTAAGGAACAACCTTTAAAAAAAACAGTGAGCTTCATAAAAGTGGGAATTTGATTCTTTTTCTACTTGTCTACTTAGAGCTTAGCCCAGTATTCTATCCATACTAAGGGCTTAAAAATGCTTTTAAAAATTAATTTTTTTGCCTTAGATATACCACCATTTAGTCATCCAAGTAGCAATGTGTCCTCAGAATCTGACAGAAAGATCATGCCTTTGCTGCAAGCAAATTTCACCAGAAATTTTGTTTCAGTACATTAGCTTTTGCTGTATATAAAATGTTATGGTAATGAAAATGATTGGAGAAAGGAAAACTTCAAATATGTGTTTTTCTTTGCTTGGGACCTCATTCCAGCAATGCCAATCATGCTTGCTCCGTTTACTAATAGATGGAGTCATGAGTTACTGTTTACCATGAGGACCTTCTTCTACTGAAGAGCCTCTTCGGACTAAGCTAGGCTGGTCTTTGGATAATAGGCACACCCAATTCATGACCAAGTTCATGTTCAAGGCTTTACTAGCTTGGTAGGGCAAGCAAAAGCTTTCGCTCTGTTGGCAAAGCTTTCAAGAACCCTGGGGTTGCCTCTCTTTCACACATTATCTATATTAATTTCTTTTCATTTTCGTTGCAAAAATGATATCATGCCATTGGGTCTTTGGTTAAAGAGCATTGTTGCGGCATTTTTCCAGGCTGTGGTGGGATACTTCATTTTGACAATGGTACAATCAAGTCTCCTCACTGGCCTCAAAATTTTCCTGAGAACAGCAGATGTGCCTGGACAGTCATTGCACATGAAAGCAGACACCTGGAGATCAGCTTTGACAATAATTTCATGATTCCCAGCAGTGATGGACAGTGTCAAGACAGCTACATAAAGGTCAGTGTGACATTTGCCTAATTGAAGCAAAATTATTTGGGGGAATATAAATCTTTAGCATAGAAAATACTCCCTGCTACTGGGAGTCAGAAAACAATAATTTTGTAGCTTTGATTTCTTATACAGAAAACCCACAAAATTATAATTTTTACAGTTATAACTGGGACCTGAGGAAGAAATCTAATCAATGCTTGGACTGAGTGGTGTGATGTGATTCTGCCTACTAAGCATGAGCATCCCCCAAGGTTCTGTCTTGGCTCTTATTTTCTTTTCTCTTTATACTATTTCACTTGGTGATATCATCTTTTCCTACCAATTCAACTATCATTTCTTTGCATAAAATTTCCATATTTTTAACATCAACCCTAATTTCTCTTCTGAGTTCTAATCCTGTCTTACCAGTGACTTTCTGATCATTTAAAACTAGATGAATGAATAAATGAATGAAAGAAAAAAATTAAATATTTCCTCTGCTTTACAAAGTAAGGATACAAATAGAAAAACAAGGCAGTCCTTGCTCTTGAGGAGTCCACATTTTAATGACAAGGACAACACACATGGAAGATTTTTTAGCTACAAGTCAGATATCTGGAAAAGTCCCATGGTCTTTAGGGTTCAGCAAAGTAGATGGTAATGCTTTTTCTTTAATGTCATTTTCACTGATAAAATCATATCAGTTTCTTATGTTGAACCATTCTTATAGTGCCAAGGGCTTTTTCTGGGTCTTCAGTAGCTACAGCTGTAGCATCTGCAAGAACCAAGCTATATCTCTTCAAGGGTTCTTTCCATTGTGGGTGGCTGTGGGCAACAAGCTATTCCCAAGCCTCTTAGGTTCAGGGATTCTAGGTTATCTCCTCATTGGAATCTCAAACTTAATACGTCCAAAACAGAACCCATTATATCCCTGTCTTGAATACTCTATCTTCCTGACTTTACTATTAGATTCAAGAGTACTACCATCATCCCAGGCCACCTCAGCATTATTCTCAACCTCTCACTCTCACCCTACATCTTTGATCTTTTTTCAAATTTTGTTATTTTCACTTTCAAATAATTTTGAAAGTCCCGTTCTTCTCATTCATACAGCTACTACCCTTGTAGACTTCCCCTGGACTACTACAACCATAAAGGGTCTCCCTGCCTCAGTCTCTCCCCATTCCATTATCTCCTCCATTCAGATGCCAAAGTGAATTTCCTAAAGCCCAAATCTGACCCAGGATGCTCCCTACTCCGTAAATTCCAATGGATTTCTATTGACTCCAGGATCAAATACAATCTCCTCTGTTTGACTTTTAAAGACTTTCACAACCTGGACCTGTCCTACCATTATGGTCTTCTTATAATTTACTCTGTGGGCACTAGAATGACCCACTGACTGTTCTTCATACATGACACTCCCTCTCTCAATCACTTGAATTTGTAATGATTGTCTCCTGTGCCTAGAATGCTCTCCTCTGGCTACCTTGTACAAAAAGATTTCCTGGATCACTTAAAGATTTGGTTCAAATTTTAACTTCTTTATGAAGTCTTTCCTATCCTGTCTTCGTCCTCCTTACCCCACCACCAATGCCTTCCGACTGAGATATCATCACCCTATGTATCATATCCATACTTGTTTTCGTGTTGTCTCTTTCCTTAGGATGTAAACTCTTTGAGGTCAGAGACCATTTTTTTGTTTGCCTTTTCCTTTGAAACTTCAGTGCTTATCACAGTGTCTCACTGATAGTAAGTGCTAAGAAATGGTTGATGATTGATTGATACTAAATTGATACATAAAACATGGAATTGGGAGTGTGCTAATGTTTAGTGCTAAACTAAAATGTTTAACAATCAGCTCTCCATCTAAAATGCCCATGACCCACTTTTAAGATTAATCTTCACTGTTAGTATTTTATATATCACTTTTTTTAAGTCTAAATAATTAAAAAACAGAAAGTCAAGCCCTGATTTGTAACATTCATCCATCTCTGAGTTGTAAATGCTCACAATGAAAATTAAACAATTGGATTTCTCAGAGCCAGTTGAAACTAGCTCCAGTACAGTCTTACAAAGGTCCCATGAATTGAAGATATCATTCTGTGTCTAAAGTAAAAGATCAAGAAACTTACTGGATCTTTTCTTTCTTTGGAGTCAGATGAGAATGGGTTGTCTTTATCCAAATCTTACATAGTTGTGTCCTTTGGGCACAGACCATCACTACAATGAGCAAAAATTAAATTGAACTGAATTTAAATTTTAAAAAATGAATTATATGACAAAATTTTAAGTTCATACTAGATAACCTTCACATTGGTGTCAAGCACCTTGGTCATGTCTATATCTCCTTGTTGGATCTTTGCTTGACATTATAATCAAAGAGTTCTTGTGTAGTGTTATCTCCATTATATTTTAAGGAAACTTAAATGATTTTGACATATTCATATGAGACACTTTGTTTGAAGAAAGTTATAATAGAGGTTTTGCTCTACCTAGACAAATGCTTTTTCATAGTCAACAAATAATAACCACACTGCATCATATCATTCTATACCTTCATCTGAATACATTTGGATAAAGATGTGGTCTGCAGTATAAAAATTTTTTAAAAGCTTTGTCTATTCCCTTCTTGAATTTCACTAAGAATGTCCTTGATGTTAAAAATTACTATTACATTAATTAGGAAAAAATAAAATATTGCATATAAAAAAAGGATACCTTTGACTTATGTGTAGAAGAATGGAAATTTCTTGAAGATAAGGACAGGGTTAATTTTTACCTTTCTTTGTATCCCCAGAAATTACCACAGTGCTTTGTACGTCATGAGCACTTGGGAAATACTTGCTAATTGATTTATTATTCCTATAAATTGTAGAATTATAAAAGTAAGCATATGTTTCAATAGCTACTGATATTTTATTGGTCATTGGAAGTCATAAGTGGATCAGTTGCTCAAGTATCTATGAGGTTTACAACTTAGAAGCAAAGAGGCTCCATGAGCAACCTGGGAGTCATTTGAGTTGTGCTTCAGAAACAGCTTTGGTTTATTGTACAAATGATATTGTAAAACTATTATTCATGGCTCCAAGATTCCACTGAGTAGCCACAATATATTCACTTCCCACTTTCACCAACTAAAAGTGTCCACATGTTGGAGATGAGTTTCTCTGGTCATTAAATCTACATTTAATGATACTACAGAAAAGTATCGGAGAGCAAGTATCCCAGCTTTTTTTCTTCTCTGTAAATATAAATATTGCCCAAATAGCCCAAGATATCTCAGGAAGGCTGAGAATCTGTTATTTTTCAATCAGCAAATAGACAGAGGTCCCTTAATAAATATTTTCCCAAGGACTCAAATATCTATTGACTGGGGGATAGAAGAGTCTAGATTTTTCTTGACATGTTTGAATTATTGTGTTTCCAGGATACTTTCTGTCTATGTATGTGGTAGTCTGGTACATTTGCATTGTCTCGAGTTGTTATGGCTTGCCTATCACTTTTCAATGTTTACTTTATAAAACAACTTGGTGGAAACTCACCTAGTTCATATGAATAGTTTTTTATAATAACCATTTGATATGCTTCAAATTGTTTTTGAGGTAATGAGTGAACTTTGTCCTTATCAATAAAAGTAACATTTAATTTCTAGGTTTAACTAAAACCTCAAAGATTTTTAAATACAAAGATAGTCTCTGAAAAGTTCCTGGGGTATTAAAAATCATTTTTGACAAAGATAAGTTCTACAAAGTCTTTAAAAAAGTAGGAGTCAATTGAAAGGATATCAGATTGATTACCATTTCTTTAGATTCATTTTTTCTAAATCCTCTTTAGATTGTTTCTGGATGGAAACAAGATTATAGGTAAGGACATGTGCAGATTTTCAATTTCAACAGGAGAAAGATTTAAGAACTCATTATCATCATCATTATAGAAATTCTGCTGCTAGGCCAAAAGATAGCAATTAATTTGGGTGGTTCCTTCAGAAAAGCTTCAGTGCTTAGATATGAGACACATTTCAAAATCTACCTTTGCTCATTCCTTGTCATTCCAGTCCCCCTAATTCACTCTGGAAGAGAGCGTGAGGCTGATGACTTTGCACATCTCTGCCTCACTTAAATCCAGTTTACAAATAAGTCAAGACATCACTGGTCATTGGTCCTCTTTCAAAAATGAAGGATGAACAAATGACAACAACACTATTCCTGAAACTTATGAATATGTCTAGAATATTGATTATCTTTTGAATATGACTAAAGACTTAATAGTATATGTGTAGTTCTTATGATGTGCCGGGCACTGTGCTAAGTACTTTACATTATTATCTCATTTAATCCTTATAACAACCCTGGGAGGTAGATGCTACTTTGATTCTCACTTTTTGTTGAGAAAACTAAGGCAGATAGTGTTTAAGGACTTGCCCAGAGTCACGTAGCAAGCTTGCTAACTTACTGATAGTCTGATATATCAAATAAAATTTTCCCTGGTTGGTATCTTCAGCATCTGGCAAAAATTCCATCTTTTTTTGTGTTTGAGTACTTTAAAGCCACTCAAAGCCCACATTTTATACAAAGCAGCCTTAGTTTGACTTTAAGATTCATGTGGGCGTCTCTTAGGTGACTAATGCTTGGAAATTGACCTATAGAGAGAACATTTTAAATAAAATGAAACAGATAATTGGTCATTTGAAAATGTATGCATCCATATGCTAGCTCAATTGTTTAAAAATATTTTTCTGTTATTAGGTCACATTATATCTCTAGTTACACAATATATTAGTTGTACTGAAATACGTAGATGAAATCTGGATTCTCTTTGTATGTGGGCCTAAGAGTAGACTGTAACAATCATATGAAGAGCAGGCTAGCTAAGTTTGGTAAGACTTGTCAACAGAATAGTGGCAATAAACTTTTTATTTTTTTTCTACAATGACTCAGAACAACAATTTACTAAAGGTCTAGAAAGGTGATGATATGCCTAGGAGAAGGGATCAATCACTAATAAAAGCTTTGATCTTGAAACATTGGGGTAAAATGTAATATTCATTCATTTATTGTTCAGCAAATGTTTATGTCATAAAAAGTGTTTGGTCACTA
Source organism: Gracilinanus agilis (assembly GCF_016433145.1). Taxonomy (NCBI): domain Eukaryota; kingdom Metazoa; phylum Chordata; class Mammalia; order Didelphimorphia; family Didelphidae; genus Gracilinanus; species Gracilinanus agilis. The sequence continues at coordinate 57,373,649 of NC_058134.1, read as the reverse complement.
CAACTTGAGGACAGAATCACCATCTTCTATTTTCTGTGCCATTCAATGGCCAGTACAGTAATCTTCACCCAATGAATGGCTAAACTAGCCTGCTCATTTTTTTAAAAAACCCTTAACTTCTGTGTATTGGCTTATAGGTGGAAGAGTGGTAAAGGTGGGCAATGGGGGTCAAGTGACTTGCCCAGGGTCACACAGCTGGGAAGTGTCTGAGGTCAGATTTGAACCCAGGACCTCCCGTCTCTAGGCCTGACTCTCAATCCACTGAGCTACCCAGCTGTCCCCCTGCTCACTTTTTAAGAGACACAGATAAATGAGGGAATCTAGAAACAGTTGGATTAGATTCCTCATTGATTCATCAAAGAATCATCTATTAGCTTTTTTTATTTTTATTTTATTTTTTAGTGGCTTCATTCAGGTCTATTTTTATATAAAATAGACCTGAATGAAGCCACTAAAAAATTTCTCTAATAGCACTAAAAAGGAAGTGCAGTTTAAAAATATTTGTTTATTGTTTCTATTTTCATTTCTATGGACCTATGAAGATAAACATTTCTGAAAATGTGTATGATTTTTAAATATTGAAGAAATACTGAAAATACTAAATTGTCCCTATGAATTTGCTAGGTGTGGGCAGGGACTCAGGAAACAGAAGCAGCCCTGTTGGCCACTGGTTGTGGAAACGTGCCTCCCAGTTCCCTCATCGTTCCAAGAAATATCTTCACTGCAGTGTTTCAATCCCAGGGCGCCCCAGGACAAGGCTTCTCTGCATCATTCATAAGTAGTAAGTGCCATAATTCCAATTTACACTATAAGGCTCGAGGATGTCATAACTGAGGCTGGAACAACAGCAAGACTTAATAGGCAGGAGATGCATAAAACTAGGATAAATCTGGGGATGAGGGTGATCCTGTGATCAATGGGTTGAAAGAGTGGATTCAAAAAGTATGTAAATATCCATTAAGGAGCCAATGTCACCCTTGAGGGAAGTCTCTATAGACTGCCCCAGGGCTATGCCTACTTTGATCTAATGTTTTTATCTATGACTGAGATGAAGACCTAAGTATTGAGTTGGCAGATATCAAAGCTAGGAGGGATCAATAACGTAATGAAGGACACAATTAGGATCCAAAAAAACACTTAACTTAGCTTAATATGCTGGTTCAAATATAAGAAGATAAACTGATTATGAATAAATATAAAAAGAATTATACTTGAGTTTAGAAAACCAACTTTACAAATGTCATGATTTATAAAAAACAAATAGGCAATGGATGCCTAAACTACTATTAATATTAGAAAGATCAAGGCTTATAGTAGACTGAAAGCTTTCTAGGTGAGACACTAGTACAGTATGGTGATCAAAAAAAGTTTTTGTCTATTACAGTATTGCCAATTATGCCTTCCCTAGTGTGGGGAGTGAGATACCTGGGAGTTTTAATATAACAGACAAATTAATTAATTAAACATTTTTTTTAAACCCTAGGCTGCGTTAGGAAAGGAACAGCATTCAAAACATTGAGTATGATGGAAGTAATCAAACTATACTTAGAAGACTGTGTTCAGTTTTGAGAAGCATTAAAAATACATGAAAAAAATGGAAGTTTTCAGTGGAAGGTTACCAGGATGGTGAGGAAACCTCCACACCTGGTTACTTGAGGATTTGTTGAAAGAGTTGTGGACATTTAGTTTAGAAAGGATAAGACTTAGAAATATGATAACCACTGTTAAAAAGTTGTCATGTGCAATAGGGATTAAAGTTGTAAGAAGCAATTAAGAAGCATTTAACTTTGGCCTTGATTTAAGGAAAATGTTACTAACAAGTAGAGTTATCCAGAAGTGAGATGGACTGTCTTTGGAAGTGGCATTGCTAGAGCTCTTTAAAGTAAGGCTAAATGACCATTTTGGAGGAATTTTGTCAAGGGGTTTCCTGTCCAGGTACAGATTGGAAAAACAGTTTTGAGGTCCCTTCTGTGACTCTTAGAGTTGAGGAAGGCAAAGCTCACTGTCAAGGATCTATCGATGCAGAAATAACAAGTGGCCAAAGGTAGGTCTGGAACCAGGAAATAAACCCATCAAAGAATGAGCAAACAAAACCTGAATACAAAATCAAGTTCAATGAATGGGATGCAGAGATTGTTGCAGGTAAAGAAAGGCAATTGGGTGGCACTTAGGGAGGTCTAGCAGTACATGTCAGAGACCTACTCAGAGGAAAACAGGTTTAGGGGTGGGAGCCCTAGGAAGCATTCCCCAAGCCTTATCTGACTTTGTTCCTGATATCAAGAAAGTCCCCATTCCATCCTCCTTCCCTGTTGGATTCTTGTCCATCAAGGACCCAAACTGCAGGATGCCTTCCTTGATTCTCAGTTTGCAATATATCTTTCAGATTTCACACAACACTTCGTTTTGCACTGATTTCATGTTGTTTATCATTCATTATTGTGTATCATAGTTATCTACATATGCTTGTGCTCTCCTAGACTATTTAATCTCCATGAGGTCATAGACAATGGTTCATATTTTGTATGTCCCCAAAGCACACAACAATTAGTTACTGTTTGTTTAATTTGTTTATGTTAACCCTCACATTCCAGGCCTCTCCTATAGCTTTAGTGGTTCTGGACAATAATAATAATTTAATTTTATTTATTTAATACTAACCCTTATCCTTCTCCCCAAAAAGGTTGAAGGGTTATAAAACTTAAGAGATTGTGAAATTCTTCCATGCCACTGAAGTTGGCAAAATTTGAGAACCATAATTGAGTCCCGATTGGCTGAATTAAATGAAATCTAGCTTAACACATAGATGATTCACACAGAAGATTCACTGCAAATGGTTCAAGGATTGTTCCTCCATGTAGCAGCAGCAACCCTAATTCAAATGGACCCTGGGCTCACTCTTGTGATCCCTTTTCAAAACTCTGGAATTGACATATTTGAGGTTCTTCTCAAACAAGAATTCTTAACTGTTTTGTGTTGTAAACCCCTTTAACAGTGAAATTTTTGATCCTTTCTCAGAATAATGTTTTTAAATTAAAAAATACACAGAATCACAGAAGAAACTAACATTGAAATGAAATCATCAAAGTATATATTTTTTAAGTTTACAGACTCTACTAGATTAAGAGCCCTGTCCAAGTGTTAGGTAAATAATAAAGAACATTTGAACTATACTGGGAAGAAGGGGGGAGAGGGTAGGAAGGGACAAAGGGAGTTAATCTCAAAGCATTTTTCCAAACCATCCCATTTCCTCTTGAGTAATGTATTGGAATCATTCCCATGTGATCCTCAGCTTGGTGGAGATGTGGCAGCAGAATCTAACACTGTTGCTTGATTACTCTAAGATGCTTTCACCTCAAAAGAAGAAACAGATTGTCCTTTTGCTTTTTGCCAGTATCTGTTGCTTTCCTCCCCCACCACAGATCTGACTGTGCTCAAAGGAAGAGAACTCTGCTGTGGCAGTGCTAGTCAGATCACAGTGTTAAGATCACTTGTTTTCATTAGTATCATTACTTGTATTTACAAGTAAGAACAACATCAGCAATGAAGATGAAGTGCCCTGAATCCTACATCCCAAATCATTACCCCTTTTGAATAAAAATGGAGTTTGGGGTTTCTCTGGAGTTGTATGGTCATTTTGAGGACTGATGGTGATTAAAAGCCCATTTGACTCAATCCCTCTTTTCAACTGGCAGTTAAAATCCAATTAGGCTTTTTTCTTCTTGAAATATTTTTAACTCAAGTTTCAAAGTAAAATTTCCCCCTGAAGTATTATGATTCAAGGGTAAGTGTTTCACATTAGAATGGGAACTGTTCACTAGGTTTTTAAAGCGTGCCTTCATATTCTTTTAGCATCAACCCTTTATTCTGAGTTTCTATTCTCATAAGTTTTGATTCTATCCCACCTCAAGGACAAAACCGTGCTTTGAGTGCAATATTTCTATATGTTAAGGCTAGTTCTCGACATTCATGGTTAGCCCAGTCAAAAGAGGCATCATGGCATAGTAGAAGTATCACCAGATTTAGAGCCAGGGGACATCGAGGCTAATCTTGGCTCTTCCATTTGCTATGGGTATTACCTTAAACAAATTGCTTGACATCTGTAGGTTTCAGTTTCCCAATCTGTAAAATCAAGGAGGGTTGAATTTGATGACATCTATAACTCTTGATTCTATGAACTTATGTTCCACATAGGCAAAAGCCTAGTTCAACAAAAGAATTGGAAGCATCTTTGCATGGTATTATAATGGGCTGATCATTATGATCTTGATTTTGTCTTCAATACATAATGCAACATGCTTGTGTATATCCCTACAAGAAACACCTGAAATGAGTTAAATAAATAAGGAATACTGCTCTAATAAAAACACTTTGAGATTTTTTTAACCATGAAAAAATTCATGGGAACTATCTGTTTAAATTAACGAGGTCTAAATGAGATTCATAATTTTATTAAGCATTTATTAATACAATATTTTCATGTTGAAAATGTTCTGTTGTCAGGTATGTGGTTCAATTAAATTGTGGGGAGTTTTGTTTTTGTTTTTTATTTAATCTCACATCATTGCTAGGGAGACTTTCTATCCAGAGCTAATGTGTGACTTGACTAATGAATGAAACATAATGGGTTCTGACTTGAGAAAGAGAAGGGGAGAAGAAAAGTGGCTGTTTTACTGCTCTCCTCATGTGGCAGGAAAATATTTCCTTTCGACTGGAGAAAAATAGGCATTAGATTTTTCTTATGACTTCAGGGAGCATCAAGCTCTTGTGTGGTTGTTTCTTTCTTTTATCTTGGATGTTGAGAAAGGATGCAGTTACTTACTGGGAGAACAAGGAGGTGGGAAAGATAAAACAATGAGTACTTCAGCTCAGGCTGAGGGAGCATTGTGCTAATGAAGCCTTGGTTTAGATTGGAAAGAATTTTATAGACGATCCAGTCTAACCCCCCCCCCTCATTTTACAAATGAGTAAACTGAAGACTAGAGAGATTAAATAATTTATACAAGGGTGTAAGTAGCCCAGAGTTCTCTGATTAAAATCCAATATTTTCCCACATTTCACCAGAGTGATCCATTGAGAAAAAGCACTCCCAGGGTATTTTGTCACTGTCAGCTCAAAATAGAAAGCAGAAGCTCTAGAAAGGGCTTTAAATTTAAGTGTGTGTGTGTGTGTGTGTGTGTGTGTGTACACACACGCATTTATATATACCTGTAAAACAGCTGTGTTCAGTCAGATATGTTAAGGAAATATCACTGGGAAGAATTTTTGACTATGACCTGAGATGATTTAGAATGAAGTAATAAAGGAAGAAACCTATATTAGTACCAAAATGCTTTGGGCAGTTTGTTGTTTTGAAAGTTGTTTTGAAATGCGATTTAAAAAATCATATGGCATAAGTCTAATTTAAATTAAATTTTAAAAATTAAGAATCTAGTGTTATCAAGTCATGTTACAAATATGGAAAATGATCCTGTCCTTTGAAAACTTACAGTCTATTAGCAAGCAAAGGATCTGTATACAAAGACATATGATATAGAATAGAATATGATAACCAGAAAAGTCTAGACCAGTGATTCCCAAAGTGGGCGCCTCCGCCCCCTGGTGGGTGCTGCAGCCATCCAGGGAAGCAGTGATGGCCACAGGTGCATTTATTTCCTATTAATTACTGTTAACATTTAAAAAAAATTAATTTCCAGCCGGCTAAGTAATATTTTCTCTAGAAAGGGGGGCGGTAAACCAAAAAAGTTTGGGAACCACTGGTTTAGACCAAGTGTTCTAAGAAATCAGAGAAAGGAGAGCACTTGCATCTGGGAGTGGAGATATTAGGGAAAACTTAAAAGAAGTGGTTTTTGGATTAGCCTTAGAAAAAAGAAGAATTTCATCAGTACTTATATAAAAAGCATGTGTTCTGGGTATGTGATATGAATTCAGAGAGGCAGGATGAAGCATAAAGTATATCAAATCAATCATTATAAATCTAACCAAGGCTAGTGTAGAGATCTAGCCTCAGGCAAAGATTAGTCCCTTAGTTCTACTCATCAAACTGAGGCATCATTACCACCTTGTGACAGTTACATAAAATTGCAGGTTAGAAGACCTTTTAAAGAATATTTTTAGGTGAATCCTTTTTTAAAGGTTGAATTGGAAAGTTGTGAGATTTTTTTACTTTTAAAAAATTCATGATTCATTTTTAACATTCTTTTCTTCTTAACTTTTGTAATTGCACAACAATATCCTAGGTCTTTTTACTTTGTAGCAGTTCATATAGGTCTTGCCATGTTTTTTGAAACCATTCCCTTCTTCATTTCTTATAGCAAGCTATGAGTTTTTCAGTGACAGCAAACATCACAAATATTAACATACCGAGTACCTAGGAGCACATGGAACTAGACCAAATTAACATAGACAAAGCACTCTCTTCCTAGAAGACTTAAATTTTGGGCTAACTGGGCCAAAGCTTCTGGGAAAGCAATGATCTAGAAGTCATGTCAGGTCTAGGCCCAAACTTGCTACTAATTATTTGGGTATTCCATAAATTTCTTCATGGATATAAAATGAATTGGACTCTAAGATCCTATCAAGACCTGGACGTGATTCTCTATGAGCATATAAATATAAATACTAAAATAAAAGCGTGAAACCAGAACATTACATTATACTGTCAACTGAGTTTCATGACTAAATACAATTTTGGGTATAGTGCAGGAATAGCTAGCTATATGCTGTTAGTCTAGAAAGGCATGGGGAGATGTTAGGAGTTTAACTCTAGTTAGAATAAATTGTTGTCCAAAACAGTTGGAATTCAATGAGAGATTTTCTTGCAAGTCTAACAACAACATTAGTAATCATAGCTAATATTTAAAGCACTTTAAGATCTTCAGTGAGCTTTGTAAATAACATATCATAGGATTTTCAGAACCCTTTGAGATAGGCTCTATGACAATTCCCATTTTACAGCTAAAGAAAATGAGGTTGATTGAGGTGAAAGCATTTGCCCAGGGTCACACAAAAGTGTTTGAATAAAGAATTGTACTCCTGTCTTCATCATTTCAAGTAGAATGAGGGGAAGTTAGCTAAGCATATTGCAACTTTGGGTAGAATAATTGATGGAAAGAATGAAAGAGTTCCTTTGAAATGAGGAATTCTTGCACTGAGCAGTGAATAAAATAAGTTATTGAAATATTGAAGGAGATTAGAAGAGAAGAGCTGAAGTCAGGAATTCTGCAAATGAAATTCAGATTGTGGCTTTTCTCTGATTTTTGTGGATTATATTCTTACTATATCTCACAGTTTGGCTGGGTGTAGTAATCCTGCATACAGAACCACAGAAGGAAGTGAGTTGGCTAATAAGAGGATGAATCAGGAAATAAGGGGAGTTTTTTCCCTTCATTTTTTCCCCACCACTAATGTTTTCCTTGGAACACAATTATGATGGGGTAACCAAAAAGACACCCAATCTAGTTCTATTAACAGAATTAATTTCTTTAAAATAAATAGATATGTCTATGGATGTATACATATATTACAAATTATATCTATAATCGATAACACTATGCAGTTATGAATTTTTTCATCAATATTATTCATTTTTATAAATATCATTTGCTACTTATGCCCTTCCAATGTCAATGATCTTAGAGGGTTTCCTAGAGACCTGAGAGGTTAATGAAGACTAAGTTATAGAACAACAGCTGATTTGTGTTGGTGAAGAGAATTTCTTCAATGGAAGTTCCCCACTCAGAGAGAGACAGAGACAGAGACAGAGAAAGACAGACAGACAAAGAGTCAAAGACAGAGACAGAGAGATTTATCCCTATAAAGACATTTAAACATGGAATTTGCCCATGATGACCTAATGTGTTTGCAGCGAGATTTCTGTTCATCACTTTAATCCACTGAACCATATGACCTTTTCTAAATATAGAAAACTTGCTCCCCTCTTCTGTTAATCATGGAGCCCAAATACCTGGACTGTGCTTTACTGGGAGTGGTGGACACAAAGTGGTCCAGGCATCGTGGCTCTTTCCTATCCTCACAGATCCAGCTGAAGATGGCTGGAATGACAACCCTTCTCCCCTTGACCACCTCATTTCTGATGCCATTTCTCTTGTTTGTCTCTCTCACACAGGGTGTGGGGCTAACTTCACAAGCCCTTCGGGGTACATTGTTTCTCCCAACTATCCAAGTCAGTATGATAACAACATGAACTGCAACTATATCATCAAGGCAGAACCACATGAAATAGTCATCGTAGATTTTCAGTCTTTTCACCTAGAAGGTAAGTGCGTGTTGCTTTTCTTGTTGCCCTTCCTGGCCCCCACCTTTGGTCTTTTGGAGTGGAGAATGGTCTACACTTCTGGTTCCATGTAGCTCACTACTCAGTGAAGATCTAGTATCTATGGCTTGCCTTAGATGCTATTGATGTGACCACAGGAAAGTCACTAAACCTCTCTCAGTCTTACTTTCCTCAGTGGTAAAATTAAGAGATTTGGACTTAATGGCCTCTGAGATCCATTCCAGTTCTAAAACTAGGATCCTGTGTCCAAATTTGACCAGTTCCCAAATAATAGTACTATGAAGAAAATTTTTCTGGTAGTGTAAATGGAATATCATTTGGGAACTTCCCAGATGCAGCAGGACACACATTTCTCAAAGGGAGACATTCAAGATCATCAAAGTAATGGATTTTTGCTTTCACCAGTAGATATATTAATCCTCCCCCATGCAGATTGGCTCAAATGATCCTCAAGTGATATTGTCATATAATATGATTATGGTATTATTAATAACCAGAATTTGATTACTTATATGAATTGAAAATTAAGTAGACCCAGTGCAATGACCATAATTAGGCTAATAGAACTGCCCCACTCCAGGTAAACTTAACATTGTTTATTACAGTGATCAAACTCAGCCCTGGAAAAGAATCAAAGAAATACACCTGCCTCCCATTATTTCAGAAGTGGAGCTTAGGGATATGGAATAGTCCATACACTAGCAAAAAGAATTGGGACTGAACTGCCTTTGTCCCTTTTCCTTCTTCAATACATGTTAATAGTGATTATTGGCTGTATAGGGAAATAGGAAAGTTACATTCAGAAATGAATGTAACAAAAACAATCAATCAATTAAAAGAGAATGTCCGAGTTCTAAGAATCTGAAGGCTTCATTTCTAAGCATATTGTTGATGACTCTCAGTAGTTCTTTAAAAGGCAAAGAAAAAATATTTTCCTTCTTATTACCAGTTATTTTAAAAGTAATTTTTACTGGTTTTTATTAAATAACAATGATATGATAAAAATGAGAGAGGGAAGAAGAGGAGGAGGAGGAGGAAGAGAATCATGTCCCCTTCTTCATGGGTCTTTAACTAGAAGCCCCAAACTCCCTCGCATTCCTTCTAATGTGAGCCATCGGAGATTACAAGAAGCATGATGTAATATAAACAGAAGTGCTTTTCCTAAGCAAGGTCAAATATTTTCATTGCAGAGACTGTTTCCACCCCGCTCCCCTTTTGTTTTTCATTAGATATAGGAGATAGGTCAGAAAAGAAAGCATGATTCTCCCGGAAAGGTCATACAAAAGACCAAGCATCGATGAGTCAGAGAATGCTAATTTAACTAGTGTCTTCTAATAAAGACATCAGCTATAAAGAATGAGTGCTGTCCTACAGACTATCACCATCCATGCCAAATTAGCAAGAAGGCTCTAGAATGCTACCAGAGCCCAAATTGTACCAACCTGATAGTACCTCTAAGTAAGTCTAATGGGCAAGAAAACTGGGCTTGGAGTCCCATGGCCAGGCTCTTTCACACTGCCTTTTCCTTTCCTGCTTGTGTGACTGGTTCAGGGACTTCATCTCTCCCTTTCTCAGTTTTCTCATCTCAGAAATAAAGGGCGGAGTTAGATAACTCAAAGCAGATGACCTAAGACTCATGTTTTATTCAATGACAACCAAGAGGCATAGTGAATAGAGCAGTGGAAGTCAGGAAAACTTGAATTCAAATCCTGCTTCAGACACTTCCTGACTGTGTGACTTAACTTAATTTTGCCTCCTGTTCTCTTATCTCAAAATAATTTCTCTACCTTTAAAATGATAGCAATAACCCATATATAAAAATGGCACTGTCTCTAAAGAACCCATAATGATTTCATAATATATAATAATTTTACAATAAAATATCTACTTCATAGCATTATTGAAAAAAATCTAATTAGACAAAATGTAAAGTACTTTATAAACTTAAAGCAGGATATAAGTTTTATTCCGAATATTTCTATTAGTGTTGTTAAATTTACTCTTCTAATGTGGTATCTTTACCATATGATGAGTCTGTACTTTTATTTGGAAAATGGAAGTATTGGAAAATGGAAAAAAAAAGCACTTCCCTCACATAATTGTTGTGAGGATCAAAGGAGATAGTGTGTGAAAAGCACTTTACAAATCATAAGTGTTCTATAAATATGTTACAATTACAAGATTGTAGCAATCTAATTTCAGGTACCTTGTTTAAGAAAGTACTTTTGTCTCCTTCTTCGATCAGAACTGATAATGCCTTCTTAACTTTAGTATAATCTATTTGTTTTATTCTTGTGTTCATATTGTTTTCCTTATATTTCCCAGTTCTAGTGGTTCTGGGAATGCCTCCTTCATTATATCAGTGAGTTCCAAAAGACTTAGAGCAGTTTAAAGCTCCACTGAGACTTTGGGATACCTTCTATATCAATGCAACTTCTTTCTACTCAAATACTAAATTTAATTGGAATTAATTATTAATCAGTTGTTTAATTAATCAAATTGTTTGATTAATTAATCAAAAGATATGTACTTTTGAAAATTTGTGGTGAAAAATTTGAAAATTTTTGATGAAATCAGCCTTAACATGTACGTATATCAATATTCTTTGGTGGCATACTTTATTTCATCAAAAATTTCTCAGCTTCTCTGAAACTGAGGCTTTGAGAGATTCAGAGACTTATCCATGTTCACGCAGCCAGTAAGTGTCTGAGGTTGGGATTTGGTTCCATAACTCCTGCCTCCCCATTAAGCATTTGTTCCTGTATGCTCCAGAGTCACCACAAAAAAAAAATTGCAAAATTCTGAGTGCTTCAACTAGAACAGAGATCTCATTTCACGTGGCCAGTAAAAGATAACGATCATAATTCTGTCTACACTCACATGGTAGGATCAGATGTGACTCAGATGTGGCTGTTCTGAGTACTCATGACTCACTGAAGTTGCTCACATATGTAGGACTGGGATTTCCATCCAATGAGATGGCCCCAGTGAATCAAAAGATCTTTCTGCCACATCTCATTCTACTGTGTTTTGGTAGAACCATTTTAAATAACTTTGAGGGCAGTAGCCTCAGGCAAGGCGCTTTTCTGTGCCTTAGTTTCTCCACCTTTAAAATGACAGCAATGACACAGATCTAAAAATGGCACTGCCTGTAAAGGACTTACCAGAGCAAAATTTCAAACTCTATTTTCCCTAATGCTTGAGCCACTCTCCAATAATAAATTAGATATGTGGGAATATTTTTAAACTACTTTGTGCCAATACCATTCAGTTAAAAAAAAAAGAGAATAAGACTTTTAATTTTGTATTAAAAGAGAAGATCTGTTACCTGCTCTCTCAATTATTTCCTGTTTTATAGTGGAGCATAGAGGACGAATGCCTATTAGAAAGAAAACTAGAAATACAAGGAGTTAGAAATGAAAGTATGAATTCTTTCCTTAATTCACTTTGCTGGTCATGGAATCTTTTTTTTTTTCTATTCCATATTTTCTGAGTAACAAGAAGGAAACCCTGAGGTGATGTGGGATTCTATATTGTTAGTATTTGCATTTTTCTACCCAGTAAGGTTATATTGTACCATCTGGCCTATCTGTCACTTTATTTACTTCATTTAAAATGTCAATTCCCTGTTCCCTGCCCAACCCCAAAAACCCAGCCCTAAGATGGTATTGCTCAACTCTTTGGCATCCCTTTGCTCAGCTTTCTCAACTATTTTCACGGAATTTAGAAAGGAGGCTCATTTTGCAATCCATTATTGTGAATATAATTTGGCAATAGGATCGTCAGATCACAGATTCAGAGTTGGGAGGGACCTTAGATGCCATCATATGCAGTTCCTTTATTTTACAGATGGGAAAATTAAGATATAGTGAGCTTAATTTGTTTGTTCAGTATCATCCAGCTAATGTTCAAAGCAAGATTTTAACCCAGATCTTGCTGAATTCAGATCCAGTACTTTATCCACTACAGCAGCCTGCTTTAAAAAAAAAGGTTCCTATTAATATTTCATTCAAATTGGCCAAGCAATGAATGGAGACAATTTATTTTTATATGATCTCTTGCTTGTGCATGTTAGCGGTAATGCTCCAGTTGCTGTGTAGTTAAAAGCCATTTTCTGTGCACTCACCAAGCTCAGTTTTGCAATGGCATACATTTCTCTCTCTAACTGAATTTTTTCTCCATCTGCACTACCCCTAGAGACTGAGGACATGTGCTATTAAATCAGGATAAAGTTGACCAGACACACAACACATTTTGGTAATTGGTACTGCTTACAACACATTTCATTCCAATCTTTTTTTCCCCTTCTGTTTTTCTCTAAGAGAGTTTAAAACTTTTTTTTTCTCATAATGATAAATAAATGTAAATTAAAGGAAGTTTTAGCCATTCTCCTAACTGACAGGATTGCCTAGGGTAATATTGCGAATGCAAGAAATCTTGCATAAATCCTGCATTATAATTCTTACATGTAAATAACACATTTCCACACAAGTTTTCCTAAGTTATGTGATCAAACTTATATCCTTCCCTTCCTTTCCTTCCCCCTCTTGATGTTGGCAGGTGATTGAATCTGGGTTTTACATACATTATCATACAAAATATAATTCCACAATTGTTCATTTTTGTAGGTGAGTAATCTTATAAAACCAAAACTCCAAAACATAAATCCAAATAAATAATTAAAAAATCATATGCTTTCATTTGCATTCTGACTCCAAAAGTTCTTTGTCATCTCCCTCAGAATTGTCCTGGATCATTGTTGATAAACTTTTTAAAGGATGTCCACTGTAAAAAAAATGACTACTGCATTTTAAGTGTACCAAGAGCAAATATTTTTCATCCATCTTAATCTTTGATGACAGACTATTTTTGTCATATCATTGACTGTACTAAACTCAAATGGCTGGCAGAATCTTCTGATTCTTTTGTTCAAATATGCAGAATTTTATGACCATAAAGTCCTACTCCAGAGCTTTTTTGTAATATGAAAGTGAATCTGGGCTTTAAAAACCCAAGTATAGACTATGAGCATTGGCAGTTTCTCCCAGTCTGATATGGTTCCAACTATGGGCCTAAAGAAAGATCATGTCTGCTGTCTGAAGACTAGTCTAGTGTTAGAACAGAAAGCATCTTCCTTAGAAGGTTGGTCTGGAAGTAATGGATAACATAATTCTGAGACATAATACCTTTTGGGCACTCACCACATTCTTTATTAAGCAAAATCCAAAAGAGCTTTTGGTGACTTACTAAAAAAAAATTCTTATGTTATAATATAGTGTTTGATTTGTCAGCCTTCAAACCATAGAACCAACCTGGCCACTTCTCATTTTCTCCATTATTTATTTAGTGGTAAATACTGTAAGCTTTGTAAGCATTTAATGGGTCAAATGATGAAAACTCATTTATTATCCTTTAAATTTTGAAGGGTTTTGAATTTATGTCAAGTCAGCAGGAATTTATTAAGCACTTACTATGTGCTGAACACTATATATATTATATGTATGTATGTTTATATGGGACATAAAGAAAAGCAGAAAATCAAATACACACCACTTCTTGCTCTCTAGAAGCTCACACTCTGATGGGGAAGACAGCCTACAAACAACTGTATATAAACAAAATATGGACAGCATAAGATGAAAAGAATCTCAGAGAGAAGGGGTTCTCCTTAAGGAGGATTGAGAAGACTTTCTGGCAGAAGTTGAGATTTTAACTGAAGGAAGCCAGAGAAGTCAGGAGAGGGAGATAAGGAAAGAGAGAAGTTTAAAGTAAAACCACATCTTTGTCTTAATTATTTGGAACCTGAGGACTGTTTTACTAAATTGTTATAATTGATTTGATTTTTAATGATTCCTTTTTGCTTGACAAGCAGTCCTTACTTTGTGCAATATGTATACATTACACCCATGATAGATATAATTTCAGTGAGGTTTTCCTTTCCAAAATTATTTTTCCCTAGTACATAATAATTATCTCACTTAAGACCATAGTAGACTTTTAAAAGCCAAGCCCATCTTTTGCAAGAAAAGTAGAGTTTTCTGTAAATGTTTTGGAAAAAAGAACTCAATTATCTGATGAAATATCAATTTAACATTATAATTTTAAACTAAATAGACTGCTGCCATGAGTCTTACCCCTCTAAAATTGGACAATCCCTATGAGACACTATGTGGATCCCTGAAGTTCAGTGAGTGCCAAGAAACTGGTTATATACTGACAAGTCATTCAAGAAAGCAACTGGTGATTCTACCTATGAGGTTCTAATGAAGACCTAATATTCCTAGGCATAGAATTCATTTATAACCCCACCTCCCTCCACCAAAGAAAAGTAGGTGATCCCACTGCCTCTCTCCCTTATGCCTCTCAGGCTTATTGGCACCCCCCTTTTTTTTCCTTTTGAAAAAGCCTTCCAGAAAGATCTTGACACTCACTTGTCTATGTAAGAATGTTAAGAGGAAGTTTAAATCCTCCTGGAGCTCCCTCTATCAATGAAATCCCTGATGTGTCCTGAAACATTAAACAAGACTAAACTTACTGTACTTGAGACTCACCTTTGTTTTGTCACAGATCAGAGTCTGACTTTGTGTGCAAAGTGATAAGCGATCTGTGCTTTTTCAAAATGTACCAGGGGTCACCTTAGAATCTTGTAATCCCATTTATTATTGGCGCTGTGGCATGCATGGAGGGAGTCTAGTATAGATGATAGCACATTCATCTAGTTTTCAGACCTGGTTCAAAATACTTAGTAGCTGTATGACCATGGATAGCTCACCTAAATACTGAACTTTAAAGACAATTCTGTAAGATTATAAATTATAGATGCATCATGATATGTGTCAGTGAAGAGAGTTCATTCCCACAAGGAAAAAAAATCATACATAATTGATTTGTTGACACATTCTGCACAATGATTTAAATTAGAGAGAGAGTATTGTAGAGTTAGTCAGCTTTGGTTCATCCCCACATGGACAGGCACTTAACATGGCCCTGCTTTAATTGTACCACTAGAGAAATGGAAACGGACATGATGCCCAATGCTGCGTTCTCTAAATGGATGCTCTGATGACGGATGGTCCAGCATCTGTAAAGCTACCAGAACTTCATAAAATGTCATAAAATTTTGGTTTCGTGCTCACTACTATTAATTTTCACTATTTTTGTTGCTAATTCTCATCTACTTATTTTTTTAATAGTGCCCTCAGAATTAAGTGGAGGTTGTATCAATGATGGAATAAAAATTATCCAAGGTTACCAGGCATCCTCCACACCCACTGCTACATTTTGCGGTAATGAAATTCCTGAAAGCATAAGCGTTTCTGGCCCGATGACACTCCACTTCTACACCAACTCTCGTAACACAGACTTTGGATTCAAAGCAAAGTATAGAAGACTCCGTGAGTAGCCATAATAATGTCATTTGGTTTTCAAAGACCAAGTCATGTTTGAGGCATTTTTCTTTCTGATTTAGACAGAACCAATATGGAACTAAGTTCATGGATCTTAGAGAAAAATATTAGTCATGTTATTAACTGTTTTCCCTAAATAATGTCTCTCTAAAGAATACTTAGACCTGGTAGTTTTTTTGCAGGGAGCTCCCTACACCAATAAATCGAACCAGTTTAAAAAATGTTATGTGTACATTTTATGATTATATAAGAAATCTATTAATGAACATTCCTTTCTGAAATAAAATTCTACAAAACTGAGATCTTAAAAAAAAACCTATTTTACTCTAGGAAATTGAAATTGGAAGTATTCATTTGGGAAATCTCATACCAAAACCATTTTTCTTTTTTGCCTTTTATTATCTAGATATCATAATAAAATGGTCTTTTGGACCTCAGTAATTAAGATAAATATCTCAGTTCTCTGCTTGATTTTGCTAGAGTCAATCAGGACACGAAATTCAGATTGTTTAATTTAAAATTATTGCAAAATAATATTATATTTCTTGTTTTGAATGAACTAGATGTATTATTATTGGGTCATTTCCCCCTTCTCCATGGAAGAGTTGTCTAGTTTGTTTTCTGGGAACGATTTTGCTCCCTTATCAAAACTCCAGTGAATCCAGTACCACACAAGCCTGAGAAATGCTCCTTTATTGTCTTTCTCCTTTTCTTGACCAAAGCCATTGCCAAATGTGGATGTTAAATAGTTTCCTTTCAGATAAATCACGTCAGAACCCATCAGCCCCACAGAACAGCAGTGAAGGATGTAAATGGTCATTTAGTCATGAACAAGGGCCTTCATAATTCATTCACATTCACCCCTCTCTGAATTGTGACTTCTGACATTTGTGAAGTATGGCGATGGCTTTGTGTGGCTGCCGGCCCAGACAAAAGAGATCTGAGTAATTAACATTCCTTCCTCTGGTTTTATTGTTGCTTAAAGAGGAGAATTGATTTCCTTGACTGCCTTGGCATAACTGCTGCTCTGGCTGCTTAAACTCTTGCTTTCTCTTTTCCTTCGTTTTTGTCCCCCATTTTCCTAGGATACTGTTTATGAGACTCACTGTCTCCTTCATGAGATCTCCACTTAAAGGGAGAGTTTGGGCCTGAATAAGATTGCCAACCCCCTGATAATGGATGTGTATGTGTTTGGATTATTTAGGTGCTCAGACACTTGTAAAGACTACATAATTCAGCATTAAAAAGAAAACTTAAGAAGCATTATACAGGGTCTAAGAGTCACCAGGCCTACAAGCTACCCACAATCTCAACAAAATATGTTACACTTTTGCTTTGATGAGGGTTTAGCTAGAACCCAAACCTGAATGGTCCTTCAAACAGCAGCCATGACGGATCTGTTTCTAGTTTCCCAACAAGTTAGTGAGATATTCCAAACAAGATAGAGAGTAGGAACTGGGTACAAAAACACATTATATGTGTTTATATGCTATATTACATTACATTACATTACATTACATTACATTACATTACATTATATTATATTATATTATATTATATTATATTATATTATATTATTATATCATATCATATCATATCATATCATATCATATCATATTTATTTTGTTATGTTATGTTATTAGTATATTATAGTATAGTACATTACAGTATAATATAGTATAGTACAGTATATAATGTTATGATATGTTATGTTGTCATGTCATATTACATTATATTATATCATATTTTTATTATATTATATTATATTCCAATGTATTATATTCCAATATATTATATTAATTATATTATAGTGAGGGGTATATGCTAAAAATTTCTATTTGTACATAGTACATGTTTTCACTAGAACTAAATCCATGGAATATCAAGGTATAAAATATAGTAATGATTCTTTACTATATTCATGCCAAATATTTTGCCTGTTTAAAGAAAATTGCAAGTGTTTGAATACTCAATAATCCAAACTCATACACATCTATTATCAGGGTTGGAAATCTTATTCAGACCCAAACTCTCAATTTAAAGTTTACAAAGCATATTTCAAATAATATCTCATTCTATTCTCACAAAAAAAAACAACAACAAAAACCAGGGAGGTAGGTTCTATTATTATCCCCTTTTATAGATGAGGAAAGTGAGGCAGACAGAGGTTAAAATGACTTGCTCAGGGTCATAAAGCTAGAGTCTGAAGCTGATTTGAACTCAGGGCTTCCTGATTGGGTCTCACTCTTTATCCTCTGCACTACCTACTTTTACTCATTTGTTAGTCTGTTGTGCGACTGAGACTGGAGCTGAGATGGTCACAATGGAACATCAGCTATTCTTCCATGCTTCTCATTCATACCACCAGAAAGATTTTTGCATTTATAGGATGATGCAATTTGACAAGTCTTAATGGAGCACCTATTATATATAATAAGCCCGTGAAATACTAATTCATTTAACAAGCATGTATTAGGTGCTCAGAAGGATACAAAGATAACCAAAGCATAGACCTTTTGGTGAGTTTACTATCTAGTAAGAATCAAGTCCAAGTCTAGAAGCATCTAACCCTTACTATCATGCACAGTGTAGGCTCTTTGAATCCAAATACAAGCAAAAAGAAAAACAGTGCCTGCCCTTGAGGATATTGCATTCCAAAGGGGGAAGACAACATATTAAAGGGAGCTTGAGGGACACAGTGAGAAAGAAAGTGTGGTAGAGAAAGTCCTGTGGAAAATAAGGAGTGGAACCTGGAAAAAAAATGAAGGCATGATTAGCCCATGTCTCTTCCTAAAATGGAGATGCTGAGAGGAACCAGGCCATCAGAGGAGAGGCTGAAGGGCCAGAGGGTACCTCTAATGTGAGGAGTGAGTGTCCGGCATGGAGAGCTTTCTATGGCATAATAGAAAAAGTCCTGTGGAGAGTGAAGAGTAGAGGGGAGAATAAGAAAGTTTACTCACTTCCTTACCTCTCTTCCTATTCCATTCCCCTCTTCTCCCATTGGGAAGAAAGTCAAAAGAAGAACATGGACCAATATGATAGAAACAGTAAAGACTCGTGTCAGAACTTAAAATATTCAGAACAACAATTATATTTCTGGTATAAAAAAAGACAGCATTATCTCAGTTTTCTCATACTGTGAACAAAATCAATTGTTCTTAGTTTATTCTGTTTTCTTCTTTTACAGCATGTGGTGGCAGGTTCAACTCCTCCTTTAGCATCATCAGAAGCCCTGGTTATCCACAATCAAAATACCCCAACAATATGGACTGCTCTTATCTCATCACTGTTAGAAACGATAAAGTAATAGGACTCAAGTATGTAAATATATTGCTTTAGAAAATAAATTTAAAATTAATATTTTAATGTGACCCTCTGTTGCCAGGAGGAAAAAAATGTATTTCATCAAAGTTTCAGAGGGTAAAACAGAGCTGTGTCTGAAGACTAGGATGAAGTATAATATGAACCTTGCATTAGATCTCTAAATCTATGAAATGGGTCTTTATTATTGACTCAGATGAGGGTTCTCTACTATTAACTTAGACTGAATACTAATAAGACCTTGAAAAATAGCCATCCCTCTAGTTCAAAATGGTTATTTTAATTTCTAAAATGACAGCTTGTTATATTTGCTTCAGGAATAATAAGTGAGCGGCTGTATGAAACATCGTCTGTTATTGACTCAAGATCACATTCAAATGTCACTTTATCAAGTGTTTTCCATTATTTTTGTTTCTTTGGAATTTCCCTTTCCCTTAATATTTTAGTCATGAATTAAGTAAAAACCCAAGTGATCTGTTTTTCTAAATGAATAAATAAATTACAAGAATAGCCATTCATGGATTCATACCATCAGCCATCCATTAGTACCATTCATTAATGGATCAGATGTAGGGATCACATAAAGGATCATAGATTTAGAACTGGAAAATCCCATAGAAATCATCTAGACTAACCCCCTCATCTCCAAGATGAGGAAAGTGAGAGTGCTGGTGTTTAGTGATTTGTCCAGGCTCACAAGAGGTAAGGAGCACTTCTAGGATTGGATCCAGATTCTCAGATTCCAAGTCCTTTGCTCTTTCCATTGGATCAAGCTCCAGAGGGAAAATGGCCCTTAAATTGGGCTTCGAAGGATGACAGGCAAAAGAAGAGAAGGAAAGTATTTCAAGCATAGGGAACAGTATGAACAAAGGCATGGTGGAAGGCGAGGACAGTTGGGTGGCTTAGTGGATAAAGAACCAGACCTAGAAACGAGGGCCCTAGGTTAAATCTGGCCCCAGATACTTCTTAGCTATGTGACCCTGGGTAAGTCACTCAACTCCCATTGCCTAGCCCTTGCCACTTTTCTGTTTTGGTATTTAGTGTTGATTCTAAGACAGAAGGTAAGGGTTTAATAAAAAAACAAACAAAGGCATGAGGATAGGAGATCACAGTAAGTATCTGGTTACAGACAGTAAACCAGGTCTGAAAAGGTAGGGTAATACTAAACTGTGGAGGGCCTTAAATGCCAAAAAAAAAAGGCTATGTATAATCATTTATTTGGGACAGTGTTGCTATGACTACTATAACACCTACCATCTTGCATGTGCTAGAAAATCCTAAAGGTCAATACAATTCACTGGGTACAAAGATATTCTATGCCACTGCCTAATGAGTAGAGTGAAACTCAAGAAGTTTTGCAGGGCTAGATATGGATACCCCATACACCGACATCTTGGACCTCTAGAGTCCTGATGTTTTATGGGCACTAGGGAAACACGAAAGCTCTCGAGCTCTTCAGCTTCACTCTTGCTATGTGATCGTCCTACCTTATTTTCTGATCATGTATCCATCACCCTACTCTCATTTTTACAGGAACTAACTGTGGGAACTTTGCTACAAACCTCACCATGAAAACTAACTCTCATTTGTACAGGTTCAGTGATTTTAATGTGGCCCTGTCCACCTTCTGTTCCCAAGACTACCTAGCTGTGTATGATGGCCCAAATGCCAGTGCTCCGCTTCTTGGCAAATTCTGTGGCTCGCAGCTTCCACCATATATCAAAAGCACCAATAACAGCTTGCTCCTGGTGTTCAAGACGGATATCTTTGGAACAGCGAAAGGCTGGAAGTTGTCTTTCAGAGAGACATTGGGTGAGAATAATATTTGATTTCTGGATTCATTCTCCATGTCTATGTCTTTCTACTAATTGTTTTTGGAAAAAAATTGAATGCAATTATTATCAATTGAGGCTTTTAGGGAAAGAAAAAAAACAGAAGTAGCAAAAAAAAAAATAAATAAATATCAAGTGCCTACGATGTGCCAGGCATTGTGCTAAACACTGGGATACAAAATAAAAAATAGCCCCTGCCCTCAAGGAGCTCACATTCTAGTGGGAGAGGCAACGCACTAACAACTACGCACTTACAAGATATATACTAGAAAAAAAATTTTGTGAATTTTCCTCAATAATTCATTGGAGTTGTGCATTATTATTAGATAACATAATAGAGTGTGTGTCACTCTATTATATTGAAGAAGTTCCTCAATTGCCCTGATAAAATAATACAACTCTGGCCATTGATTAGATGCTGGAGATGTGAAATGAGGGCTGGATTAGCCATGCCCCTTCAGCCTAGGTTAAACAGAAGCATCCCTCTTCTGAGAGGGTCAACTTTGAAAGTCCTTTGAGAAAAGAGCAAGCTCAAGAGGAGGTATTGAGCTCTTGAGGACTTGCTGCTCCCCTTTTCCTTTGTTCCTTTCTTGGAGAACCAGGGGAAAGGGAGAGTCAGTGACTGTCTCTGCCTCCTTTTCACTTTGTAGAAGCTTTGTGGAAGATAGATTCAAGAAGGGAGAAACTCAAGGCAGGTAGATCAATTATGAGTCTGTTGCTTAAAAGAAGAATCGTTTTTTTAAACTCAGTTTTCTCTGTAGAGAATTTGAGAGGGTAGGGAAGGGAAAGAGGAAAAGAGAGAACAAGTACGTGGATCTTGCTACTGAGGAAATGGCAGGGTTTCAAGGGAGTAGAAGGAAGAAGACTTTCTCCTTAACTTGAAACTGGATTTGGTGAGTTCAATGAAAAGCCAAGACACAAATCCCAGTGAGCACAACAGAAAAACAGACTCAAGTCCTGGAAGTACCTCAAATTCCATATGTCTAAAATGGAATTCATTTCCCTTCAAGTTCCTTCCCCCCAAAATCCACCCCCCTCTTATGAACTTCCCTGTGCTTGTTGATGACACTGCCATCTTTCCAGGGAACCAGGTTTAAAATATCAGTCATTTTTATTTTTTATTTGCCTTCACTCCATACATCCAAGTTTTGTTGATTTTATTCCCATATTACACCTTCCATATCCATTCTTTCATCGCTACTACTCTAGTTTAGACTCTTATCATGTCTCCCTTGAATCATTGTAATAGACTCCCAATTGGCATATTTCCCTCGAGACTCCCCACTCTCTAATCTATTCTCCACACAGGTATTAAAGAATTCCCTAAGGCACAAATCTCATCATGACATTTCTCTACTTAATAAACTCCTGGGATATACCACAGCCTCTAGGGACAAATGCAAAATCCTCTTTTGACATCAAAACCTTTCACAATCTGACTCTAACCTGCATATGCAATTTTATTATGTGTGTGTGTGTATCTATATATATGTATGTACATATAGATAGATAGATGGATATAGTCATCTCCCTGTCTTGTTCTACCAAAAGGACCTTCTCACTGTTCTTCACACACACACACACAACCCTCTATTTCCCATCTCCAATCTTTTTCACATATTATTCTCCTTTCCTAGAATTTGCCTTTATTAGAATCCCTGTTTTCTTTCAAAGCTCAGCTCAAGTGCCACCTTCTCAATGTGCCCTTTTTTGACACCCCCTCTAGTTACTGGTGCCTCCCAAAAAATTAACTTTGATTTACTAGAGACATGCATTTTATATATATATATATATGTATATATATATATATGTGTGTATATATATGTTATATATTTCATATAATATATGTTGTCTCTCCTTGTAGAACATAAACTTCTTGAAGGCAGAGATGATTTTATTTTTGTCTTTGATCTCTGTATCTAGTGTACTGTATCTGCTTAATAAAAAATGTTTCTTGATAGATTCCTTTGAAATCAATCAGCCTTAGCTTTCCTTCATTTCCTTTTCTCCTGGCTTGTGTTCAAATGGTCACTGAGATGTTTGGAGCAGCCCCTGCCAAGGATTGCAGTTTGCACAATGTTTCATAAGTTACCCAGAGTTTCCCAGCTTCATTAAGCTGTCATTTTCTGAGTTACCATGAAGACATCCTCAGGTTTTTCTGAGATTGTTCAGAAGGAAAAATCTTGCACTCACAGAGACATTGTTAAAGGCTGAGTCATCGAACCGCCACAGTCAATTACTGTTTTCCATTGGTCACAGTCAGAGCCAAAGCTCCAAGGATAAGAACTAAAAGTGGAATTTCATGATTTGCCAGCATTGTGTTCCCACCATGTCTCACGACCATGGCTTTTAACTCCTTTTCACTTGAATTAATGACCCTGGGAGTTCTAGCATGGTTTAAAAGTATGTTTTATGCAATGCTTCTCTCAAGTTTTAATCAAATAATTGTTAATCTTTATAGTTTCTCATCTTACTTTTTTTCTTAATAAAAAAAAACTTATCAAGTTTTTTCTTATAATAGTGATAAGACGATTTACCATGCCTTGCACACACCAGGCTTCTAAACTAATTTTCCCTATAACATTAGGACTAAATTTACTTCTAGAATTTATAGTCTTTCAGCTTTAGGTCTGGCTAAGGGAATCCGATTTGGCTAATAGGATTCACAGGCTTTCACCTCTATGTCATCCATTTAAAACTGCCTTCCTCTCAGAATGATTGAAAGCTGCTCTGTGTGACAGCTGCTCAATTCTTAGGCTAAGAGGACTGACTGCCGCCACTGGCAGATTTTAGTTTCCGGGGTTTTCCATCCAGATCTGCAGAAAAAAAGATAGCTTTACTCTAGTGAATAATTTATATGAGAAAGATGAGAGATATGAATTATTTTCTGTGGCATTTCCATGCTTTTAGTTTTATCTACATTTTATCCAAATTTATTGAATGTTCAAACAAATTCCTCCTTTACAGTGGTATATTCAGTATTAGGAATATGGACTGGGTCCATCATTTTGTGGGTATAAGGAACATCCTGGTAAGGTGACCTCCTTCCACTGGTGCCCATTGGCCTCTCCATCTTTTCATCTTGACCTAAAGAATTGTTGGTGTTAGTCATTTTCAGTCATATCCAACTCTATCAATCCACTCCTGCAGTTTTCTTGGCAAAGAGACTGAAGTGATTTGCCATTTCCTTCTCCAAATCATTTTACAAATGAGGAAGCTGAGGCAAACAGGGTTAGGAGACTTGACCAGGGCCACACAGCTAGCAGATGTTTGAAGCCACATTTGAACTCAGGTCTTTCTGACTCCAGGCAAGGCTCACTATCCCCCACTGTGCCACTCAGCTGCCCTAAAGCACCAAGGGGATTACTAAACCAGAAAATCAGGGGGACACTATTAAAATATAGTCTACATGTATTTTAGCAAGCTTCAATATTGTTTCTCATATTATTCAAGAGATTGAATTCAGAACTGATGGGAATGCTAGATTCAAAGAATTAATGCCTAATGGTTCAAGGGCACCTTGGCAAGGGTTCTCCATGGATCTGTGTTTGGCCTTCTGCCTGTTAACATTTTTATCAATGATTTAGATCAAAAGCAAAGATTGTCAAATGATATAATCTGGGGATGGCTAGATAACACTGTATGATAATTAATTTTTCACCCTGTCCCAAGGACTTTTACTCATTAAGTTTATTAATTATTGGTTAAAATATTTTTCTAATTAAAAAGTTTAATATAATCAAGTTCATGAGAAGTTTACAAACAGGGAAAGGATTAATGACAGGGTTGCATTTATAGCCTCCATCCTGATCCCAATGAGAAAAATCTAAACTGGGTGTTCCCATTCTCTCCATTGTAGTTAAATGTATTTACTCCAGTGGGAGAAAGTTCTTAAGAAATTCCAAGTTCTCTTTATTTCTCAGAGAGTGGTTAACCTATCTTTTAGCTCTACATTTCATTGTCTAGGCAGGGATACAGTATTATAGATTTGTCCAATCAAAGGAGCTCTTTAAGATTCCAACAACAGGGAAACCTTCTTAGGCTCTTTCTTTATATTGTCTTGTTAGACTGACCTAGAAAGTTCTGATAAAAATCCTAGCTATTGGATTGATGCTACATCCATGACTAGCATATACCGAGGGAAACCCTACTTATTTGAGTTGGCTATGTTTCAGAGATTCCGAGTCTCATAAAACTTGGCATAATATCTATAAAAGGAAAGAAATGTTCTTTGTTGCATACAGCGCTTATTCTTAGGGTAGAATTCACAAAAATAATTAGCCATTTATAAGAACACTAAAATGATGCATATTAATACAGCTAAAACTTGGAAGGGATGGGGGAGATGGGAATGGGAAAGCATCTTGACACACAATAAGCTCACCAACCTCAGCAACATTTTGAATACGTTGCTATACTTGTAAGTACTTATTCTAACTATTCTTTTAAAACATGTGCCTGAGAAACTAAAGATGTTTGTGGATTGAAGTGAAGTGATCCTTTTTCCCTTTTCTGTTTTTTTTTTTCTTAACTCTTCCTCTATTATAGAAACCTCCTCAATTTACTCCAGGATAATCAATAAGATACCTTAGTCCCTCATGTGAGATATGAGGGTAGGAGACAGTTATATTCAGTGTTAATGTTTGATAATATTGATTTTGCTTATCAGTAAAAGCAAATTCATTTTTTAAAAAGCCTATATGGCTCTTTAGTCTTTCTCAAACCCCAATAGTTCCAGAGCTCCAAATCCACGACATCTAGGACAAGAACTGATAGTGTTTCTTAAGTTTCTCCCTGTCCCATTGCCCTCATGAATAGGTAAAAAATTGCAGACAATTCAACAGAGTTCCCACTCAATATTCAGGTCACAAATTTAGCACAGTCAGCTATCAGATGGAGACTAGCAAACTCTGCAGAGCTCGTGGAATGAAATGAAGGGAGTTTGAATCCAGTGGATTAGGAACAAGAAAGGTTCATCCCAGGGGGAGTGTTTTTCTTGGTCTCATCTATCTTGTCATTAGAAGAGACCTCCAGCTGATTCTTGCCTCAGCCATCTCTGAGGAAGAGAGTTGAGTAGATTGCAAAGTTGAGCCCATTAAGGAGAAGCATTGCCATCCATCCTTCTCATCCCTCTGACCTTTATCCCTTGACCATAGCACCTCTCTGCCCTCTATAGCATATTCCTCTCTCTTGCTCTCCAATTAGCAATCCAACTTGGCTAGCCTGCCTCTTCCCTTTCCCTAGTATTTTTGGAAGGAACATGGTTTGAAGTGAGGTTGGAGAAGAATGAGGTCATTACAAATAGGTAAAATTTCACTGATTTTTCCTAAAACGTGAGATTGATTTCCAACACGAGTTATGATTTCTAAAACAAGTTATGATTTCCAAAACTGGTTAGAGAATGTCTTTTCTAAATTAATTTCATTGCTTTTCAAACCATAAGCCATTTCTACTTGAAAATAGACTAGCCCTGTTTGTCAGTGTACTATTCTATATACGCTGGATGACAATTAACATCTAAAATCGAAAATCTAAAAGAGTTTTAAAAGGCAAATTCATTGAGTTGAATCTTCTTTAAAAAACTCTTGCCTTCTGTCTTAGAAAATATAATAAGTATCTGTTCCCGGGCAGAAGAGTGGTAAGGGATAAGTAATTATGGCTAAGTAACTTTCCTAGGGTTGCATAGCTTGGAAGTACCTGAGATCAGATTTGAACACAGGACCTCCCATCTCTAGACCTATCTGACTTCCACCTCACACTGCCCCAGGTTGAATTTAATAAGATGAAATTTAATGGAAATAAATAAAAGCTTTAGTCTTCAATTTAAGTAGAAAACAAGGTCATCTTCACGTGTATAAAATGGGGGAGGCAAAGATTGACAACAGTTTCATCAATAAGATATGGAGGAAGGGCAGCTGGGTAGCTCAGTGGATTGAGAGTCAGGCCTAGAGACGGGAGGTCCTGGGTTCAAATCCGGCCTCAGACACTTCCCAGCTGTGTGACCCTGGGCAAGTCACTTGACCCCTATTGCCCACCCTTACCACTCTTCCACCTATGAGCCAATACACAGAAGTTAAGGGTTAAAAAAAAAAAAAAGCTATGGAAGTGAAGTGGATAGAGTGCTGATAAGAGAATCAGGAGATTCATTTTCCTAAATTCAAATCAGGCCTCAAATACTAGCTTTGTGACTGAACAAATCACTTAACTCTGTTTGTCTCATTTTCCTCATCTGTAAAATGAGATGGATAAGGAAATGACCAATTACTCCAATATCTCTGCCAAGAAAACCTCAAATGGGATCAGGAAGAGTAAGATATGAGTAAAAAAATGACTAGACAAAATGAGTAATAACAGATCATTCCTGAAGGCCTTTCTATTCCTAAATTTTGTGATTTTTAGAGTCTCTCACAGTAATTTGGGTTTTTTTCATTGTAATTAATCTTTTTTTGAATTTTAAATTTTTATTTAATTAACTAATTTAGAACATTTTCCCATGGTTATAGGATTCATGTTCTATCCTTCCCCCTCCTTCCACCCACTCCCATAGCTGATGCACAATTTCACTTGGTTTTGCATATGTCATTGATCAAGACCAATTTCCATATTATTGATATTTGTGCTGGGGTGCTCATTTTGAGTCAATATCCCTAATTATATCCCCATCCTCCCATGTGATCAGGCAGTTGTTTTTCTTCTGTGTTCCTACTCCCATAGTTCTTCCTCCGAATGTGAATGGCATTCTTTTCCATAAATCCTTCAGAATTGTCCTGGATCATTGTATTGTTGCTAGTACAGAAGACCATTACATTCTATTTTACCACAGTGTATTGGTCTCTGTGTACAATGTTCTTCTGGCTCTGCTCCTTTCGCTCTGCATCAATTCCTGGAGGTCTTTCCAGTTCACATGGAATTCCTCCAGTTTATTATTCCTTTGAGCACAATAGTATTCCATCACCAGCATATACCCCAATTTGTTCAGCCATTCCCTAATTGAAGGGCATACCCTTGTTTCCCAGTTTTTTGCCACCACAAAGAACGTGGCTATAAATATTTTTGTACAAGTCTTTTTCCTTATTATCTCTTTGGGGTACAAACCCAGCAATGGCTTGGCTGGATCGAAGGGCAGGCAATCTTTTAGCGCTCTTTGGGCATAGTTCCAAATTGCCATCCCGAATGGTTAGATCAATTCACAACTCCACCAACAATGCATTAGTGTCCCAATTTTGCCACATCCCCTCTAACATTTACTACTTTCCTTTGTTGTCATTTTAGCCAGTCTGCTAGGTGTGAGGTCTCACTGTAATTTGACAGAGATCTTTCTATAGAATAAAAGGTTTGGTTTTGGACAATGGAGAAGGATACCTTTTTATCTTTGTCTACCTGGTGCCTATTAGAGTATTTTGAACAATTCCAAATATGGGAAGTTTCTAGTGATGGTACTTATTTATTCCCTCTATGTTAGCAAAAGCAACCCTTCCATGGTTTAGTAGATAAATCCTAGAGAACTGCTTGAAGTATTGCTTGAAGTGATCTCTTCAAGGGTACGTAGCTAGTGTTAGAGTTGGGATTTGAAACCAGAACCCAGAATTACAAAACTGTCCCTCCAGTCACTCAGATTTTATACATAGTAAGCACCTATATACTTTTTAAATTGATAAGTTGTGAAATGAATTGAAAATTGAGTAAAATTGAACTCCATATGTTGCAATTAATCATATACTGCCAGTTACTACTGGTGTGGGTTTAAATTCTGAGGCCCTGAGCAAAACTTCTTTTCTTTACCTATTGTTAATTGTAAAATAAAATAGATCTCCCAGAAAATGGAATTCTGCCTATTTGTATAATATTTAAACTATAGATGGAAATAAAAAAGAAAGAAAAGAGGCAACTATCAGGAATTATTTCCCTATTATGGGTCCAACTTGCTTGACCTCCATTTTGTTTTCCATTTCTTACCAGGGACATCTGAATAATTGCCACCAAGGGGCCAAGTAACTATTCTTCACTAAAGAGCCTCACTTTCCTTGTCTGTAAATTTTTTTTAAGTTGGTCTAAAGCTGGACTTCCAAAGGTCCAACCCTGATCCAGATTTCTGGGGCTATCATAAATTCAAGCCAACAATTCAACTTTGTAAGCATTTATTAAGTATCTGTTTATAGTACAAAGTACTGTGCTAAGCCCTGGGAGGGAGCAGGTGACAAAAACAAAGCAGTCCTTGCCCATTCTACTGGGACTTTACATTATATGGAAATAAGATCTTACCATGAAAAGAGCACTTGATTTAGAGTTAGATTATTTGAATTTAGATCTCAGCTTTTCAACTTACCGCCTGCATCAATGAACCTTTTCAGGCCTTAGTTTCTTCATGTATAAAATAAATGTGTTTGATTAAATGGCCCCTAAAGGTCTTTTCCAGTTCAAAATCTATGATTCCATATCATGTGGCAGAGGCAGCTAGGTGTTGCAAGGGATAGAACTCTTGGCCTGGAGTAATGAGGACCTCAGTTCAAATTTGCCCAAAGACATTTATTACTTATGTGAACCTGGGCAAGTCATTTAATCACTGCCTGCTCTGTTTTCCTCAAGTATAAAATGAGGATAATAATACCAACTTCCCAGGGTAGCTTGTTATGAGTAGAAAATGAGATACTATTTGCTGTATGCCTGTCACATAGTTAATGCCTAAATCCTTCCTCCCTCCTTCCTTCCTCTCTCCGTCCTTTCCTCCATTCTTTCCTTCTTATCTTATAATACAATGCATATAGATAAATGCAAAATATATACAAATAAGCAGGAAATAATTCCCCCAAAATGAACAGAGAACCCTTAAGTGAATAGCATTCATTAAATGTTTGTTATGCACCAGTAGCTGTATCCTGGAGATCCAATGAAGAGAGGGTGGAGAGAGAATACTTACTAGTAACTGAGGAACAGTCCTTGTCCAGAAGAGTAGAGCCTGAATAGAACCTTGACAGGTGCTAGGGATTCCTACAGGTAAAAGTGAACAGGGAGAGCATTCCAGGAATCCTAGGCAGTCATGGGAGGGGGAGATAGATTATTAGGGATGGATTAGGCTAGAATCAGGTTGCAGAAGACAATTTGACTTTAAATGTCAACCAAAGAGTCTGTGTGTGTGTGTGTGTGTGTATGTGTGTGTGTGTGTGTGTTTGTGTGTGTGAGAGAGAGAAAGAGAGAGAGAGCGAGAGCGAGAGAGAGAGAGAGAGAGAGAGAGAGTGAGAGAGAGAGAGAGAGAGAGTGAGAGAGAAAGAGAGAGAGAGAGAGAGTGTGTGTGTGTGTGTGTGTAATAGAGTATGTGTGTGAGAGAGTATGTGAGAGAGAGATTGAGAGTGTGTGTGAGAGAGTGTATATATGAGAGAGAGTGTATGTGAGAGAGAGAAAGTGTGAGAGAGATTGAGAGAATGACTATGAGAGAGTGTGTGTGAGAGAGATTGAGTTTTAGAGTATGTATGTGAGAGAGCATGTGTGTGAGAGTGTGTGAGAGATTGAGAGTATGTGTGTGTGTGAGAGTGTGTATGTGAGAGAGAGAGAGCATGTGTGTGTGAGTGTGTGTGTGTGTGTGTGTGTGTGTGTGTGTGTGAGAGAGAGAGAGAGAGAGAGAGAGAGAGAGAGAGAGAGAGAGAGAGAGAGAGAGAGAAGGGTGAACCAGTCTCTGAAGCCTCTTAAAGAAGAGAACACTATTGCCAAACACGCATGTGAAGAATATCAAGTCATATGGAACATGGATCTGTTGGTAAAGATTAGCAACAAGGGGGGGCCAATTAATTAGAAGATGAGAGGAGATAGTGACACCCATGTGTACAGAGTGCAGAGAATACTGGATCAGGCAGAAAGTATAAACACTACCTTTTTTTAAAAAAAAAGAAACCTCAGTGTTTTCTCATGAGCTTGGAAGTATCTTTGTTTTCACTGGAAAAATCAGATTCCTCCCTCTAGTGCCCTATACCCAGCCTCTGAAGTTATCCAAGGAATGCTTCCATCCTAGCCTTCTTCATGCTTGTTCCTCGGTTGGTGTTTTTCATTTGTGACTCATTTTGTCCAGAGAAACCCCCAAGCTCCTCCTCTAACACTGGTTTTGTGTTGAAGTGCTGTATTGTCAGTAAACAACATACCCATCATGATGGGCTTTTAAAACTCCCAGGGCTAGGATTAGATTGGGGATTTAGAATAATCCCACTTACTCTCCAGGACCAGAGTCATTTCATTTATTCAGAAATCATGATTTCGTCTTTTTAACCCCTCAAGTCTATCTGAGTTTTGGAGACAGTTCTTAGCCTCAGGCCAACTGGTTAGGAAATAGTGAGCTCAGAACTGCTCAACAGCAACCCCTACAGGGTCACCCCCAGAGAAGCCTCCCCCTGCCTCCCTGAGGGCACACAGCCATGCCTGGAGGGAAAAGGCAATCACAGTAAACAGGAACTCAGTTGGTCCTACTGTGGGGATATGTAGGAAGTATGTATGACTCAAAGCTCCCTTTGAACAAGCTTAGGATTTTATGTCTCTATCTGGTTTCCTCCACCTGCTTTCAAGAGTATGAGTCAAATGTCGTTCAGTTTGCTCCATGCAGGCTTTGTGCTGAAGGAGGGAGACCCCACGGAGGAGTGGAGTGCCCACACACCTAGAGAACAAGATGAAGTGAGCCAGTCTCCCAAAGGAGGGAATGTGCACTAATGCAAGAACAAAGGGCTCCGAGTCCACAGCCCTGGGACCAATGACTGTTTATTCCTTTGTTTCCCTGTGGTGTCTTGGAAAAAGTGGTTCTGGTCCCATTTTACTGTTCTATAAAATATACTTTAGGAATTTCTCTCCTTTCTGATTTGCAGAAGTGTCACTGGGATGACAGAGAGAGAGAGAGAGAGAGAGAGAGAGAGAGAGAGAGAGAGAGAGAGAGAGAGAGAATGAGAGAACGCCACAGTGGTTATCCTAGTATCCTAGTAATAGAAACATTCTGGGGAACAGCATTGGACTCAAGAAATGTGTTAAATCCCCTCCAAAAAATCATTCTTAATATGTGCCATGTTGTCAGTCAGTCATTGTTAGTGATA
This sequence comes from Gracilinanus agilis, assembly GCF_016433145.1. Taxonomy (NCBI): domain Eukaryota; kingdom Metazoa; phylum Chordata; class Mammalia; order Didelphimorphia; family Didelphidae; genus Gracilinanus; species Gracilinanus agilis. The sequence goes on along the minus strand of NC_058134.1, from coordinate 57,341,734 downwards.
TCCAGGTCTTTGTGACTCCATTTGAGCTTTTCTTGGAAAAGATTTTGGAGTGGTTTTGCCATTTCCTTTTCTAGTTCATTTTGCAGATGAGGAAATTGGGGCAACTAGAAGTAAGTGACTTGCCCAGGATCACATCATTAGAAAGTGAAGATGAATCTTCCTGACTCCTGGTGCAGCCTACCTTCCTCAGTTAATGTTCCTAATGCCCCTAGCTAAAATGCTGCTGCATATGAAAGGGCATAATGTAAAGTAAGTCAGGAAAGATAGGTGAAGTGGGTGGGATGCCCCCAAACTGAGAAGCAGAGCCATCCTAACTTGCTTCCTAGGATTATCTCAAACAGAAGCTTTTTCTCACCTTTTCCTCTATAATATTTGATGTTGCTGGATATCTTCCTTCTCCTCCTGGATATCTTCTCTTTGTGAGGCTTTCAGAACACACTGTCTTGCAGTTTTCTTCCTACCTTTATGATTGCTCCTTCTTAAGTCTCTTGCTGGATCTTCATCCAGGTTGTGCCCACTGACCATGAGTGACTCCTGGGTCTCTATGCTGGGTCCTCTTTCTGCTTCCCTTATACTCTTTCACTTGGTGATCTCATCAATTCTCTTGAGTCCAATGGTATCCCATGGTACTTTATATTGAACCCTGGTCTCTCTCCTGAGCTCTAATCTGGCATCATCAAATATTAGATATTTTAAACTGGATACCTCATAAATATTTCAAACACAATATAGCCAAAATAGAATTCATGACCTTGCTGCCCACCTCCACCATACTTCTCTCTTTTGAAATTTCCTGTTTCTGTCAAGGATACATCCAACCTCCCAGTAACCTGGGTTTACAGTCTTGATGTTTTCACCCCATATTGCCAAACATTTGCCAGTGCTTGTCATTTCCTTCTTCATGGCATCATTTGTATATATGTATATACATACATACAAACACACACGCATATATATATATAAACTATATATGGAGATCTTTATATATATATATCTATATGGATATATAGAGATCTATATTTACATCTGTCTTATTTCTACCTGTCTGTATGTCCATCCATTCATCCATCTACTCATCCATCCATTCATCTATTCATCCATCCCTCCATCTATTTATCTGTCTGTCTATCTGTGTATCTATCTATCATCTATCTATCCTGGTTATCTATCTGTCTGTCTTTCATATCTCTCTCTCTCTCTGTCTCTGTCTCTGTCTCTGTCTCTCTCTCTCTCTCTCTCTCTCTCTGTCTCTCTGTCTCTCTCTCTTTTCCTCCTAGTCTCCACTCATATAACCCTCATTTTATTTCAGATTTTCATCTTCTCTCATCTATACTATTGCAAGAGCATTCTGGTTGATGGTCCTGCCTTCAGTCTATCCCTATTCTAATCCACCTTCTACCAGCTACCAAAGCCAGGCAGTTAGGCAGTGAGCATTTATTAAGCACCAGGCTCTATGCCAAGCCCTGAGGATACAAATAGAGGCAAAAGAGTGCCTCTGCCCTCAAAGAGCTCACAATCTAATGAGAGAAAAGTGATTTTCTTATGGCTTGTGTCATTTCTGTCTTCATTAAACTTTTTATTATTTCTAGAATTAATTATAAATTCTCTGATTGGCATTAAAGGTTCTTTTCAACCTGAATCCATTTTATCTTTTCAATTTTCTTATACATGACACCCCTTCATACATTGTACACTCCACCATCCTGGCCTATTGGTTGTTCTCATCACACAATGTTCTACCTCTCATTTCTCTGCCTTTGTTTGGTATGCTTACAATGTTTTCTCTTCCCATCTCCATCTCTAAGAATTTCTGGTTCACTTCAATCCCTAACTTAGACGCCACCTTCTACAGAAGGCTTTTTCTAGTCTCCTTCTGCTTTTCCCTCTTACTGTTATCTTCTATCTATGCTGTGTGCATATATAAGTATATTTGTATATATGTGTGTATGTATATATGCATATAAGTATATATATATATATATATATATATATATATATAAAGCTATATAGTTATGTTGTCTCCCCACTAGAGTATAAGCTTCTTGAATAACAGATCTGTTTTTGCTTCTGTATCCTCAGGACTTAGTACAGTGCCTGGAACATAATAGGTGATTAATCAATTCTTGTTGATTTATTAGTTGATGGACAGAAATGAAGATAAGAGGGGAGTGCATTCTAGAGATTGAGAAACAGAACAGTCTGAGGGCATGTGCATGGGTGAAAGTCAGGCAGTCAATCAAGAAACGTGAACTGTTGAGATTGGGAAACAACTAAGCATCCGATCTGCCTGGAAAGTAGAGTTTGTGAAGGAGAATTATATCAGTGAAGACCAGGAAGGTAGGTTGCAGCCAGATTGTAAAGAACCTAAAATGCCAGACTAAAGAGTTTGTATTTTATGCCAGAGATAATTGAGAGTCCCTGAAGAATTTTAGAAGAAGTGCAACGCGATCAGACCAAGGCTTTAGGAAGATGATGTTAGTCATTTTTGGGAGGGATGGATTGATAAAGAAAAAAAAAAGAAACAAATAACTTAAGAGTAGATAGGAGATATTCTAATAGGTCAAGAGAGAGGTAATGAGGGTCTAGACTAGGTAAAAGACCACAGTGGCAGAGAAGGGGACAGATTTAAGAGAAATTGTGAAGATTTCATTCTCATACTCAAACACAATGTACAAAACCTTGTGCTGGGTCCTAAGATGGGGAAGGCAAACATGGAATGTTCTCTGTCTTCAAATGCTGTCAAGTGCAAATGGTTTTGTAGCTAATGTGTAGTGCTATGGGGTGGAGCAGTTTTTGTAGTATATTTTATCACCAGACTGTTGGGGAGTGGAACAAAGACTAAGCAGTTTTGGAGGCTCCCCTTGGTCAACCTGCTTTCTCAACAACTCTACACCGACTTGTAGACAGGATGGGGCAGGGAGGGGCAGGAATGAAATTGGGCATGCTTGGAGAAGGCTGGAGTGTCACTTCAAAGAAAAGAGAAGGAAAAAAATGGGAAAAGAAGATTGAGAAGGACAGAAGAGATTGCTTTGAGGAAGGTCATAGTGGAAAACAGGAACCAAGGAATGAAGTGACTAGGGTGACATTATCTTTCTCTGGAATTGGGCTTTCCCTTATTTTCAGGTGTGAAAGCCCTAGCGTAAAGCTTGAACCTCCAGCAAAAATAACAGCAACGTGAACTATTGCTCTAACTTCAGAATTCCCAAATGTAAGATCAGAGTAAGGCTGTAAAGCTTCTCTGGGGTGGAAATGCCCGAGCACCAATCTCTACTTGAACTTTCTGTCTAATCCAATAGAAGCTTTGGAAACCAAATTTGTGTTAGACACAAAAGGTAAAAGAGAGTTAAATGCACAGCTGAAGTAAAGTTTTATAAGCTACTTCTGAAATAACTCTATTTAGCAATAATGAGGTTATTACCCTGCAGCTATGAGGTAATGCTATTATTCTGTTCATTTACTGTTGTTGCTGCCTCTGCTGAGGTCTGGGAGTGAGGTGAGCTGAAACCCTAAACTCAATTGTAGAGAACTAAACCAAGTTTATTTCCGTCCTTTTAAAGCTCTTTCACTTTCACTGCTGATTAGGCTTCCCTTGGGGGATTAATGCCAAAGACAAGGGTTATCTGAAGTTCATCCTTTGTGGATTTTATTGAAAGGGGCTTTGCTGAGCTGAGGAGCAGGGGCCAAGAAACCAGTCCATTCTTACCTCCTCAGAACCTTGGGAAAACAGGTTTGGCAGAAGTTTAATACCAGACCCATCAAGAAGAAAGGCATGGACTTTTATTAAAATGCATACATATATAATATAACTTATATTATATTATATACATATAAAATCACAGCAGAGGGTCTATACCAACCAGAATTAACTTAGCATCCTTGAATTTAAACTACAGGATATGAGAAACCAGGAAAAGTATTAAAATGGTTAATCAAAGGTTTTGGGGAAGTTTCAGAAAATACTGCTTTACAAAAATATTCCTTCTATAAAAAAAAACTCATTTTTAACGCATGTCTATATGTGCAAAGGTGAACCAGAGAACTGAGGCAATAGGAAGGAAGGAAGGAAGGAAGAGAGAGGGAGAAAGGGACAGATGGATGGAGAAAGAGAGGGAAGGAAGGAGTCCCAGCCACTATTGTCTGCATTAATTTGATTTCTTCTCAATGAATAAATCAAAGTTGAGAAAGCAGGTGGGGAAGGTCAGAGACTTGACGCAGGGGAGCCCCAAACACTCAATATCTATTCTCAATAAAGAGCTAGGTTGGATAACCTGTATTATTATCCCAATTCCTCATTTCATTTTCATCATGATAACTTCATCCTGATGTAGCATATTACAGGACCATAAAAATAAAACACATTTGGCCGAGGGTGAAAAGTTAAATGATTTGGGTATTCTAAATCAGTACGTTATTACAGTCATAAAGCTGTCGTGTTTTGTTATTGTAATGCATAAAAAGTTGGGAGCCCTCGAAGCCAGTAAGAGATAATTTTACCTGAACAGCTCCTGATAGTTGTCATCTCCATGCTACTGACCCACCTCGGAAGTATTTTTTGTCAAGTCACCTTGACTTAATTATTCATCAATGAAAACACCAGAACACAAAAAAGGAATTCTTAACATCCTCATGCTTAAAAGCCAGATCATGTCCCTCTTAATTACATTGTATGTCTTTACTACTATTGTCAATATATAGAGATGCTTCTCTCTAGTTTCATCTCATCTTCGCTGGTCTGTTGCTTTCAGTCTAATCAAATCAATTTTCTGATGTCAGGATTTTATTGATTCTTAAATAGCCTCCCTCTTAATGACCTATCTTCATTACTGTAGTAGTTATTTCATATTACCTTCTCCTCTTGCTCACTCCCAGTTGTTTGTTTATGGAAAAACACTGCTACTGTAAGCCTCTCTGTACCAGCAAGATTTCAAATTTCTTACTTTTATTTTAAGCTGTACTTGACACAGCAATACACCAGTACAATGACAGCACTTGGACAATCCCTGGACACTTGCTGTACTGGAATTTAACTAATAATATCCTCATTATTTATAGACGTGGAAGCTAACTTACAAAGTGATTATGTGATTCATCTCAAGTGGGAAAGAATTCATATCTAAATAACCATGCCAAACATAGTAAAAATAGTAAAACAAAACAAAAACTGCTCTTTGATCATTTTAAATGATCATATTATTAGTTGAAATTAGTTTGTAGTTCATGAATTTCATTTCAATTTTTTTATCTCAAATAGTTTTAAATGAATACACTAGTAGGTTAATGCTAAACCTTCTCTATGCAGATTGTATCTCCTAATCCCACATTTTTTTTTACATTTTTAAACCCTTAACTTCTGTGTATTGTCTCATAGGTGGAAGAATGGTATGGGTGGGCAATGGGGGTCAAGTGACTTGACCAGGGTCACACAGCTGGGAAGTGTCTGAGGCCGGATTTGAACCTAGGACCTCCTGTCTCTAGGCCTGACTCTCAATACACTGAGCTACCCAGCTGCCCCCCTAATCCCACATTTTTAAATGCATTTTTAAAGAAACTTTGGGTTTTTTTAAAACTTCACTGTTGTTAATGTTTAGTAAATTAAACCTCCCAGATTCCTAGTAGTTAATTTACTTACAAATAAATGCATACTAATTCACCCTAGCTGAGGAAGCTATGAAGTACAATGGAAAAAAGTGCTAGACCCTGACTCAGAAAGGCCTGAGTTCAAATTCAATTTAAAATACTTACTAGCTATTTGACCCTGAGCAAATCATTCCAACTGAGTTTGCCTCAGTTTCCTCATCTGTAAAATGGGAGTAATAATAGCACCTATCTCCCAGGATTGTTGTGAAGATCAAATGAGAAAACATGTGTAAAGCACTTAGTACTGTACCTGGCATATAAATAAGTACTAAAAATGTTAGCTATTAGTTATTATTAATATCTTATACCTCAATTCTTCAATCTGTAATTTCATCAATTTGGGTACTCCTTTCACTGATGGAGATCATAAAGTCACTCTAACTCTATAAGTGCTCTCTGCAAAATTACTGTAGTTGAAAAAAAAAAAACATCACCCAGAAGCCAACTTGTTCATTAGACTCTTGGTACTTTGCTGGACTGGTCCTGGGGTGATAACATATAATGCTTTCCTTGGGCCCATGTGAAAAGCATATCTGGCTTAATAGGGTGTGCCAGAGTTTATGATGTCCAGGTCAACTTGAGGCCTCAAAATAGAACCCAAAGACAAAAACATGGCAAGCTCTGTTCTCATGGAGGCTACATCTACTGGATACATGCATCAGCAAATATCAGTTGTATACAAAATAAACACAAAGTAATTTTAGATGATTTCAAATAGGGGAATCAGGAAAGGCCTTTCTCTAAAAGTGGTACTTAAACTGAGGCTTGAAAGAAACTAGGTGGAATATCTGTATCTATACAAACCTATTTATGTGGAGAGAGAAAAAGAGAGAGAGAGAGAGAGATATGAACAGATATATAGATAAGTACATAGATAGATAGATAGATAGATAGATAGATAGATAGATAGATAGATAGATAGATATAAACAGATATATAGATAAGTACAGAGAGATGAACAGATATGTAGATAAGTACATAGATAGATAGATGGATAGATAGATAGATAGATGAATGGATGGATGGATGAATGAATGGATAGAGGGAGAGAGAGATGAACAGATATATAGATAAGTAAAGAGAGAGAGAGAGAGAGATGAACAGATATATAGATATCTACATAGATAGATAGATAGATAGATAGATAGATAGATAAACAGATATATAGATAAGTACAGAGAGAGATGAACAGATATATAGATAAGTACATAGATAGATAGAGAGAGATGAACAGATATATAAATAAGTACATAGATAGGTAGATAGATAGATAGATAGATAGATAGATAGATAGATAGATGGAGAGAGAGATGGAGAAAGAGATGAACAGATATATAGATAAGTACAGAGATAGATAGATAGATAGATAGATAGATAGATAGATAGATAGATAGATGAACAGATATATAGATAAGTAGAGAGAGAGAGAGAGAGAGAGAGTTGAATTGGAGAAATGGAAAATCACTCCAATGACCTTTTTGCCAGGAAAACCCCAAATTGGTACACAAATAATCAAATGCAACTGAAATGACTGAAAAACAACAGATCTTCTGAAATATAATATTCTTCTATGACTGCAAACATGTAGTACCACAGGCTCTGAAGATTTGAAGTTGAGGGTCACCTAAGGACAATGGAGAGATAAATACATAGTAATAGAGAAGGCAACCACACACTACCAGCTAAAAATTAAAGGAAAGAAGCAACACAATGGTTGTTATCAGAGAGATGTTTGGAGAAGAATAAGGGCCAGTCATGCAGGGAAAGCAAGGGACTCCATTGGGCTATAGTGTGTATCACTCAAAGGAGTAGATTGAGATCGTGTGGTCCATGCGGGCAAGAGCTATCTCTTTTTTTCTTATTTGTATCCCTAGTGCTTAGCATAGTGCCTGATACACAGCTGGCACTTAATTCATGTTTATGGACTGATTGAGAACCGATATCAATAAGTTCACAAATCCAGCAAGTTCAAAAGTCTTAATTTTTCTACATAAACTCAACATCTCTTCTCTTGAAACTTTCCTCTTGGCTCCCTCTGGTTCTTTAATGGCCATGCTTTCTTTAAGGAGGCTTTCTTTCAAAAAGGCCATAAGATTTATCATATGGAATCTCAAATTCCATGGAAAAGTTTGGAAATCATTGCTGTGGAAAATATTGTTCTCCTGCCCCTCCTCCATACACACCTGGAGTAGAATTTTCCTCCAAATGTTTCCACTCATCTCATCTGCATCCTGTAGGAGAATCTGACTCAGTGTTTGTTGAATATATTTTTAAAAATACAAAAAAGGATGGATGGATGGAGTGCTATAGTGTGAGTGATCATTACCCTTTCAGTACTTTGGGTTCCTTCAAGAAAGTTAAGCTTTCTTAACTGAAGGTCTATGATACATACCATCCTCCCCCTCATACAAACCAAAGAAGCAGTATTTGAGGCAGCAGGGTAGTTCAGTGAATTGAGAGCCAGGCCTAGAGACGGGAGGTCCTAGGTTCAAATCTGGCCTCAGACACTTTCTTAGCTGGGTGACTCTGGGTGAGTTACTTAACCCCAATTGTGTAAGCCCTTCCTATTCTTCTGCCTTTGAACCAGTATTTAGTATTGATTCTAAGAAGAAAGGGGTTAAAAAAAAAGGAAGAAGTAGCATTTACTTGCTTCCCTCCTCCCTAATCAGAAAGCAAAGGAAAAGGTGAATATGAAATTAGGCCAATCTCAGAAAGAACCAAGTTTTCTAATCCAACAAATACACCATTCTAATCATCCCCCCAGGGAATCTGTCATGCTGGTGAGAGAAAGCACTATAAAGACACAAATTCTAATAGCTGATACTCTTTATTGCTGAAATAAAATCCAAGGGATTAGTCAAAATCCCTAATTAATAATATAATACAAATCTGATAAACACTGCTATAAACAGGGCTTTGGAGAATGAAGGAGAAGGATATGTACAGGAAGTAAACTAAATCATAAGAGCATGTAAGGGGGAGAAGGTAAAATTAGATGGCTGCCAGAATGAAATATATACATATATATTTATATATAGCTATTTCACTCATTTCAGCTATTTCATTCATTCTGATATATATATGAGAAAACATTTATTTTGTGAGAATATTTTATATATATAAATTTATATTATGTATAATATAAATAAGTATATATTTATATGTAAGCATTTTATATAGGTAATATATAAACATTTAACATTTTATATATATATGAGAATATTTTTATCTAAATTTATATTTTATATATGTATATATATAAAATGTTCTCTCTGCATGAGCCATTAAGTGGGTGTCATTACAGGAAAGGTGTGGAGCCAGTTACCCTCTGCATATGGAGTATTTGAGAATACTCCAAGAGTGAGAAAGATAGGAAGGAAACTTCTCTGCTTCTCTGCAGGCCACATAGCTTTGTAACCACACCCAAAGCTGTATAAACCAGTCCAAGAAGGCTTACAACATGGCAATGCTTTTTGCTGACACAGCCAGCATCACAGAAGGGCCTTAGTAGGGGGGTTCAAAGGCTGTATTCTGTTAGTTAGCCCTGGGCAAGCAGCCCTCAGCCCTATTCCTGTACTTTTTTCCTTCAGGTGAGATGCACCCTTTATGGGATTTGCCCACACCTAAATTACTTTGCATTTCCTTTGCAGGCATCTTATATTTACTTAGTTAAGTACTGTTGTCTTTCCCCAATAAAAAATATAAAATTCCTTGTTAACCGTGAAATGTAATATCGATGTAAAGTAGGAATTTTTAACCTTTTATTTGTTATGGACCCTTTTAGAAGTCTGGTGGAGTTTTTGGACCCTTTTTCAGAATGATTATTAAAAATTTATAATGAAAAAAGTGCTAAATTTCTAAAGATAAAGTTTTTCCCTATCCAAGTTCACAGACCCCCTTGAAATCTTTCCATAGATCACTTGGGAGTCTGTGGAAGCCCTGATGTGAAGGCATATTTCATGAACGTAAGAACTGTGCCTTATTTCATCTTCATACCCCCTAGTTCCTAGCACAGTGCTTTGCATATAGTGCTTGCAAAAACACTGAATTGAATTAATGGCTATAGCCATTATTCAGTCAATTTAGGAAATAATTCTGCACTTTTCCCTGTGATCTGAATCTATCTTACTTTCTAGCTCCCCAAACTCAATTTTCCCCTTTAGTTTTAGTTCCATTTCCCAGCGTCCTGAGCAAACATTTTTTATAAGTCCCAGTCAACTCAAACTAAAATTCTTCTCCCTCTTTAACTTTTTTTCTCATCTTTTCCCCCTTCTTTCAGGTCTATAGGTATGGTTTCCTTTAATTCTAGGCTAAATGGGTTTCCTGTTGCCCTCTAGGTGTTGAGAATCATCCAATGTTAATTAACACATAGTATGAAAAGGGGAAAGAGAGAGTGAGTCATGTGGGACAGAGCCAAGGGATATTTTTCCTAAGAGTCCACACTTCATTGTGATGACTAGTATATATATGGTGCTGTGAGATTTACAAAAAGGACTCCAAGAAATTACCTTCTCCCTTGCCTTTCATGACTCTGCTCTCTTCTGTTTCTCTTCCTGCCAAGCAGGCAGGAATCTTCTATATTTTCTGCTGGGTCATCATCCACCCCAGCCCTTATATATGTATATATTGTCTCCTCTAGTAGGAACTTTAACTTTTTTTTTAACCTTTTAACACCATTTATCATTTAAACCATTTCAAAAAAATGTTTACTATACTGGTTCTCTGGGGACACACTAGATATCCTCAAGAACTTCTCAGTTGTCCTTGATATGAAAACTATTTTTATAATAATTCATTGTTGTTTTTCAGTCATTCAGTTGTGTCCAATTCTTTGTGACCCCATTGACCATAGTACTCCAGGTCCTTCTTTCCTCCATTATCTCTCAAAGTCTGTCCAAGTTCATATTTGTTGTTTCATGACATTATCTATCCCTCTTATCCTTTGCCATCCCCATTTCCTTTTGTGTTCAATCTTTCTCAACATCAGGGTCTTTTCCATTGTTATGTTGCCAAAGTATTTAAGCTTCAGACCTTTGCAGTGAATAATAGTCTGAATTAATTTATTTAAGTATTGACTTATTTGATCTCCTTACTGTCCAAGGGACTCTCAAAAGTCTTCTCCAGCACTACAATTCAAAAGCTCCAATTCTGTGGTGCTCAGCTTTCCTAGTAGTCCAACTCTTGCAGCTATCTATTGCTAATGGAAAAACTATAGCTTGGACCATAAAGGCTTTTTGCCAGCAAGGTGATGTTTCTGATTTTGGGTCTGCTATCCAGATTTTTCATCGCTTAATTCCTAATGAGGTAAATATTGATAGATATTATCTACATGGAGAAGTGGCAGATCCTCAATAATTTTAAGAGTTGTAAAGAGGTCCTGAGGTGAAAAGATTTGAGACCCTCGATTCTTCATAACTGAATTCAAAGCACTTTACATTTAATCATTTCGTCCTCACACCAACCTTGGAAGTTTCAGATAGTACAAGTGCTTTCCATGAAGTTAGTAGAAATTTAAATCTCAGTTATTTACCTGTAGTCATATAGCAGTGATTGTCAGCATTAAAATCTTCTTCCTGATACAAAGTCTAGTTTTTGTCACTATGCTGCCTCTAACTCAGTATATTTGAAAGTACAAATTAACCACAATACCAATATAATAAATATTATGTGATACATAAATTATACATATGATAAATAAGTCATATAATAAATTAAAACATATAATAATAATTGGGAAAGGTATGAGATTGAATCCTGGATTAATTAGAAATTTTGTACCTTTAGACTCCATCTCCCAGAATTCTTTCCCTATCCCAAAATTCCTTTTCCCTTTTTCTTTATGTGCATCCTTATGTTGTTTGTTTATAAATTTTGAGAGCTCTTTCCTTGCTCTCTCTTCCATGTGCGTGGTTTTGGGTGAGCTCCCTCTTAACTCTAGCCTTTTAGTTTCCCTTTTGCTTCAAGTTAATTTTTTAATAAATCTTTATAAAATATAATAGTTATTGTATATTAATTTTAATCTTTACAATCCCAGCTCTGCCTTGAAATAAGGATTCTTCCTAGATGGATGGGAGATGATAACCACCCACCCAGTAAAGCACACAACCCTTAGGCTATAAAAAAATAAGCTTATTTGATGGTTGGAGTAAGGAAAACTGGTAGACAAGATCCTAACATTATTAAAAATCTAGGCTCCACCCAACTTCTATGCACCTTGCAAGAGATGACCTTCTGGTCTTCTCTGGGCCCTCCCTATAGCTCCCTGCTCTTATCTAAGACCCCAAAGCTATCTGACTATACCTATCCTAATTTATATGGATTAACAAAAAGGAAACAGGAAGGAAGAACTCACAGGTGTATTTGAGCCCTTACCTAGAACCTGGGGTTGGCTTCAACAGATAACCCAAAGTCCCAGTTGACAACCCTTGGATCACCTTGGCCAATTGGATTTCTGGCAGATGGATCACAGGTGGTCTCTAGACCTCAGGGAAAAGCAATCCACTCCAAAACAAACTCTGAACCAAGGAAATCACTAATCTCTCCACAAGGTTAGGACAACCAAGGGAAATTTGTAAGAGCAAAACCTCCTTTCTGCTCTGTCAAAACAGGAGTCCAAGGAATGACTGTTAATTCCAGTAAACTCCCACAATCCTTCTCTCCTTGTCAGAATCCTCTCCCAGGCCTTGTATCCAAATTCTCCCCTTTTCCTCTTTAAGTTAACCATGAAATTTACTCTATCCCTTACCTACTTCCTACAGCCTCTTAATACCTTGGGAACTTTGGACAAATGACTTAACTTTTCCAGGCTTCAATTCCTCATGGAAGACTTCTCTAAGCTTCTTTAATGGCATGCCCCATCAATACAAACTTGGGGGGGGGGGAATATTTACTTCTAACATCTATTCATTTCATTGATTTGTACATTATATTCATATATAATCATATTAATAATTATGAACGGTATTCCTATACCTCTTGCATCCAGTTAGTAACAGTATAGTTGATGCCCCCATAAATAGGAAAAGGGAGATAAGAGCTTTTCAGCCATTTGGAGAGGGAGCTCCCTTGGCTGCTTCTAGATAGTTCTGCCAACTGGCAGGCATAAGTCTGGTCAGGACAGAGGGAGACTACTGAAAGTGAGAGCTTATTTCCCTTTGCACACAGGAGTAAGATTTGTTATAATTCTTCTATTCTCAGCAGGGAAAATAGAGTCCAATTTAATTCTGTCAAAACTTCTCATTTTGGTGTTCTCATTGAAATCCTAGCATTGCAGATTTAGGTCAGAGCCAATGTATGCAAATATGTCATTTCTCCTTATCTTCAAAGACCTTGCCCCTGTTTACAAAAATCTAAGCTGCTTTAAATTTTCTTAATCAAAATATAGGAAAAGGACTCCATGCATGTAACATTCACTTAACAATGGGAGAAAAAAATCTGCCTTTGGATATTTCCTGTCTTACAATTTAACCCTTTCTAATGTGCTCTCTTCCTGCTCTCCAGCCCCCTGAATTCATCAGTTATTTGACCATTTGTCAGGATAGTCGCTGAGTCACAAAAGCACAGGTTCTGGCCATCAGGAAGACCTGGAAGCCGTAAAGCCAGCTGGATTTGTTCCTAAAGCATTAGACATTGGTTTTGGACCAAGATAGCTAAATTTCAGTGCTGGTCATTAGGAATGATAAATGTAAGACAGTAATTATGTGCTGTAGCAAGTAGCCCTCCTGGAGGGCAGTTCTATTCTTAAAAATCCACTACAAGAATGAAATCAATTATAGCTACAAAGGCATCCTATAGCTGCTGACAGAGGTAGGAGGTAAGCCAGTCCTTTTCCATTTAGTTTGACTCACTAAAGCCCCTTTTCTGGGAAGACATCATAGATAACTGGGAATACAATAATGAAAAATGTCCCAGTCCTTGTCTCAAAGGGTTTATAATCCATGGAGGGAGGTGGGAGGATGGAAGGAAAACAGAAACAGAGGTGAATAAAACTTGAGTATAAATATGTGGCAAAATGTAAACTATGTTAAGGCTTTAGCAGAGCATCAGATAATTACTCTTTGAGAGAGAGACAGAGACAGAGACAGAGACAGAGACAGACAGAGAGAGGGAGAGATGGAGACAGACAGACAGACAGACAGAGACCATGAGATTGCTTTTGAGCTTTAGGGATCAGACAAGTCTTCATGGAAATCACCCCCAAGATGGGAGATATGGAGGGAGCAGGTTCCACCCATAGGGGGAAGGTGTACACATATACATGGGAGCATGAAGGAACCCCCAACAGTCTAGTTTGCCCAGAAGGTGGGGCATGTGAAAGGGAAATGTGTGAACTAAGGTAAGGACTATCTAGTGGAACATCCTCACTGCCAGCTCTTAGAATTTGTATTTTATCCTGCAGGAAATAAGAAGGCAGTAAAGGGGTTTAAACAATAGGAAAATAGAATCTTTGTAAATGGTTCTTCTTTGAGTGCAACTGGCCATTGACTTTGATGTTAACCTAAAATTAGAGGCTTCATTTTGACAGGATTGTGATAGAGAAAGCCTTTGCCTATGTAAAGATTACACTTTGATGTTCAGGTCGCAGGTTCCGAACAAAACAGTCTATACAGTATGTATCATACAGAGTCTCAGAGTCAATGAGAAACATCCTTGTTATTTTTTATTTATTATTATATTCATCATTTATTTATTTATTTGATGTTTATTATTTTTATTTTTATTATATTTATTATTATTGCACCCTATGAAGAATGAAATGAAAATCTCGTGCTTGCCCTCAGTTTTCTGTTTATCGTGTGCCTGCTGGGTTTTTTGGAGCGATCAGGTATTGCTGTTACCAGTGCATATTGAGTTTCCATTGGAGTAAAGCTTCTAGAGAGAGTCACGTTGTGCTCGGTTCAGCAGCCCACATACTAGAAATATTCACGTGATCAAATGATGCAAATGATGTCTTTTCCTGTTATTTTTTTTAATCATCTGCTTCAGTGGATATAATGGAAACAATCTAGTGACTTGAAGTCAGGAAAGTCCTATTTAGAAAACTCTTATCTTCTGCCTTAGTATCACTTCTAAGACAGAAGCTCCACAGAGGTTTGCCAAACAGGGTTAAGTGACTTACCCAGGGACATATAGCTAGGAAGTATCTGAGGTCAAATTTGAACACAGATCCTCCTGATCCCAAGCCTGGTACTCTGTCCACAGTGCTGTCTAGCTGCCCCTTCAGTTATTTAATAATTTGTATCATCATGGGTAAGTCACTTGATTTCTTATTTTCCTCATCTGGAACATGGGACCAGAAATCTCTCTTTTACCTACCTAATTGGCTTGTCGTAAAGACCAAGCAAATTATTTGTAACTTCAGATGATTATATAAATAATCAGTTATTATTATTGCTATTGTTATTGGTGACGTTAATTATAAATTAGACCTGTCTGAATTACATATTAGGACTTAAATCGGTAAGGATCTCAGCTTTTACAAATCTGATATCTTCTTGTATTTTCCCCCAGAGTATTTAAGCTATTTACATTGAGATTATAGAGTCAGTTGTAAATGTCCTTTTAAGTAGCATGGTAAGATATGATACCTTTAAAATGGGAGAAAGACATCATTTGCATCATTTAACTAATGCCACATGGACATTTAGGTCTCACTCCTATTAGAAAAATCACAGAAAGCTTTACTCCTTATTGGAGCAAAGCGAGATAGTCAATATTAAGCACTAGGAATACCCTTATTTACGTATACACAGGAGGATAAGCATTAGGTCATGTTCCATTTTGAAAAAGACGAGGCACAATGGAAATATAAATGTGTATAGCTATCTACATATGCACATACATAAACACGTATGTAGATGTATGTGTGTCTATATATACATGCATCTGTGTATATATCTTATATATGGTTTTGTCAAATATAATCCTATATATTAAGGTTTTATACCTTAAAAGCTTTTGTAGCACCGTGTATATGAAAGCCTAAATCTTGGGCTGCTTTCATTTGCTCAGAGCATCTCTTTTAAGTGGCATTTGGGTCCCTTGTCCATGCAGGGGATGGGGGGAGGCTCAGTGCTGTGTAGCTGTTTGAACCCTCCAAATGGTAAGGAAGCAGATGCTTCCCTGCACTAGAGAGAAGCATCGAAGGCCAGGTAGATCTTTATCGATGAATATGGACTATCAGTGGAGTTATGACGTATCCCAACACCGTAGTATCCGCTCTATAAAAGTGCCTCATTTCTGGAGACAACTTGTCAACATTTATTACCTCTGAAGAAATGACATTTCTCTGAATTCCTCCAGTTTTCTTTTTTTCTTTTTTTCCTCCTCTTGCATAATATAAATGTTTTCACTTTTTAGGGAGTATTTGCCAAGCCTGGATCATTTTTATTCCTGTTCTTCAGCTTCGTCATTGGAATATATGTATTTGAAAACAAAGTGATTTGTTTGTCATTAAGCAGAGCTGAATCAGGTGGCTTAATGGATTGAGAGCCAGGCCCAGAGATGGGAGGTCCTGGGTTCAAATGTGGACCCAGACATTTCATAGCAAGTCACTAAATTCCCATTGCTTAGCCTTGCCTGCTCTTCTGTTTTGGAAACAACATACTATTGATTTTAAGACAGAAGGTAAAGGTTTAAAAAAAAAAAGCCATCGAAGGTCCATTTTTTCATGTTGATCCATCCTGTGAAGACATTTCCTTTTCCTAAAGAAGTGCCTGGTTCTCCTTTGAGCAGCCTCCCCAATCCCAAGCAGAAGGGCAGGTTGACATTGGATTCGGGTTCTGGTGTCATTGCTGAGCTCTCGCAGGGCTGAGCCCTCTGACACGTCCTGACTGATGAAGTGCTGATGGATGGAGGCTGTCGGGATGCTCAACAAATGTTGGGTAACTAGACAGAACCTGGATTTATGGCTCTAAATGTGCCAATATGTCAAGGTTAGGACGTATCTTATGTCAACCAAGAAGATGTACTTAAATGTGCATTATTTTCTTAAATGATGAGCTGATTTTTCCCCTCGTCACAGCTTCCCTTCTCCCCCTGCCTCTTTCAGCCCACCTCCAGCATCCTGATGCTGCACAAACGCTAGTTGTGGGAGACAGGCACTGCTGTAGCCCTTAAGATATGAAATCATTGTCCCTGGCTCTTTAATTCATCCTTATTTATACTCCTGCCCCACTGGAAAAAAATATTGTCATTTCTGTTTTTCAATTAGAGATGCAGTGACTGAGTCTAAACTTGAAAACTGAATTGGACAATTAGAGTAATTTTTAATAATCCCTTAGCTTCAGTCTTGGTAAAGAGCTGTAAGGGCCAGGCAACTGGGGTTAATTGACTTGTCCAGGGTCACACAGCGAGGAAGTGTCTGGGGCCCAATTTGAACCCTGGTCCTCCATACTCCAGATCTAGTGCTTCATCTGCTGTATTACCTAGCTGCCTCAGGGCAATATTTTAAAAAGCAAGAAACATCATTTTCGTTTCAATTTCCTAAATATTTCAGTTGAATATAT
This sequence comes from Gracilinanus agilis, assembly GCF_016433145.1. Classification (NCBI taxonomy): domain Eukaryota; kingdom Metazoa; phylum Chordata; class Mammalia; order Didelphimorphia; family Didelphidae; genus Gracilinanus; species Gracilinanus agilis. The sequence goes on along the minus strand of NC_058134.1, from coordinate 57,324,590 downwards.
TTTCTTGGCCCAAATGAGCTAAAGATAGTCATTGGTTAATTCTGCATATCTTTTTGAGGATGTGAGCATGTCACAAATTAAAGATGCTTTAACAGAGAGCAAATTCCTGAATTATCCTCTCTCTCTACCTAAAGCAGAATCTAGTGATTAGAGAACAGTTCTGATCATTAAGAAATAAGGCACATATTCTGTACCTTAAAATAATAACTGAAATTAATAGAGGGCTTTAAGGTTTGCATAGTAATGGTTATGTTGTTTTCTTCGAGCCTCACAACCCAGGGATGTAGTTGCTATAATTATCTTTTTTTTATATATAAATGAGAAAACTGAGCCTGAGAGGGGTTAGTTAATTTGTCCAGGGTCACACAGCTAATAAGTGTCAAAGGAAAGATTCAAAGTCACATCTTGCTGACTCCATATCTAACACTTTACCCCCTGTGACACCAAGTTGCCAGTAACCCCTAATTAAGGCTTAAAGAATATATTTTTTTAAAAACCATCTAAATTTGTTTTTTTAAATAAATGTTAAAAATTATTTTACATGTCATTGGGGGAAAATAAAATATTAGAAAATAAAGCCTATCTTATACTTAACTTTAGAAACTGAAGTATAATTGATCATTATTTGCTGGGCATGAATTGCTTTTTAGACAATCAGTACCCAGAGCAGGACTCTTGGGGTCCAAGATAAACCCATACAGAACCACGGGTTCCCCCCTGCTGGACTGATTAGGACAATGGCTCAGGTGGCCAGAACTTCTTCCTATATAAAGAATTGTGAGCAAGTTTATTGCACAACACTTGACCTGGCTTAGGTTCCTGAGCAAGGAACTCGATCCGAGATACTGTCCAAGAATCTATCAAGGACTGTGCCATCAGGAGAGGCTTCAGCTCCAGGAAATCACTGACTGTGCAAATGCTGGGTAGTGTTACCAGACTTAGAACCTCCTGACAGCACAGTTTGACCCACTAAATGGTGCGCCTGTACCCCTAAATCCCTTTGCCCAGCAGACACAGATTGGGTGTTCAGCCAGGGTGGGGGACGGGTTAATTTCCTTCCAGAAGCAGAGAGTAAAATTTCAGTGCCCTCTAGTGTTAGTAGCCTTCCTTTTGCTTGTTGGACAGATTTATTCTCCAGGAGGTGACTTGATTCTGCAGCTAGTTATAAGCTATAAATTCCAGAGCCCATAGGCATTATATAGGGGATTACCAGTATAGGTTTTAACCCTATAAAAGCCAGGGTTCTTTTAGGATGAATCTTTCAGCTTCTTCTCTAAATAAATCCACTCTTTCCTTTTTCCTACCTGTGACATCTGCTTAAGTCATGGGCCAAGACAGATCATTCCTCTTATTTTTACAAGCATGTTGTTTATACAATAATATGCACATATATTATATATCATCTATTCATAACAAAATATATTATCTTGAACCCTCTTAGTTTTTATTTTGTAGTATAAAACTGTGACTTCAAGAGATATTACGTTGGTTTACACCAGTGGTTCCCAAACTTTTTTGGCCTGCCACCCCCTTTCCAGAAAAAATATTACTTGGCACTCCCTGTCACATTCTATCACTGCCCCATTACAGTTATTCACTGCCCCCAAATGCACCTGTGGCCATCACCACCTCCCTGGATGGCTGAAGCACCCACCAGGGGGTGGTGGCACCCACTTTGGGAATCACTGTTTTACATTATGTAAGGTTACTACCATAACCTTAATAAACTTTAATCTTTTTGCCTGGATTATTAATTTAATATTCCAGTGGATCCATTATATCATCAATATAATTTTCTCCAGTGATACAGGGTGTAACTCATCTACAGCTT
>NC_058134.1:57285028-57318262 GCF_016433145.1 Gracilinanus agilis | reverse complement strand
AGGTGGTGTGTGTGGAGGGGGTTGGGGGGTGGTTGCTCAGCCCGCGATTTAGTGAGAGCTGTTTCACCCCTTTATAGCATGGAAATGCCTCGATTCCACGTACCTTCCACGCTGTGCCCTGTTGTGGGGTTCCTCCGTTTGTCTGGACTTGTTTTTATGTCCCCTTGAGGAGTTTTGTGTGTTTCGGTCAGGAGAGGTTAAGAGCTGCTTCTTACTCTGCCGCCATCTTAACCCGGAAACCCTGAGGAAATAATTTTGATGAGCGTAATCTACCTCTTTCATGCTTTTCATAATCAGGAGAATTATCAAGTGATCAATCAAACCCCTCAGTTATGGGATCTATTGAGGAATCTTGTGTGACCTTAACACATATATGGGAGTTGCCTTACAAGAATTGCCTGAAGGTTGACTTTTGCTTCAACAACGTCAATGCTTTTTTGTAATAAACAAACAATAAACACAGTGGACTCTTGCATTCTCAGCACTTTTCAGTCAAATCCCTTTTTTTCACCAAGGGAAGTCAAATAAGCCTGGATAAATTAATTATAAGACATCCTAAAGTGACTGCAGACTAGCCTCTTGACCTTCTAACTCTCAGTGAGGGGAAGAGGACTGAGCTGTAACCCATTGATCACCAGGTATTTTGATGAAATGATTTATTCTTAATATGGGTTTAGAAAAACCGTACAGTACTTTGTTGCTTTTTTTAAATTCACAAATAAAAAGATTTTTGTCATCTTCCTTTCTAGTTAACCATGTTGGGGATGAAATAGGGAGCATGTGCATAATAATAAAGGAAAAATCAGACTGGACTGAAAACAAATTTTATTTTAACCCATTCCTAAGCCAGTCAAGAATGTGGTGGTGTTCATCAACAAGTGACAGAAAAAAGGACCCTAAAATTCATTTTCTTAAATTCAAAAAAATGGAAAATAAGGACTATCAACTCCTTTATATATTTGTTTTCTTGGGTAAGTGATAGAGTTTCTTTCCTTTTTTATACCCAGGACCTCAGCATGGCTGTGGAGGTTATCTGACAAATTCAAATTTCACCTTCGCTTCTCCCGATTCTGATGCTGATGGCAAATACGACAAGAACTTAAACTGTGTGTGGGTCATAACAGCCCCTGTCAACAAAGTAATCAACCTGACCTTTACTACATTTTTTCTGGAAGGACAATCTTCTCTTCGAGGATGCATTTATGATTATGTAAAGGTACAGAAATCAGGTTTTTAATGAGATGCTAGTAATCACAGCCTCCAATTGCAGGATGCCTCACTAAACTGCATAGAATGCCCCACTGAAAGATTACAAGTAAATTGAATTCTTATAAAATAATTTATTTTCCAATTGACTTAGACTCTAACTTCAGAGATGCCTTGTCTTTACTTCTGCCTGATTTTTAATTAGTTTTGTTTAAAAGCAGAAAGTTGGAGATGTGTAACTAGAGTACCAAAAACAGAGGATGAAAGCTGTAGCAAATCACATTGAAGCCATGAGAACCTATAGTCTCTCTTTCAAAGAAAACAAAGACGTATAAGAGTAGTAGGCCAAAAGGGAATTTGGGGAAATACTCATGGTTGAAGTGAGAGAAGAACTAGTACAAGAAATGGAGAAGTTACCAATGGCACATGCCCAGGTTCCCCCCAAGCTCTCAGTTTATACAGATCAGATTTTGTCTTGGAGCAAGTGTCTCCTCTTATGGCATATATATTTGACTTGTTTTGGCCCCAGGCAGAGTTTACTCTGGGAATAACAGAGTAAAATTTATGTCTGGACTTCCACAAATGTGGTCAATGTGGTCAATGTGGTAAAATGATCTCTAGTTCCCATGCAAGTACTCAAGATAACAATAGGACAGCTTTTATTTCACTCCACTTACAGAATGTAAGAGAAGTCATCCAAGTGCATAAAATTCCCTCTTAAGTGAATATCACTTTCCTCTCAGGGATCCATAAAGTCATCTAGATGCACAGCTCATGGTGCATACAAAATCCTTGACCTCTGGTTTGGTCTTCATTCCAAAGAGAAAGTATCTTGAGGCTCCTAGAGTAGCCAACACTCTGGCAAGGGTCTTCTTCACTCCCTGGACACATAGAAGCTTCCAGTCTCCTGGCATATTAAAGTCTTTGATTGGAGGCAACATGATATAGGGGAAAGAGCAAAAGTTCTGGTGTCAAAGGAGCTTTGAAATCAAAACACTGATGCTCAATGCCTGTGTCCCAACAAATCACGTAACCTTCCGGTGCCTCAGTTTCCTCATTCATAAAATGAGAGGATTTTACTGGATGGCCTCTGAGGCTATGAATAAATAAGCTATGAACTTATTCATTCAAATTTCCTTTTTCCAGTGAGTTCCAGCTTCCCACACTTCATTTGGGGTTTCTGAAGAGGCAATCCCTTTCCCATCAGGGCTATACTACTCAATTAATTCATATTAGCACCAAAGGGTAAAGTCTAAGTTTTTTTAAAGTTCACCTGTATTATAGCTAAATCATAGGTTCATAGGATTATAGACTTAGAGCTAGACAAGTCCCCAGGACCATCTAGTCCAATTCTCTTTGTTTTATCAACAGGCAGATTGAGGGTCAGAGACCCAAGTCACAGTAAGTGGAAGAACTCACATTAAGACTCAAATCATCTAAGTCTCGATGTAATGCTCTGCCCAGCCCAACATGGCAGATCCCCAGCTTCAGGTTCACTATACTCAATATTTGGGTCAGGAATGATATTTCTGTAGGAACTCAGCGACTTTGCGCCATTCTCCACAGCTGTTCTCTCTTGGGCTAAGAGATTATAGCACTGCCTCTCTGTAGCTAGGCTTAGGACATTGGAGTTTATATGAAACTAGATCATGTAACTCCGTCCCCTTCTGGAGCCATATGATTGAAGGAATTTTTTTTGTATGGCAGAAAACATAACTGAAATACACCTCTGTTCCAAAGCTGTTCCCTCTGTCTTCTCCTCCTCAGGACACAACTCTACTCTTAAGCCTCTGATTTCTGGTTTTCACTCAGTTCTCTTCCTCTCCTTTTCTCCCTCTCTCCCTTTTCTCCTATTCTTCCACCCTTTCTATTTGTTTGTCTGTCTGTCTATCTTTCCTTTTTTTACCCCTCACCCTTGTCCCTTGCTTTATCTTCTCTGAAAATGATCAGCCTTGCAACTGACCCCCTTCTATAAGCAAAGGAACAAGCTATAGCTCCAAACCGCAGCAGCCCAAGCCAAACTGTCTTCCCCAATCATTGAAATTTAATTATTCATATTGAATCAAGAATTCATGAGTCTTCCTATATTCATAATCAAGAGTTGACCAATAGAATGCCAGTGGAAAATGCAAGGTCTGAAATAAAGGGTCAACCCCTTAGAAACTCATTAAATTGATCATATTTCCTTTATCAATGCCCCATGATAATAACACAAAGGTTTACCAAGGAGCTTTCCTTATCATGACTAAGGTACATTGAAAAGATCCTTGAAGTTGGAATCAGAGGACCTGAATTCAAGGTTCTACTACTCACTTTTGTGAACTTAGGCAAATTATTTACCTTTGCTTAGTCTCTATTTTTCACCTATAAAATGAGAGGTTTGAAATGGATAACCTATAAAGTTCTGGTTAGCTTTAAATCTATGGTCCTGTGGACCCTAAAGGATAGGCAATGGAAGTGTTATTAACAGCCATTTTATAGATGAGGAAACAGACTCAGAGAAGTTAAATGATTTAGCTATAGTCATCCAGAAAATATCAAAATTGTGCTTTAGAATATAGGAAATATAAGAAAAAAATATAATATTGGATTGTATGTCAATATGTGCCATATATTATGCAGTAGTCAAGGAAGATGGAGTTGAAAAAGTCTCTGGACTTGGCACAATAATCACTGGTGACTTTATAGAAAGTAGTTTCATCAGAGCCAAGATCAGAAACCAGATTAGAGAAGGCTAAAGAGAGACTGCAGATCTCAAGCTACTTAGGTTTTTAATTCTAATAATGAGACCAAAGAATCAAGGCTGAATTGTAGGGCTGACCAATATATGTCATTATAGAACAGATTACTAAAGGATAATGTGAAATCTCCTCTTAGGTCTTTAAAATAAAACAAAATAGGTACTAATTTCATTAAAGTTGCTAATAGTATAGTTCTGCTTGTAAACAGAGTAGCTGAGTAGTTATATTATGAAGCTCTGCGATGCCGCAATATCATTAAAACTAGCAGTGAGAGACCCAAAAGAATTGCCTGAAGTACTTATTAACAGAAACTGCCATTTCAAATCTAAGAAATTACTTTTGATTCCAAGTGGTTTTTGTTCTTAATAAGAACTATAAAGAGGCCTTGTCTTGCTTTACATATTAGTGCCAATGGCAAGTGTGGGAATAGTTTTCTTTTCTCCAAATTTTCAGACCCTTTCAATTCCTTTTATCTTTCAGTGATACCACACCTTCCCTGGTCACCCTGACAGGGACCGTTGGAGTTGTCCTCCACTCATCCCTCATTATCATTCCGTATTTCATACACAAAATCATTTGGAAAGTTTTTCATAACCACCACTTCTTTGCCATTTCTGCATTATTATTCATATACAAAGTCCTCATCCTTTGATTTTGAATTTTTGTAATAGCCACCTAGATGATCCCCCATTTATAATTAATCACACAAACCACAACTGGATTAATCTTTTTTTTAATTTTATTTTTTAGAAAAAAATTTTTCCATGGTTACATGATTCATGTTCTTACTCTCTCCTCCCCCAAAACTCCCCCCCCCACCGTAGCCAACGTGGATTTCCACTGGTTTCTTCATGTGTCATCGATCAAAACCGATTTCCATATTATTGATAATTGTTCTAGGGTGGTCATTTAGAGTTTACTTCCCAAATCATGTCTGCATCAACCCATGTGTTCAAGCAGTGGCCTAGCAGTACCATATTTTAAACTATACTATAAAGCAGTCATCAAAACAATATGGTACTTCAAAAATATTTATAGCTGTGCTTTTTATGGTGGCAAAAAACTGGAAAACAAAGGTCTGCCCTTCAATTGGGGAATGGCTGAACAAATTGTGGTATCTGCTGGTGATGGAAAACTCTTGTGCTCAAAGGAATAATAAACTGGAGGAATTCCATGTGAACTGGAAAGACCTCCAGGAAGTGATGCAGAGTGAAAGGAGCAGATCCAGAAGAACATTGTACACAGAGACTGACATACTGTGGTAAAATCAAATGTAATGGACTTCTTTACTAGCAGCAATGCAATGACCCAGGACAGCTCTGAGGGACTTATGGTAAAGATGCTACCCACATTCAGAGGAAGAACTGCAGGAGTGGAAACACAGAAGAAAAACAACTGCTTAAACACATGGGTTGATGTGGACATGGTTGGGGATGTAGACCCAAAACAACCACACCAATGCAACTATCAATAATATGTAAATAAGTCTTGATTGATCACATGTTAAAACCAGTAGAAATGTGTTTTGGATGTGGGAGGGTGTTAAAGGGAGGGTGAAGGGCAAAGTAAAAACAAGAATCATGTAACCATGGAAAATTTTTCTAAAAAAATAAAACATTCAAATATAAAAAAAAAAAACAACAATATGGTACTAGCTAAGAGAAAGAAGAGAGGATCAGTGGAACAGACTTGGGGTAAGTGATGTCAGCAAGACAGTGTATGATAAACCCAAAGAGCCCAACTTTTGGGACAAAAATCCATTATTTGACAAAAACTGCTGGGAAAATTGGAAAATAATATGGAAGAGATTAGGTTTAGATCAATCTCACATCCTATACCAAGATAAATTCAGAATGGGCAAATGGCTTGAATATAAAGAAGGAAACTATAAGAAAATTAGGTGAAAACAGAATAGTATACCTGTCAGTGAGTAAATACTCTTCAAATAAAATAGTATTCCTTTTTATTTTTCACCTTCCCCTTCCACATTACTGGTATAAAAAGTCTTGAAAATCTTTCAGAAATTCCACAAAACTTAAAACTTTAGGAATGAAATGATTAATACTACAGGTTAAATTGTGCACTCGTTAGACCTGTCAAAATATTCCTTTTATTGAAGTAGGACTTTGACAGAGAGTTATTATAATGTATTTATTATATTTGTACAATAATATATAATCACTTTGTTGTGAAGTTGAATGCTGTTATGGAAGTCTTCATTTTGGGGCTTCCAAACCTTTCTTATTCTCATTTTCCATCCTCGGTGGTTCATTGAAAGAAGAAGCGTAGCAACCCTCTTAAGTCGTCAAGACTGTACTGACCTACATTTGGGAGAGAAATTTCCTTACTAGGAGCTCCCACTACCAGGGATGGCCCAGATTAGTCCCTATTCCTCATTTCATTAGCATGTCACTTTGTAGAAATAAATAATTTCACAGACCCTCAGAAGAGACCTCAGCGCCCATTGTTACCTGACCAAGAAGCCCTTTTATAGCATCCTCAGTGTTTGCTTCAAGACCTCGAATGAGGGGGAATCCACAGCCTTTCCAGAAACCACTTCTTTTTCTGGAGAGCTCAAACCGATAGGAAGTATTTGCCTCACATTGAGCCCGAATCTGCCTCTCTGCAACTTTCAGCCATTGTAGCTAGTTTTGCCTTCTGGGGTCAAACAAGAAAATTCTCTGTGTTCATTAGGAAGGCAGTAACATGCCATCTAGTGATGGAGCTGCTTATTTCTACTTTGAGCTTGGTGATTTGATTTTATTTTTTCTGTTTCTGCTCCATTTATTTAGCTAACTTTTGCTAAGTGTCTATTTTATTTCACACTTTAGCGTCCTATTAGAGCACTTGCCACATCCAGTAGCAATAGCTTTCCTCTGAGATCCCTGAAAACAACCGATACTTTTCATTTAAAACTTACAAGATACATTTCACCCCTAAAACAAAAAAAGCCAGCCTCCATTTGTTTAGGAATACCACGAAGAAGGAGAAAGAATTCTGGATTGAATGTTAGGAGATAGATTGTCTTCAGTAGCATTTTTATCTCACCTTTTCTCTACCCTAATAAAACTATGTGTATATTCAAACTTCTGAGTGAAGACATCTCTATATCTGGATACAAATTTAATTCATTTTCCTTTCATTTTCCATTGATTTTTTTAAAAAATAGAATAATTAAAAATGCTGGAAACTCCATTTAGACATCTCATTTCTCTGTATGTCCTTTTAAAATCAATTCAATAAGTTTAATTTATGAAACATCTTCCTAGCTATGCTGGACACGGATGATGCCCTCATTACAAATGATAAATATTCTGACCTCATTGAATTTATGGCATAGATCACCGAGAGTCAGCATGGAGTGGTGGATAGAGCATTGGACTAAGAGTCAGGAAGACGCAGGTTCAAATCCCATCTCAAGCAGAGTGACTTGGGACTGCAGTTTCCTTAGTTATAAAATGAGGAGATTGGACTCCGTGGTTCCAGTTCTAGCCCGTTGATCCTGCAATCGGTGCCTTGATTGGACAGCTTGCAATGATGCATCTGCTAGAATCATCCCTTGGTCTGTCTGGCGTCAGACCAAATCTTGGAGCATTTCAAAGCAGATGAAAGACCAAGAAGCCTCAGGATACCTGAACAAGCTCTTTTGTCTTTTTACAGGCGTACGATGGTGATAGTGAAAACGCCGATTTGGTGGGCACGTTTTGTGGTTCCACACTACCTGCTCCTTTTATCTCTAGAGGCAACTTCCTTACAGTTAAATTTGTCAGTGATAATTCTGTAGAAATGGAAGGATTCAATGTGACATATGCCACCTTGGACTGTGAGTAATTGCAAGGGGTCTAAAATACTGCCCCCACCCCAAAAAAAATCCCTTCAACCAAGTATGTCTAGAATACCTTGACTCTGTAGAAGTTCAGCTTCTCCATAATATAAACAGGACCCCTTCCCTACCCTAAGAAGCCTGGACTCCTTTGTCCATGAAAGCCGGAGTCAGTCCATTAGCACAAATATAAAATTGTGGATTATTCCCTTAAGGGCGGCAGCTTTCCTACCTTTGGGCTTCACGTTTACTCATCTATAAAACAGAGATAATAATGTGAGGATCAGAGAGGATCCTGTATAGGGAAATACTTGATAAACTGTTATTTCTCTCTCTGGCACAGTACCCTGCGGAGGAACATTCAATGCCACGCAGACCCCACAGACCGCTGCTTCACCTCATTCTCCAGATCCCCTCTTCCCACTGTCTGTCTGTACTTGGGTCATTGATGCACCCCCCCAGCAGCAAGTCAAACTGGTCATAGAGGCATTTCAGCTCCACTCTGAGGACTGCTCCCAGAATTACCTACAAATTCAGGACTCCCCAGAGGTAATGAGAGTCACAGAAAAAAAATGCCTTTTCTCCTGATTCCGCATAACTTGTTTAAATCGAGTCCTCCCAAAGTTAGGGAGGGTAAGGGATTCATTCAATCAATAAAACATTTATAAGCCCCTGCTCTGTGCCAGGAGCTGTGTTAAGTGTTGGGGACACAAAAAAAATGGCAAAAGATTCAGACCATACAATTGCAGAAGGCCCCTTTCATGCTTTATGGTTTTGTAGGTTTTCAATAATCATCTCATTTTATTTTTTACACTAGTCTCTATTTTATTGAACAACAATAAGGAAGCTTTTTTTGCCTCTTCGGTGGGGCCCAGGATGAAGGTTTATATGAAATTTCACTCTCCAGCGAACAGTGGGGTCACAACGTGTGATTTTTATTTATGAAGTGAATTTACATATGTTTCTATATTCATGCAGTTAAGCAAACATTATTATGATTTCAATCTTCCATGAAACCATTCATATCAACTCTCACATATTTTTTTGACTACCATGGAGAGACACTTTTATGAAATGAAAAAAAAATCATCATTATTTTCTTCCTTCCATGCATAAATTGTTAATCTTCCTGAGTGAATAGGGAGAGTAAGCCATGACCACTCCATGCCTCGTTGTAAGCTCTTTCATGTTGAGTGTCAGAGCTGATTTTTGGCAGAATGTTTAGATAATATTTTAATATGTAATTTGAACACTGACTTTGCACCTATTCTATTTCAGAATGATCAGAGCCCTGTGCATAAATTCTGTAGAGATGATGCATCCGCTGTACCTGAGTTTTATTCTTCTCATAGAACTGCTGTTGTGGTTTTCAAATCACAAGAATTCCAGAGTGACAGTAGAGTCAGATTTACCTATCAAGTCGCAGGTGAGTAGCAAAACATTCTTTTGTTTTATATATTATAATTTGATTTTTACTGTTTTTATTATTTATTTTTATATTATAATATATTATATTATATTATATTATTTAGTATTATTTTATTTAATGTATTATTATTTTATTATTCCATTAAGTATATATGTTCCTTTTACTAGTGATATTAACTCACACAGGATGAATGGGCTTCTCTATGAGACCAGATTACAAAAAGATGTTGCTAAATCTGTTTTAAGCACCTACTCTGTGTCAGGCTCTACACTAAGCACTGGAGATACAAAGAAATGGAAAAAACAAAACAAAACAGCTTCTGCTCCCAACCAGCTCGCAGTCTAATGGGAAGGGCATCATTCAAACAACTACACACAAATAAAATATAGATACGCTAAACAGGTGATAATTTTAGAGAAAAAGCACCACTCCTGTCAAAGGGAATTAGGAAGAAAATTTAAAAAAAAAATAAAGGGAATGAGGAAAGACTCCTCACAGGAGGTAGAATTTTACCTGAGACTGGAAGGAAGTCAGAGAAGCCAGGAGATGGAAATGGGGAAGGAGAGCCTTCCAGGCACAGTGGGCAGCCAGTGAAAAGGTAGCGTCCAAAGATGGAATGTCTTATTCAAGGAACATCAAGGAGACTAAGTGAAAATGTATTTTTAGTCCAAATGACTGAGTATTGTTTTCGACCTGGGTCTTCAGTAACAAATACATTTTACTTCTCTAGTTTAGAAAAGTAAACGATGCCTTTGAGATCTTGAACAATTTATTGAAAGCAGTGAGAAAAAAGCCTATTCACAGATGCTGTGATGGGGCCATCCTTGGTTTGGATAAACCTAAAATAGTTCATGATGAAAACAAACAACCCTTAGACTTTTGGATTCAGCGGCAAACAATGTAATCAACAAAAAGTTTTCAGTTAATCAGAACTAAACAATTTTCAAAGAGGATTAAAAGCAGTTTGTTTTCTTGTGATCTCCAGAAATGTCATCTGATTCAGCATTGGTATAATCAGGAAAGAGGAGAGAAAGGCAGAAGCTCGGGGACTGCCCCCTGTTCATTAATATTAGCTACTTAATATTCCTTGAATAAGGAATGAAAGAGAAACAAAGTGACATGATGACTCCTGTTCAATGAAAATGCTGTGTTTTTCCTTCTTCTTCTTCCCTCCCCACTCCATCAAGATTGCAGCAGAGAATATAATCAAGCCTTTGGCTATCTGAAGAGCCCTGGCTGGCCAGAGAACTATCGCCATAACCTGGACTGCTCCATCATCCTCAGAGCCCCGCAGAACCACTCCATCACTCTCTTCTTTCACTCTTTCAGCGTGGACTCCACAAGGGAATGCAGAGATGACTTCCTAGAGGTAACTGGCAACCCAGTTTAATCGAATGAAAAATTGCAAAAGCTCATTCTCAAGAGGTGCAGTACCAGGCCCGAAGTAAGGAACTCTTCCCAAATTCAAATCCAGCCTCAGACACAGACTGGGTGACTTTGGGCAGGTCACTTAGCCCTTTTACCTCTTTTTCCTCATCCATAGAATGAGTCAGGGAAGGAAATGGCAAAATGGTTTCGTATCTTTGCCAAGAAAACCCCCCAAGAGGTCATGACGAGTGAGACAAGTCTGAAAAAACAACTCACGTCTCCATTTTCTTCCCGACTACGTGGCTGAGGGCACGTTCTTTCTCCCCTCTATCAAATGGGATAACATTGGCCTCCCCAGAGGGCTCAGGTGGAGGGAGGGAGAGCAGGTCCTCCCGGGGAGGGAGATGAAGTGGTTCATCCTAGAGATGGCGCTTCTAAGACTGGACTCACCCTTTGCTGGAAGGGCCTGAAGACAGACTATTCCTGGAGCCTTGAAAGGTTTCCAAAGCTTTTTTTTTTTTTCCAATCTGGGATTTCATCTTAAAATGCACATGGAATTTAACATGGGATTGTTACCCCTCTATTTATATAAAGTAGATTTAGGCATTATCACCAGATGTAATAATAAAGAGAGCCTGTAACCAATGTTTGATCAAGAGGAGAGAGAGAGTCTGTGTAGTAAGTCTCTCTTCCAGCTCTCCCCTGGGGCCAAATATACACTGGGAGACTTTAATGGGGTGTCACCCCAAAACTGGATGACCTGGATGGTGGTGCCACCCCACAGGAGTTGGGGGTGAGGCTTCTCTATAAGAGGAGGTCTGTGGTACTCTAATCTGATTTTGAATAAGAATGAGGTTCACACAAACCTCCCCCCAGTCAGTTAATTTCACAGCGGATGGTTTGGTTCAAGATGGAGCCAGCCAGACCAAGCTGTGGTTCCCCTCTCCCTTGTTGTCTGTCAGGCACTCTGGAACGCTATCTGACTGACGAATGGCTTTTATTAATCACAATTCAGGGATTGGGGAAAGGGGTGAAGGGCAGAGGGATTTTGGGGTGCCCTCTTTGCTATTGCTTTGGGGTCCATCACTTGGGTGGGATCCCTAGTGGTTCCCTCACCAAAGCTTCTCCCCTCACTCCTTCTCCTTCTGTTTTTCTATTTCTATCCTTTTCTATAATTGTAAGGTTTGACTGAAAAACGGTCTCTCAGGAAGGTTGGGAATGGGAGAAGGAGACTAAGAGATCGCTCCCAAAATGGAGTCCAAAAACTTAGCTGAGTTGAATTTTGAAGTCTTGATGGGTGAGGTGTGATAGAATGGCTTTGATCAGGGAATCAGAGTTTCAGTTTCCACTAGAAGATCCTCAGGAAGCCCTCAGAACTGGATCCAAGCTGGGATGTCCACCTCCTCTCTTGTCCCAGTCCTCTACCGGAAGATCTCTCCTCCTCCTTCCTTCTCCAGAGAATTTTCCACCAAATTCTCTCTGGTCTCAACTGTCAGTAACTGTCACCAACTGCCTTCTTCTGGCTCCTTTTGTCCCATCCCCGTTGCATCAATCCCATCCTTACACAAAGAGTACAGCTAGCCCTCCCTTATTGCTGGGAGTAGGCGCAGGGCACCCAGGATTCCGAAAATCCACATCAAGTTTTTGGCCCTCACTTCATACCAGAAAAGGAAAAGGTGGATTTTTTTTCTTTTTTTCTTTTATGGAGTGTTTACAGTACTTTATTGTAAAATACGGGCTAAGTATTTGGTCATAAGTTTTTATATATATATGTGTGTGTGTTTCTAATTTTTTTTGCCATCCACCAGCCTTTGTGTGTCATCTGTGGCTTCTGCAAAGTTCCCCAAAAACTTCCACTTAATTTCTTACATCAACTCATAATATATTGAAACAATATATTGAAACCATGATGGGGAAAGTTGTGATGTGGAAGAGAGACATGCACTAAGCTTGGAATCATGATCATTTTGTTTTGTTGTTATTTTTTTTTAATCCTTACCTTCCAACTTGGAATCAATACTGATTCCAAGGCAGGAGGCTGGCAAAGGCTAGGCAATTCGGGTTAAGTGACTTGCCCAGGGTCACATAGCGAGGAAGTGTCTGAGGCCAGATTTGAGTCCAGGACTTCTTGCCTTTAGGCCTGGCTCTCTATCCACTGAGCCACTCAGCTGCTCCTGATAATTGGGGTTTAATAGCACATCTTCAAAGCGCATTCGTGCTGAGTCAGCTCAGGTGGTTTGCAGAAATAGGAAAGTACAACTTTGCATGTATATCCCTTTTGCAAACTCCAGTTATACGGAAGCTACTAGGGATAGAGGCAGGGGGTAATATATGATTTATATTAAATAATTGCTTTTTTTTGCAGATAAGAAATGGGAGTGATGGAAGCTCCCCATTACTTGGCAAGTACTGTGGTTCTCAGCTTCCCAATCCCATATTCTCTAAAAATCATCTTCTGTATCTACGATTCAAGAGTGATGCTATCCACTCAAGTCGTGGATATGAAATCCTATGGACTTCATCTCCATTCGGTAAGCCATTAACTAGTGGCTATTCATGCTTTGTCAGTGATAAAGTAAGTCAGAAAATCTTGGAGTATCTCCTGGGAAAAGCAAAAGACAAAAGTGAAATAATATGTTTTCCAGTTATTTGTATAATGATTGAAGAAAGCAGAAGGGTTAATGGTAGAAATCTAGAAACTCCTGCATGTATTTTTTTTTTCTTTTTACCCTTTTTATTTTGATTAACAATGATTGCTCTTTCAGAAAAAAATGTATATCTTTAGAAAAATTCTAGTTATGAAAACATGTAAAATATCATAAATATGCATGAATGATTAACAATGATCATCCCTTCTGACATAAGTTAGAGACTCAAAGAAGTGCAGTAATGGGTCATTATTTATCATTAAGTGCATTGTCAGAGCTCAGGGATAGGAAAAGCTTTGTTAATAATTGTTTATTCTGTTTTTATATAACATCAAAGAGTGAAAGAATGTTGTCACCACTATATAGGCAGGTCATGACAAGAGAAGGAATTACCTCTTCATCCCAAACATCAGAAAATTCCATAGGAAACAGATATTTTTATGAAGTAGAGAATGCCATACCATGTGTCATAAATACTGATGGAGGGTAGGGATCTTTTCTAGACAGTCTCAGTACTGTAGGGAGCACATCATGGTTCTTTCATAAATACTGTTTAAAAATAATTTTAATAGGCATTGATAACTTTAAATTTTTTGGTTTGTCAGTCCCAAGATTGTTGCATTAATGACTTTTTTTAGTTTTATCTTTATTTTATTTTAATAACAAATTTCCACATAAGTTTCCCAGATTTATATGATTTATGTCATCTCCTTCCCTTCTTTCCTCCCCCATCCCAGAGCTGACAATCAATTCAGTTTGGGTTGTACATGTTATTATAATAACACGTACAGTTATTATCTTCAGATAATGACTTTTAAAAAAGAAAGATAGGGACTCCCTCACCTTCATTTTCATAATTCCTTCTCACCCCCCAATGCCTCAGTTTTTTTCTTTTTCATGCCCATCAGCTGCCTTTGTACCACTATACACCAACAGATCCACACTGCTAGAAACACATATTGTTTTCTTCATCTTTCTTTTCTTCTCACTTTCCCCCTCCTTTTGTTCTAAACTTCTCGATGGGGAACGTGGGCTTGGGAGAAGCTGTCTCTGAGCCAGCTCCCTTTAGGGGGGGCTTTTCCTCCATGACAGCTCCGCAGATTCTCCAGTGACTCGCAGAAAAAAAGTCTTTTTCTAGCTTCATACATTTCACCAGGAACTTTCATTCTGAGCATTTTTTACTCTGCTGAAATCTGACTAACCTCTGTCCAACTTTTCTTCCAGGCTGTGGTGGAATTCTCTATGGGGATGCTGGCTCTGTGACGAGTCCTGGCTATCCCGGTACCTATAAGAACGGCACTCACTGTGAATGGACCCTCACCGCCCCTGCTGGAAGGACTCTCACAGTCACTTTTTATTTTATCAGCATTGATGATCCGGGAAATTGTATCCAAAACTATCTGATTGTTTATGATGGACCTGACGCCAGCTCTCCTTCTTCTGGACCCTACTGTGGAGCGGTGAGTGAAACAGTTTCTGGGAGCCAAATTTTATTCATTTAAAAAATGTGATCCAAGATATGGGTAACTTAGTGTGCATGTGGAAGGGCTAAGAAAAGCAAAGCAGCAAAGTGAGACCCTTCCTGAGGAGGAGGAGGTCCGTGCGTCTTTCCATCTTGGAGGAATGAGCCCCATCTACAGGGCTTTCTGACAGCAGCATTAAAAGGCTTTTCCTTGCTGCTTTTATGTACAGCCTCTGAATGAAGTAGCTCAGGAAGCAGTGGACAGAAACATGGTACCACCCGCTGCATTACATCAAATGGCAAGAATATTTGAGCAAGAAATAATAGATAAACTAAACCGATGCTGAATACAGAGGTTAAAAGAAATGCCAGGAACACTTGCTGAGTTCTATAGCTTGCTCTCCTTGGACAGTCCTGGGGAAAGTTCTGAATTCCATGAAAGAGGCAGTGGAGGAGAGTGGGACTGTTGCTAGATATATAATATATAATATATATAATATATAATATATAATATATAATATATAATACTCAGCTCTGTGAGATAGAGAGGAATTGGGATTCTTACTCTGCCACTGACCACAGCCAAGTCACTCTATTTCTTTAAGCTGGTTTCACCTCTGTACTAACTGCTCTCTAAGGACCCCTTCCATCTCTAAAATCCTCTGATTCATTCATTTAGTATTTACATTTTCCTAGAGTTTTCATACACGAAGACTGTAAGACAACATTCTTCATTAAGATACTTGCATGAAAGGTACTCATTGAGTAAAGAATGATCATCTTTTTTTCACTTTATAAATTAAGTTGAATTACTATTGGTTTAAATGCCTCATCATCAATAGCTTCAGATTTGGACAAGCTAAAAAAAAAGGCAAAAAAAGTATCAAAAACTTACAAAAAGTGAATCAAATGAAAGCTAAGAAGTTGTCAGATAATTATTACGCCTAGTGATCAGTAATAAAGATAATAATGAATATATAAGCAATAAAGGACATATAAACCACATAGTATTGCATTGATATATTAATGCAATAAAGAATATTTAACTGGAAGTGATGCAGTTATACCATCCTACCTTTAAAAGTAGAAGCAATATAAAAAGACTAGACTAGAAATCAGGAGTACCACTTGTCATTGATTCCATGTATGACCTTTGATAAGTTGCTATAAACCTCTAGGTCTTGGTTTTCTTATTTTCAAATTTAAGGAGTGAGGAAAGATCATCTCTAAAGGGTCTTTTGAGTTTTAACATTACAAGATTTTTCTTCTCTAACCACTTTAGGTCAGTGCAATCTCTCCCTTTCTGGACTCCCATCTAGAGTTTATTATCCATGCCACAGAACACAGTATAGGAAGGATTAGTGAAAATTGAACAGTCTCTCTATATAGTGCTTTTACTATGTGATCATTTCTAGGAAAATGCTTAAATTTGAGAAAACTTAATTTCTTTCTCTTTTTTTCAATTTTAGGATACAGAGATAGCACCATTTGTAGCCTCTTCTAATCGTGTCTTTATAAAATTCCATGCCGAATATGCAGTTTCCCCATCAGCTTTCCGATTAACCTGGAGCAGTTAGAGACCAAAGCTACTCTTTTTAGTTGGCACTTTGGTTCTACCGAAGAGATAATCAGTTCATAAAGTATTTGACAAAATGCTGCCAATGTAATAAGTTAGAATTGAACATTATTTATTGTGTAGTTTGGTTGTTGGGAACAACTTGTGCTTTTTTCCCTCCATGGGAAAAATATTTGTGCACTATTAAACATGAAGCAAATCTCCCAGAGTTTTGGTTATGTTTCATTTTAAATTATGTTTCATAAATTAAAATTGAAATGTCTCTTACATGTTTATATGAAAGATGTGTCAAAATTGTTTTAGAAATGAAAAAATAAAAAAAAGATCAAATAGAAATGTTACCATTACAAATGTTAATCATGAGAAAATAAACATAACTGAATTTAACAATTGTGCTATTTTAATTTTTTAATATTTACCACAACTTGGTAATTGATTCTATATAAACAAAAGTATACATACTGTGATAATTAGATTAAGTCTACACTGCCCATCTTTAGATTTAATCACCAAAGGTGAGAGCACCTCCCAATTCTGGGAGGTCCATAACTCACGTGTGCTAGAGTGGATGACGAATCAGAATCGACTGACCACCCCCTAGGCGTTCTATGAGAAAGCATCTATTGTGACTGGACACACAGGCTAGGGGAAGGCACAGGAAGTGACGCATAAGTGACCCCTTTAAAAAGAGGGAGTTGAGCGAGTGAGGGGTTTCGGTTGAAGAGGGCAGCTGGTGACGGACCTCTTCTGGTTCATGGAGGAGTGTTGGAACACTAAGACCCCGGTGAGACTGCTTTAAATATCTTCTTTGAATTCCACGTGGTAAGTTTAAAGACTGACTGAATCTTCCTGAACTTCTCTTAAGAAACTTTTTTTTAATAGACTCTGTGAATGAAGTTTTACTTCATTCACCTCCAGGCCTCTGGCCCTCTAACTCTTGGCTGAGGGTTAAGATCTACCTGGATTGATTAGAGGATTGTAGTAAATTACCTACTGGGTTAGATTCTTATTTCCTTATTTCCTCTCTCTCTTCTTAATTGTAAATAAACTTCCATAAAAGTCGATTTTGACTTGAGATTATTCTTAATTGAGGATTGATAATAGTTCAGTCCTCTGGCGACCATCTTTCTTTTAATATATTGAACCCCAAACCCCCCTTTTCCCCCTTACAATACTTTGATGGGTCTGCCATCTTATTAATGGAGCAGTAATACATTTTTGTGTCACAGCAGTAAGTAGCAGTGCCAGTTGTATGTTGTGGGGGGGAGTTTGATGGGAGGCAGGGAGTCCCACACTCCTGAAAGCAGAGAACCCTATAGATTCCCAAGAAAGCACAGAACCACATCAGGATGGCCTTGAATGGTTTAAAAGGTAAGTGAGTTTTCAAACCCGGCCTCAGCCACTTCCCAGCTGTGTGACCCTGGGCAAGTCACTTGACCCCCATTGCCCACCCTTACCAGTCTTCCACCTATGAGACAATACACCGAAGTACAAGGGTTTAAAAAAAAAAAAGGTAAGTGAGTTGTAGAAGTAGAATTTATGGGGTTCACAGCAGAAATAACTGGCAAAACAGAATAACTTGAATTCAAATCAATAAGTTTTACCAAGGGAAAAGAAGATAACCAAAATAAAACAAATAGCAATACATTTAAAATAAAACATGATTTATATTGAAATATGTGGACGATCAGTCTGTTAGTTGCTGTAGATGTGAGATACCAAGGTTGATGGTATCCCACAGTGAGGACAGACACACTACAGGCTCAGTGCACTGATCAAACTGTCAGGCAGGTTATAAAAAAAGAATAAGGGTTTATTTTCAAACAAAGTCACTTGGAGGGGAGGATTAGGAATAGGATACCCTAATGTAAAGTTTCTAGCTATGCCAACCCCCTTTCTCTACGACCCCTGCAAAGGGGTGCCTTCTGGTCTTCTAGCTACCTCACTACACTGATCTGTCTACAAAACCCAGTCTAACTATCTGGGCTGCTAATCCTCCCAGTTAATGGTTTGTTTAGAATAAAAGTCTCTCAGCTAGTCGGGCTGATCCCTTTATTTCAGGAATCAAACCTCTTCCTGCTAGGCCCAGGATGGCTTCAGGCCTGTCTCACAAACAGTTGCTGGCTGGCAAATAGAGATCTTTTCTTTAGCAGTTGGGAACACTTTCTCTGGATATAGGAACACAGATGGATCGCAGGGATGAAGGCTGGATCTCCGCAGGATCACAGGATCTGAAGGTTTGGCTTCATAGGGTAAAGGCTCAAACTCTCTTCTCAGCTTGTAGAGACCCCAAGCAGGAGGAAGTTCTCAGCTTTAGGCTTATCCCTTAACAAGAAGTCCAAAAATCCCCTACCAGCTCTCTGCGTCCTTTCTTTAATGTCCCCTCATTCTTAGAACACAGCCTCTGGTGCTGGGGCATGTGGCCAGATCCAGCACGCTGCTCCCTATGCAAAACCTCTTACCTGTTTGCATCTCTTTCCTTATAATAATATGCAAAGTGAATCCTATTGATCTCATTGATAGGATAACGTAAAGATTATACTTTTTGTAGAACACAAGTCAAAAACCTAATAATGCAAGATATAGTACAGAAAAATGCTTGAAACTTCTGAATACAGAAAACAAAATGCCCATCAAAAGAATCCACAGAGGGGGACAGCTGGGGAGCTCAGTGGATTGAGAGCCAGGCCTAGAGACGGGAGGTCCTAGGTTCAAATCTGGCCTCAGATACTTCCAGCTGTGTGACCCTGGGCAAGTCACTTGCCCCCCATTGCCCACCCTTACCACTCTTCCACCTATAAGTCAATACACGGAAGTTAAGGGTTTAAAAAAAAAAAAAAAAGAATCCACAGATCACCTCCAGAAAAACAAACAAAATCTCTATGGAGCAAACTTTAAGACACATTGTGGTTAAATCAAGCAATTAAAAATAATATTTTATTTTCCTTCTAATACATGTAAAAACAATTTTTTAACCTTCATTTTGAAAAGTTTTGAGTTCAAAATTTTCTCCCTTCTTCCAACCCTCATTTCCTCCCTGTCTCCTTGCCTTCATGAGATGGTAAGCAACCTGATATAGATTTTACATGTGCAATCAGATAAAACATTTTTCTATATTAGTCATTTTGTGGAAGAGATCTCAATTAAAAAAAAAAAGAAGGAAAATCTGCATTCAGCCACCATCAGTTCTTTCTTAGAGGTCAGATGGCATTTTTCAGGATGAGTCTCTGGGATTGTCTTGGATCACTGCATTGTGTAAGTTAAATTGAAGTTGAATACTTGAAGTATTATATTTTAAAGTTTATTATCTGACAAAATAGAGCCATGTGACTAAGTTTTCTATCTGCTCAAAATGCCCGTTCTGCCAAAGCCTCCACAGGAAGACAAGAGGGCTATGTTAGATGGGAGGGAGACCTGATTCTTTCACGGGCGGATTCCGACCAGGGATCTCATTTCTCAGCTAGACACGGATCTCCGCCCAATTTATATCCTGTCTACATCAGCACGTAATAACAGGAAGTGAGTGGGATTCTAGGAATCATAGTTTTGCTGGGAATCGTAGTTTGTAGGGTAACAGATTCCAATTACACAATTGCTGAGAAAAAAACTAGGTCATTCACAGTTGTTCATCAAGAAATATTGCTGTCATTGTGTAAAGTGTTGTTCTGGTTCTACTCCACTTTGCATCAGTGCAGGTAAGTTCAATAACTCAAGCAATTCTGATAATGAACAAGAAATTTTGCAAGGAAGTAGGAGAAATATTTTAAACTATAAAGGAAAGGACATTTGAATAACATGAGTATTCTGCACCTACCAGAAACCTCAGAAGGAAACAGAATAATGTATTCCAAAGAGGAAAGGAGCTCAAGCTACAACCCAAAGTGATATAGCCTGCAAACCTGAGACCAATTATCAGGAGAAAAAGATGGTTGTTGAATAAGAGTAGTGAAGCATTGCCAAAAAAATTCTGTTAGCAAATTATTTGCTTTTTTAAACCCCACATGACAGTGTAAGAAATAAATGAATATAAAAGGATAGATTTAAAAATATTATGGTTTTAAAAGATTTATTGGTAGCCATTAGAAAAATGAAGCCATGTGCCATGCTGAGAGTCATTTTAAAAGACGCATCCTGTTAGCTCCCTATCCCATCCTGGCTCTGCTCCAAAATCACCAAAAGAGGAAGTGCCAATCCAACCTCTTACTATTTATCCTTCTGTCTATGTTATTACACTTCCTGTCCATGTGATTACTCAAGAGAGGAAGCCAGTTGGCTCTTGGGAAATGTAGTTTGAAAGAGCCCTAAATGTCCACAGGAAGTTTGATCAGGGACCTTAAAATTAGTTCAAGGACTTCCAAATTTCCAATGCCACATTAGAAATACAAAAAAGCTAAATATAGCAACCAACAATGGTGCGAGAATTGAAATAAATTACCTCAGAAAAAAGGGAAACAAAAACAAAAAGACATCTATGGAGTTAAAAGGAGCAGCAGCAGCAACAATAAAAGAAGATAAATAGGAAACTACTAAGAGATTTCTGTCTTTTTAAAATTTCAAATTTGTTACATTAAATTTTCTTACTAACTCCCTCCTTTGGTCCCTTCCCCACACTAGAGAAGGCACCACTTGACAAAAAATATATATGTATATATAAAACTATGTCTTGCTTGCTTTATCAATTCTTTCTCTGGATTTGGGTATACACAAGTCATTCTTGAAACAATATTTCTATTGCTGTATATGATGTTCTTTTGGTTCTGCTCATTTCATTCTTCCTAATTTCATGTTGGACTTTCCATTTTTTTTAATTAACCTACTCATTATTCCTTATAGTACAGTAGTATTCCTTCATAAACATATGCTTCAACTTATTTAGTCATTTCCTGACTAATTTTCCTTCAATTTCTAGTTTTTTGCCACCACAAAGGAAACTAATATTAATATTTCAAAACATATAGGTTCTTTTCCTTTGTCTCTGGTCATCTTAGGAAATAAACCAAATAGTGGTTTTGTTGTGTGGAGAGGTATACACAGTTTTATAACTGTTTGGACATAATTCCAGATTGTTCTCCAAAATAGTTGAAGCGATTCACAGTTCCAACAGCGTATTAATGTCTCCATTTTCCCACATCTTCTCCATATTTGTTATTTTGTCCTTTTATCATTTTAACCAATGTGATAGGTATGAGATGATATCTTAGAATTGTTTTAATTTGTATTCTCCTAATCACTAATGATTTAGAGCTTTTTTCATATAGTTATATATAGCTTTTATTTCTTCATCCAAAAATATTGTTTATATCTTTTGATCATTTATCAATTGTAATGGATCACATTCTTATAAATTTGACAAAGTTCTCTATATATTTTAGATATGAGACCCTTATCTGAGGAAATGTCTATAAATCTCCCTCCTCAAACAGTTTATTGCTTTCCTTCTCATTTTGGCTATATTAGCTTTGTTTGTATAAGACTTTTTTATTTTAATGTATGTAAAATTATGTATTTTACATCTCACAATGCTTTCTGTCTCTCATTTATTTGTAAATTCTTCTCCTAGTTTTGAACAATGATAGACATGTAACCCAGTGGAACTGCTTGTCAGAACCAGGAAAGGGGGAGGAAAGAGTGTGTGTGGGGATCGTGAATCATGTAACCATGGAAAAATATTCTAAATAAAATTAAAAAAAAATTCTTCTAGCCATAAATCTAATGGGCAATATGCTCCCCATTCTTCTAATTTGCTTATATCTCCCTTTATGCCTAGGTCATGTATCCAGTTTAAACTTATGTGGGTAAATGGTATAAAATACTGGTATATATCTAGTTTCTTCCAAACTGCTTTCTAGTTTTCCCAAAAGTTTTTGACCAAATAGTGAATTTTTATCACCAAAACTTGGATCTTTACTTTTGTCAAACACAAGGTTACGATATAACCTTTTACAACTGTTGCATGTCTTCTATTCCATTGATCTACTTTTCTATTTCATAAGAAATTTCTTTCTAAAAGTGCACAAACTGATAAGGATAATAGAACTAGTAGAGTTCTATGGTAGAGGAACAGGCCTGACACCTCATGGATTAAATAGCATATCCCTCTACTTGTAGATAAATCAATGCTTTTTTTTGTGATAACAAATTGAAGAATGTGAGGGAGCATATGATAGAAGTCTATGCGATATTCCAATCAAGTTAAGGTAAAACTGAAGAGAAAGAAAGTCCTGTGTCTCTTAGAAAGAGGCGGGTCTACTGGAGAGTGGGTGGGGCAGGGGAAAAGGAGGAAAATAAAATAGGTAATCAGGATTTAGTGTTGGGAAGTGGTCCCACTGAAGATTACAACCAAAGGGGTAGATAAACTTCGGATGCTGGGGACCTCACAATGTGTATAATAAACAGGGATTTGGTGTTTTAAGAGAGACTACTACCTCAAAAAGAGTGTTATGCCTCCATGGACATCATCTTGTTTTAGAAGACAGGGAATCAGAACTTCTAGGGAGCAAATGACATCCAGAAAGGAGGGAGGACATGGATCAAGAGACGAATGTTCATGAAAAATGGGAAAAATGAAATACACACAATCAGGAACAATGTAAAAACATCTACAATTGCACAACTTTTCTATTCTCTCAGTTTCCTGAAGGAGTTGATACTTCTAAGAATGAGACACAACAGAAAAAAAATGTGTTTTGGGACAAGTTCCACAAGGCAATAACATAGAAACTAATTAGAAGACAGAAATCAGAATAGGGAAGTTAGCTTGAATTCCATGAGGAATATAGAGAACAAAAAAGAAAGAAATATGGACTACAAGTCAAAGAATAAAAATTTAGAATATAAACATAGGGGAGAGAATTAATGAAGAGAATAGTGAAGTAAATTCGCTTTAGAAAAAGGGTAGGCATTAAAAAAAACACAACAAACAAAACAAGTTGAAGGGGAAGAGAAGAAAGAGATTTTACTTAATAAAAAGGGGGAAAGAAATAAAAGGAGGAAATAAAATTAATAAGTTGAGGAAAATTTCTTTTTTAATGTTAATTTTTAAATTTAAATTTAATTTAAAATATAATTTTAAAAATTTTAATTAATTTTTATTTTTAAATATTTTTCCATGTTTACATGATTTTCTTTCCCACCCCTCTTCCCTACCCCGCCCCCACGAGCTGACGAGCAATTCCACAGGGTTGTACAAATATTATCTCTTGATATTTATTTCCATATTATTTATTTCAAAGCCTAAACCCCAAGTCACATACCCATATAAATATCTGATAAGTGATGTCATATATTTTTCTTTTGCATTTCTACACCCATGGTTCTTTTTCTCAATGTGGTTAACATTCTTTCCCATTGTAAAAATAATATATAGGCAAGCACCCAAATAAAGGACAAAGAACTAGAAAATAAAGTTCAAAATTGTTTCTTGATACTTTTGACAGATGTTATCAAAGTATCTTCAGTGGTAAGTGAAGTGAAGCTCAAAGATAAACTTCCCTTCAGGGCCAAGCACAAGGAATGCTAAAGAGACTCTTGTTTATGAAAAATAAACTATTTATTTAAATATATATAAGGGGAAAAGGATTTCTAATTCTAGGGGATTCTAACTCCACCCAAATAAACTCCCTGGTTCTGCAAGGAACAGCTTCTCCTGTGGTTCAGAAGCTATGCTAATCCTTCCTGATCTAACTAACCAAATTTATACTATTCTAAATAAACCTAACCACTCTAACTCTTAGCTTTGTGTTATTTGGAATTTTGGGAGTTCCATTGAGAGGTATTTGAGGCCCATTTGAGTTTTAAATATTTAGATAAATGACAAACTTCCTGGGGACATTTAGGGGACTTGGAAACTACATTTCCCATGATTCAATGGGTTTCCGGTATTACATGATGACGTGAGCAAACGTAAAGGGTAGCTTAAATAGAGAGGACTTGGTTGGGACTTCCTCTTTTGGCACAAGGGAGAGGTGGAGAGAAGGTATGGTGGGGAATTTGAATTAGATCTTAGCAGGCATGTGGTCATCTTATATTTTACCAATATGGCCTTAATTAAAATATTAATACTTCTTATAATATCCGTCTATATCTTAATCATAACAAGTTCGCCTTTAAGTTATAAAGATAACCAAGGCTAGCTGGTTGAGTCTCCACAAGAATCAAGTTAGGACTCTGAGTCTTAAGAGTCAAACCAAAGACCAGGTTTTGTTTGGTCTTTTTCAGAGTTTAACCAATCTATAAACAGTAACAGATAAATGAATACTGTTTTCTAAGATGGAAAAAAAAAAACAAAAAACAACCACTCCACTCCTTCAAGTTTTTCACTCAGATAGAGACAGAGAGAGGCAAAGATGTTACCTTCTCTAGCCCTGAGAGAGAAAGAACCTGTGTGTGGCTCTGTCAACTGCCAGAAGCCCGCTCCTGGAATGCCACACCCAGAGAGTGTTACTGTCATAGAATAAAGGTTATAATTGCCACCAGTTGAAATTAACACTCTCTCAGCTCTATTTGAAACTCCAATTTTTACTCAGGCCAGCTTTTCTACTTATCTTTAAACTAATAAGACAATACTTATTTTCTAATATCATCCTTATAGTTTTCCCGCTTCGAGCATATGCAGAGATAAAAGATCTCTCCCCTATGCTCACTATTCTATGTAATTCTAAAACTATACCTATAACCTTAAAAAAAATAGTATCGGGGCAGCTGGGTAGCTCAGTGGAGTGAGAGTCAGGCCTAGAGACAGGAGGTCCTAGGTTCAAACCCGGCCTCAGCCACTTCCCAGCTGTGTGACCCTGGGCAAGTCACTTGACCCCCATTGCCCACCCTTACCAATCTTCCACCTATGAGACAATACACCGAAGTACAAGGGTTTAAAAAAAAATAGTATCAATCATATGCTTATCTTATCCTAGTCTTATTGCTACACTTATCTATGCTAATCTGTACTAGGGATATACATTAAAGAAAAGAAAATTTCAATGAAAACAAATAATCAATAAAAATATAGTTGCACAAATGCAAGTGCAAAACACAATTATAGAAATTCAAAATGAAAAATGCAAACTTTTGAAAAACATTTGAAACAATAAAATAGTTACAAAAATAATTAATTTATGTTTACAAAAAACTAAAGTCTAAAATAATAATTATGCAAAACTCTTGCAAACTGCATTTTACAAATCCTACTTGGACAATTCAAATGGAACACTTTAATGTGCTAAGACCTTATCCTATCTGTGATAATGAGATTAAATATACCCTGGCCATTCTTAAATCTAATCACCAAAAGTGTAAACATCCCCACTTAATTCACAAGTTGAAAGGTCTGTGACACACGTATGCAAAAGTGAGTGATGAATTAGAATTTACTGACTGCTTCCTGGGCAGTCCTAAGAAAAGCATTTATTGTGATTGTACACGTAAACTAAGAGGAAGACACAGGAAGTGATGCAAAAGAAGCCCCTTTAAAAGAGAATTCAGTGAGTTCAGCTCGATTTTTTCTTGTTTGGGACCTCAAAATTAGTTCAAGGATACCCAAATTTCCAATACCACATTCCCTCCCACCCCTGCTGAGAGCCAAGGAAGACTAGTCTCCCCAAAGGCTCTTATAAACATAACTAACTTTTAAATTATAGAAATTTGGGGATAAAAAGAAAAGAGGACAGAAACAATGATCCTATGATTGCTAGGCTCATTGACAAAAAGCCAATTAGGGGGCAGTCCCCTTCGGCATAAAGTGTACATTCAAAATAAATGCATTTTTTTATTCAACTCCCCATAGTTCAATCAACTGGACTCCAAAGTTCAATTTGCATCTTCTTGATGCAGTGTAGGTTTCTGCATACATCTGCATGGTGCCTTCTCCAAATAGGTTTGTTGTCTGGATTCTCGGGAGATGGCAAATTTCTTATCCTGAAATTACTCTAAAAAATGTAAATTTTACAATATAGATTATGAAATATACATTCCCTTCTGAGGAGAATTACACATTTCCCTCTGAAATTACCCTCAAAAGAATTTAAACTTCACGCTATAGATTATAATACAGACATTCTGATTATAAAACATATATACTCCCCTGAGGAGAATTAGTAACACATTCTCCCCTGAAGAGGGTTAAGGCTAACACCCAGATCAGCTAAGGATACATGGCTGAGTTATGGGGTTGTGTGAATCAATTGTCAAAAGAAATTTAAAAAGATTTTTAAAAATCCAAAATAAAAGAGAAAAATAACTTGTGAATGAAATGTAAAATGTCAAAGTCTTATGTGCAAAAATGTAAGGAAAAATAAGCTTATAGCAGGTCCTTGAATCAAAGCCCCAAAGTGATTTAAGTAATTGTGCGATTACCAATTTTAGTAGCCATGACTACAGAAAGTTGCTACACTTATAAGAGAAAGAAAAGGACCAAAATTTTGTGTAAAAGGGAAGTGTCTTTCCCTGGTCTGATTTGCTTTGACTCTTAGGGATAGGGTGAGCCATAATGATAGAACAACCTTTGGTACTTGAATAGGATGAAGCTCAGGGAAGTCTGGCCTCTAACATATGTCAGAAAAGCTATAACCCCAGCCCCCAGTCACTAAGTTCAAGTCCTTCAGTATTGGCATGAGAAAGTTATATCAGTCCTACCTGGATTGATATGTACTTTTTGACCTTGTGCTCCTTGGCACTGTGCAGATTCTCACCAATCCCATTGGCCCTGGGTGGTATCCTTGACCTTGTGGCTCTTTTGTTCCCTTCTCCTGAAATTAGACAGAATAATTAATCACAGTCCCATAATATTTAGCAATAATTGGCAGGTTACCATGGTCTAAAGCTTTTTTGGGTATGCATTGGCAAGGATTTACAATGTATCCAGAAAAGAATGCATTCAGTAACCTTGGGGAAGTTAAATGCCAAAATTTTATCCCATTCACTTGCTTCAGACACGTCACAGAAAGAGGTTAGAGAGCAAACAAATCAGTACTTTGGCAAAGACTTGATTTTAAAGCTACAACCCACTGAGTTGCCAGATGATAGCAGCTGTTTAGGAAATTCCACATCCACCTTTCTCAACCCCTTAGCTCAGGGGTCGGCAACGTACAGCTCTCGAGCCATATCTGGCTCTACCTCCCCACTGGCCAGTCTGGGCAGAGCCCCAGGATGTGCCCCAGGGGGCCCTTCAGCCCCTGCCCCATATTCCAGTGCCTTCCGCCACCATCCTCCTCCTTCTGCAGGCATTTATCACTCTCACGACCAAAAAGGTTTCTGACCGTTGCCTTAGCTAAAGAATTCCAACCAAAAGCATGGGGAAGGGAAAGGGAGCAGTTGTTATCCCTAGTAACCAGTGTGACTAATAACAGCAATAATGAAGCTTGGTCAGTGATTGAAGATAAAACACATCTGACTTCAACTACACAAACTTCAGGGCAAGATAGGGAACATCAGTCAGCTTTTAAGTCAGTAGTCGTACCTGAAGTATTGAAGGGAATACAATCTAACAACCATACATTCCTGGATACTACCATAGGGAAAACTTCTGATTTGAACCCTGACAGTTCTTTAAATGTCAGAGTGGACAGTGAATCACAACAAATCTCCATTTCTGCAGCCCTTAGCGAAAACCAACATGAAATTTGCACAACTGATAATGACTCACCGACTCACAATGAGGGAATTTTCTAAAATTTCTTTGTAAATACTGTACATAGCATAAGTCTATAGTTTAACCAAAAGACTTACAAAGAATATTAGTCTTACTTATTCTTACTAATATTTCTAATATAGGCATAATATACACATACTAACTTTAGGAAGATGAATTAGAATTTGGATATTTAGATTGCAAAATTTTTCTTAATTGATACTTTTGTTGCTAGTTCATAAAATTAGTTAATTACATAGATATAATTTATTACTTTGTTTTAGTTAGCAAACGTTAACTTTATGAATGTTTGTGAATATTTGCATTTAATCTGCTTTTCCTTTCTGTTTAAAATTTTTGCAAAACCGAAACCCCATTACTTTCCTATGCCTTTCCCACAACCTATCTTAGTTTTAACTTATACTAGTCTTAGCATAGTTTATGAGTAAGCAACACTTTTTATTATTTTATAAAACTTAGATAGGGATAAGAGCATAGTTATACTTTAGGTTAGAATAAGAGTAGTAACCCCTTAGGTCTTAGCAACCAGAAAATGTTGCGAGGTGCAAATTTTCCAAAAAAACATATGAGCAGATCTTTAATGTAAGGTGGCTAACAAAATCTTTTTGCTTCTGTAATTTCTAATGGTCACAAAAAGTCATTTTAACATCTTAGAATCTTCAGAAAGTCAGTTAGAACTTAAAGCTATAAATAGAGGTGAAGTTCCAAATGACAAGGCTTTTGCCTTCTGGCTTTCGCTGTGGCTGGAGGCTTTTGCTTTGGCTTTTTGGCTTAACTTTGCTTCAGCCTTGGCCTGTGCTTATTTTGTTTTGGGGAAATTTTGGACCTATCTCATTTCTCTGAACCTCGCCCTGATCTTCCATCTCCATCCCTCCCCTTCCCTGAATTTCCTTTGGGTCCTGGTGGAAGGGAGGGCTTGGTGATTAGACATTGTGGGTTTAGTTTCTATAGGCTAGTAGAGTATCCTCAAATAAGTTACCCCTAGTTTTAAAGATTTGATAAAGAGTTTACTTAAAAGGGCAGTCAAATCTTCCTGACTGGGAGAACTGGACTCTCTCTGTCTAAACCTCTCCGCAACCCATCCCCCACCATCAGCCCTCTCCCTAGCAGCAATTAGAAAACCCTGAACCCCTCTCCCCTTCTGACTGACCCTGGTATTAATAAATCACCTTGTTACCTATTCAAACCCCCTGGTGAATCATTGTGTCGAAAATTAAGACAAGGGCTCAAGGGGAAAGAATCATTTTTATTTTATTTCTTGAAAGAACTGGGGGCATCCATCTTGGCAGGAAGTACCTACTACAACTCTTCCTCCAGCCATCAGTTTGACTGGCAGGGAGGGGCCCTCTTGACTCTTCCCTCAAGAGACTTTAGAAATTAACAAGAGAACCTCTCAAGCCAAACCTAAACATTTCTTACTGGCCCTAGTTTCCTCCCTGTATCCACTGTCTCAAGCCTCTGGGAATAAACCTATTTGAGCTGCCCTCTCCTACATACACCATTTCCTTTATCTCTAATATACCTTCCCATAACTTCATTCCTCCTCCAATCACCTTATAATCACCAATATCCCCTTTATCTTTCCTTACACCCAAATTGCGTTCGTTGACTCACTCAGATTATTTACATTTCTTGATAACATATTATAGCAGTTATATATTTATATTAAACTTATAATACTGTAAAATTAAAAACCATTAACATTGATTATATGTACTTTAAGTTCAAGAAATGAGAAAAAGAGAAAAAATAAAAAACTCAAACACTGTATTGCACATAGAAGGAAAAAAATAAAAGAATGTTTTAAAAATCAAAAATATATAGCTTAGAATCAGAGAAAGAGGCAGGGGGGTGCATGACTGTGGAAACAGCTCCCTAAGACTGTTAAAGGAGCTTCAGGCAGAGGAACAAGCAAGGGGATCACCAGGAGGATTGACCCTGTGAACAACTATACCTGAGACCTCAGAAGACTAAAGAGTGCAGACAGACCCTGGACATGAGGAAAAAGCTGAGAGGGCACTGGGCTAACAATGGTAAGCCAGATACAAGAACCCCAGAAGAGAAAGATCAAGAAGAAATCTTTAACACTCGACAAATTTTACACAGAAAAAATCCAGACAACAGAGCAAACAGCAGAGGAGAATAAACAAGTAACCACAGCCAAACCTTCCCCAAAAAATGAAAACTGGTCACAAGCTATTGAAGAGTTCAAATCTGAGATTATGAGAAAGATGGAAGGGATCTGGCAAGAAAATAACAGTTTAAAAGGCAGAATTTCGCAATTAGAAAGTGAGGCTCAGAAATAAAATGAATTGATAAACAAAGCGAAGACCATAAATGACCAGCTGAAAGCCTTGAAGAACCAAACAGACCTGATTGAAAAGAAAACCCAAAGATGATAGCCAAAAACCAGTCTCTAAAGGCTAGAATTGGACAATTCTAAAAAGATGCCCCCAAATCAAAAGAATTGATGAGCAAATTGGAGACCAAAATCAAACAGCTGGAAAACAGGATGGACCAAATTGAAAAGGAAACTGAAAAGATTATAGCAGAAAACCAGTCTATAAAGACAAGAATTAGGCGAGTAGAAGCCAATGATCTCTCAAGACAGCAAGAACAAATAAAGCAAAGTCAAAAGACTGATAAAATAGAAGGAAACAAGAAATATCTCACTGAGAAATTGACAGATCAAGAAAACAGGTCTAGAAGAGACAATTTGAGAATCATTGGTCTTCCTGAAAAAGCAGAAATTAATAGAAATTTGGACTCCATACTAAAAGAAATAATTCAGCAAAACTGCCCTGAAGTTCTACAACAAAAGGGCAATATAGACATTGAAAGGATCCATAGATCACCCTTTACACTAAACCCTGAAAAGACAACCCCCAGGAATATAATAGCCAAATTCAAGAGCTTCCAAGTAAAAGAAAACATTTTACAAGAAGCCAGAAAGAGACAATTCAGATATCAAGGAGCACCAATCAGGATTACACAGGATCAGGCAGCCTCCACACTACAAAACAGCAAGGCTTGGAATATGATATTCAGAAAGACAAGAGAACTGAGTCTACAACCAAGGATCATCTACCCATCAAAACTATATACTTCCAAGGGAAAGTATGGACATTCAACAAGATAGAAGATTTCCAAATATTTTTACAGAAAAGACCAGAACTAAATGGAAAGTTCGATATCCAACCACAAAAACCAAGAGAAACATGAAAAGGTAAATAAGAAACAGAGGGGAAAGAAAGAAAACTCTTATTTTTAAATTTGCCTCTTTAAGGGCTTCAATAAGATCTAATTATTTGTATTCCTAAATGGAGAAATGTTATGTGTAATTCTCTGTAGTGAATGGTATTCAGTATTATAGTATCCACTATTATAGTATTTAGAAGAATTATTCACAGGGAGATGTTGGAGTACTAAATAGTCTAAGATGATATGGGAGTGGATGGGAAAGGGGGGGGTGCATAATAGATGGCACCAAGAGAAACTTGAATGAATAAGAAAAATAGGATATTTTATTACACACAAAGAGGGCATAGGAAGGGGAAGGGATGAATACTATTATAAGAAGGAGAGGAAGAGAGCATTAAGATGTAGTATTTAAACCTTACTCTCAGTGTAATTAACCCTGAGAGAGAAGAGTAGCTATATCCATAGGGATATAGAACTCTCTCTAACCCTACTGAGAAAATCAGAAGGGATAAACCAAGGGGAGCAGGGGAGTGGGGAAGTCAAAAAAGGGAGGGGAGGAGAAGGAGGAGGGAATTCATTAGGCCTTAAAAATAAAAAGAAGAGAATAATAAGGGAGGGGTGGAAAGGGAAGTAAATCAAGGGAGGGGACAGGGGTTACTGGTTTAAAACAAATCACTGGTTTAAAAGGAAATAGCCTAAGAATAAGAGGTAGAACTAGGAGAGGATACCAAAATGCTGGGGAATACACAACAGATAATTATAACTCTCAATGTGAATGGGATGAACTCGCACATAAAATGGAAGCAAATAGCAGAGTGGATTAGAAACCAAAAGCCTACCATATGTTGTCTACAAGAAACACATATGAGGTGGGCATACATACACAGATTTAAGGTAAAGGCCTGGAGAAAAAAAGAAGGCAGGAGTGGCGATCATGATTTCTGACAAAGCCAAAGTAAAAATAGATATGATTAAAAAAGACAGGGAAGGTAATTACACCCTAATATAAGGCAGTAGAGACAATGAGGAAATAACAGTGCTCAATATGTATGCACCAAATGGCATAGCATCCAAACTTGTAAAGGAAAAACAGGCAGAGCTCAAGAAGGAAATAGATAGTAAAACCATATTAGTGGGTGATCTAAATATTCCTCTTTCAGATCTAGATAAATCAAACCAAAAAATAAATAAGAAAGAGGTAAGAGAGGTGAATGAAGTCCTAGAATAATTAGATTTAATAGATATGTGGAGAAAAATAAATAGGGACAAAAAGGAATACACCATCTTTTCAGCTGCTATTAAGATAAAAAATAATAAAGGCTGCTATAATAATATAAACTAGTATTTTAATTAAAGCCATGCTGATAGATAAAGTCATTAGACCACATGCTTGTAAGAATTTAAAACTGCCGCCCGCGCCATTATTGTTACCTCCCATCTCTTCCTGAGTCTGCTGGCCAAGAGGCCACTCCCCCCTAACCCAGGAGATTTAAACTGTTCTCTGCGTGGAGACGTAGGCGTCCCTCAGGTCAGCTAAGGATGAGTGGCTGAGTCCTGGGGGTTATATGAAATCAATTGGCAAAATACAAAGAATAAAATTCAAGAAAAAAGAAAAAATTAACTTGTGAATGAAATGTAAAATGTGCAAAAAATCTGGGGAAAATAAACTTAGACCTTTGAATGAAGGTCTAATTAAAGTGAATTCAGCAGATTGCAATTACCCATTCAGGGCCAGGACTAAAGGAAATGTCTCTCTCTGATCTGATTTTCTATCAGCTTTTCAGGGAAGTGAGCCAAATAAATAACCAATCTTAGGTGCTTTCTAGGAATCTAAGTCGAGGGGACCCACGTCCTCTAAAGTTTTAGAAAAGACTGGGACTCCAGGACTCAAACCCCAATTTCCAAGCCCTAAAGTATTGGCATAGAACTGCTGCAATTATGCAGATCTTAGTCAGTCAAGTCTCTGACCATGTGCTTTCTTTAGCACTATTAACAGCTCTCATGTTTCCTTTTCGTGGAATCAGACAGAAAGGCATTTAAATCACAGTCCTATAGGCTCAGGTATTTGCATTAAGCTAATAAGCATTAAGCTTATAAAAAAAATAAATAATGATTATATATGTACTTCCAGTACAAGAT
>NC_058134.1:57247451-57281039 GCF_016433145.1 Gracilinanus agilis | reverse complement strand
AGTATTTATAGCTGCGCTTTTTGTGGTAGCAAAAAAACTGGAAATCAAGGGTCTGCCCTTCAACTGGGGAATGGCTGAACAAATTGTGGTATATGCTGGTGATGGAATACTATTGTGCTAAAAGGAATAATAAATTGGAGGAGTTCCATGTGAACTAGAAAGACCTCCAGGAATTGATGCAGAGTGAAAGGAGCAGAGCCAGAAGAACATTGTATACAGAGAACAATACACTGTGGTAAAATAGAATGTAATAGACTTCTGTACTAGCAGCAATAGGATGATCCATAACAAGTCTTGATCGATGACACAAGTTAAAACCAGTAAAAATGTGCATTGGATATGGGTGTGGGAGGGGTGCGGAGGTTGGGGGGTGAAGGGGAAAGTAAGAACATGAATCATTTAACCATGATGACTTTTCTAAAAAATAAAAATTATTTTAAAAAAAAGAATCAGTGAAAGGTTTTTCACCCCAAAATGAGATCCATTTCCTTTTGAGCTTTTCCATGAACTACTGTGAGTATAAATAACTTTTACAAAATAGCAGATTTATAATGCAATTTAAATAAAGTACCAAAATTTCAATAATACATTTAAAGACAATCGCAAACAAACCCATTATTATAACCACTTGCTGTGATGTTTAAAAAAATGTATAGCTATCACAAATTCAGCAGGTATAGCATGTCATTCAACCTTGGCTGAGATATATTTAACAAAATCTATTACTGTCTCCATCCAAATGTGGGGGCAGAGCCTAGAAAAAAATCTGATAAAAAAACCTTTTGGGTCTAAAATATAATCAAGAATTCTAGATCCTTCTGATGGGTAAGTAAATTAAAATAAAGAGTGAAAGTATCATGTATACAGGAGCTCATTTGGCTTTCCGCTTTTATATATAAAAAGTTTGGATAAGAAACATCTATTTGTTTTCTCTACCTTTTAAGACAGTATTCTTTATGATATATATATATATACATATATATATATGTATATATAAACCTATTATCCATTCAGATGTTACTATAAAATCCTAAAGTCAATTTTTAAGACCTCTTATAAAATTACAATTTAAATTCTTAAGCCATCATAGTCTTCAAGGTTGTATACAATTGTCAAGACAGAATGAAAAAATGCTAAGGCAATATGTGACTCTATAGTTGTGATGACAAATTCCGTATACTTAAGACTTATGGGCTTCTACAACTTAAAAAAGTGTAAGATGTTCATGGTCTTTTTACAATGATATGTTGTTCTGTAAAATCATAGGGAAATGGTACAGATAAAGAATCATATAACAGAATTAGATTAATACAGATAAACTTAAAAAAAACAAACCTTAAAGAAATCAGGAAATGCAATATAAGCAAATGACAAATTACAAGCAGTGTAGTTAAAGAAAACCTTCTTACCTATCAGAATAAACTTGTTCACTATTAAAGAGTTACAAGAAAATCACAAACAGAATTTATCTAGCAGACAAAAACTTAGCTTAAAATGATTCAGTGTAACAGAAAGATATTGATCAGATTAATTTATGAACTTAAAACTGCAAAATTAAATCATAAAACATCAATCAGCAAAACAAAAAAATATACAGACTTTCAAAAAACAGTGGAGTCTGAGGAGGTTTAAAATGTACCTCCACTCTTTTAAAGTTCCTGTTTGGTAAAAGACTAGAAGTCCATGGACTATCTTGGGCCCTCCCCCACAGGCAGAGCATGGAAGCCAACTGGGGTAAGGAGTGAAACCCATGTGGTAGGCTTGGTGTGGGGGTAGACAAATGGCTAGATCAGGTTTGAAAAAAAAAACCATGTGGAAGGGCTCATGGACATAGAAGCTCTCCTCCGTTAAAAGTCATTGTCTAAGAGGAAACACAGGCAGAGCAGCTAAGTAAGGATGTTTCCAAAGAAAAAGAAGTGGGGTTATACTTTCCAAGTATCTGGAGCTCCAGGAATGGCCATAGTCCTCAAGTGGAAGCATGAACAGGAGTAGCTGGATCTCAGGTGGGAGTCAGGCATCTGGCATCCAAGCAGATGGGGAATGTAAGGCAGGAACAGGGAACAGCCAGGATCTGGGATCAGCACTTGGGCAGACAGATTGGGAAGGTCAGAAATGGTCCCCCCCCACCCCCTCAGGTGGGGTTGGGTTCAGCCAGCTGGCTGGAGCTATCACCAAAAGCATGGAGTTTGCCAGCAAAGTAACTTTCCCCTTTCAAAAAATCACTCAAAAGAACTAAGCAAAGTGGCAAAAAATAGAAGCACAAAAATGGCAAGAGCAGGTCCACAGTTCCAGAGAGGATTTGGAATGCTCTCAGAGTTCTGCCTGAGGGAAGAGAGTGAAAAATCATGGCAGAAGTAGCATGGTTTGTTAGGCTATCTGAAAAAAAATGAGAGTTCTTTGTCCAAAAACTTCTAGTCACCATTAATATAAGAAATAAAATGGATATAAAGGGATAGATTTAAAAATATTATAGTTTTAAAACATTTATTGGTAGCCATTAGAAAAATAAAGCTATATGCCACATTAAGAGTCAGTTTAAAAGAACCACCATTACCTCCGTCACCATGCTGCTTCAACTGGAAAAGAGAAAGTGCTAATCCTGGCACTTCCTTTTTATTCTTCTCTCTACATCAGGGGTTGGCAACCTTTTTGGCCATGAGAGCCATAAACGCCATGTTTTTTAAAATGTAATTTCGTGAGAGCCATACAGTGCTCACAGTGCCGCTCCTGTAACAGTGCCTGAAAAAAACTGACTTTATGGCTCCTGCAGAATGAGCCATATCTGGCCCTCAAAAGAGCCAGATATGGCTTGAGAGCCATACATTGCCGAACCCTGCTCTACATTATTATACTTCTTGTCTACATAATTATGCAAGAGGAAGCCTGTTGGCTCATGGGAAATGTAGTTTGAAAAATCCCTAAATGTCCACAGGAAGTTTAGATCAAGGACCTCAAAATTAGTTCAAGGACTCCCAAATTTCCCATACCACACATGTGCTTATTGATACTGTGAGATTCATATTGCAGGGAGGGATTCAAGCTGCAGAGGGGGGGTTCAGGCTACAGCTCAGAATTCCATAGGGCCCCCCACGAACTCTGAGATAGGGGGCAGTTAAAGGCAGTTGAAGCCCTGGGAGGAGAGTAGGCAGGTCACTCTGCTTGCTGGGTCTTGAGTCCTGGGTTGGTCTTTTTACATTTTTGCAATGTTCGTTTTACATTTTGCAATGTTCTCTATCTCTTGCTTGGTCTTAAATTCCTTCCTTTCCCACAGATATGACAAGCATACTAATCTATGTTTACCTAATTTATGTATGATTTCACTCTTTATATTTAAGTCATATACTCATTTTGAATTTATCTCGAAATAGGGTATAAGATGTTATTTAAACCTAATTTTTCCCATACTGTTTTCCAATTTCCCCAGCAGTTTTTGTCAAATAATAAGTTCTTTTCCCGAAAGCCAGGGTCTTTGGGTTTATCACACTAGCTTACTGAGGTAATTTACTCAAAGTCTATCCACTGATCAACCTTTCTGTCTCTTAGCTAGTACCATATTGTTGTTGTTTTTTTATTTTAATTTTTTAAAATTTTGAATATTTTCCCATAGTTACATGTTTCATGGTCTTTCCCTCTCCCCCAAACCTCCCTTCACCCTCCCATAGCTGATGCACAATTCCACTGGGTTTTACAAGTATCAATGATTAAGATCTAATTCCATATTATTGATATCTGGACTAGAGTTATCATTTAGCATCTACATCCCCAATAATATCCCATCAGCCCATGTGTTCAGGCAGTTGTTTTTCTTCTGTGTTTCTCCTCCCACAGTTCTTCCTCTGAATGTGGCTAGTTTTCTTTCTTATGAGTCCCTCAGCCTTGCTTGGGATCCTTGCATTGCTGATAGTAGAGAAGTCTGTTATGTTTGATTGTACCACAGTGTATCAGTCTCTGTATACAACGTTCTCCTGGAACTGCTCCTTTCACTCTGTATCAATTCCTGGAGGTCCTTCCAGTTCACATGGAATTCCTCCATTTCATTATTCCTTTGAGCACAATAATATTCCATCACCAACAGATACCACAATTTGTTCAACCATTCCCTAATCGAAGGGCATCCCCTCATTTTTCCAATTTTTTGCCACTACAAAGAGTGTGGCTATAAATATTTTTATACAAGTCTTTTTGCTTATTATCCCTTTGGGGTATAAAACAAGCAGTGCTATGGCTGGATTAAATGGCAGATAATCTTTTAAAGCTCTTTGGGCATAGTTTCAAATTGCCATCCATAATGGTTGGATCAATTCACAACTCCACCAGCATTGCATTAATGTCCCAATTTTGCCACATCTCCTCCAACATTTACCACTTTCCTTTGCTGTCATATTTGCTAATCTACTAGGTGTGAGGTGGTACTTCATAGCTGTTTTGACTTGCATTTCTCTAATTATAAGAGATTTAGTACACTTTTTCATGTGTTTGTTGATAGTTTCGATTTCTTTATCTGAAAATTGCCTATTCATGTCCCTTGCCCATTTATCAATTAGGGAGTGATTTGATTTTTTGTACAATTGATTTAGCTCCTTATATATTTGAGTAATTAGATCTTTGTTAGAGTTTTTTGTTATATATATATTTTTCCCAATTTGTTGATTCCCTTCTAATTTTGGTAACATTAGTTTTGTTTGTACAAAAATTTTTCAGTTTAATGTAATCAAAATTATTTATTTTACATTTTGTAATTTTTTCTCACTCTTTCTTGGTTTTAAAATCTTTCCTTTCCCAGAGATCTGATAAGTATACTATTCTGTGCTTACCTAATTTTATAGTTTACTTCTTTATATTCAAGTCATTGACCCATTCTGAATTTATCTTGGTATAGGGTATGAGATGTTGATCTAGACCCAATCTCTCCCATATTGTTTTCCAATTTTCCCAGCAGTTTTTGTCAAATAGTGGGTTTTTGTCCTCAAAGCTGGGTTCTTTTGTTTTATTGTAGACTGTCTTGCTGAGGTCACTTACCCCTAGTCTATTCCACTGATCCTCCCTTCTGTCTCTCAACCAGTACCATATTGTTTTGATGACTACTGTTTTATAGTACAGTTTAAGATATGGTACTGTTGGCCACCTTCCTTTATATATTTTTCATTATTTCTCTTGATATTCTTGGTCTTTACTTCCAAATGAACTTTGTTATAGTTTTTTTCTAATTCAGTAAAAAAGTTTTTTGTTAGTTTGATAGGCATATCACTAAATACATTAATTTGGGTAAAATGGTCATTTTTATTATGTTAGCTCATCCTCCCCATGAGTAATCAATGTTTTTCCAATTGTTTAGATACAGTTTTAATTGTGTGGAAAGGGTTTCTTAGTTATGTTCGTATAATTCCTGTGTTTGTCTTGGCAGATAGATTCCTAAGTATTTTATATTGCCTAGGGCAGTGATGGGCAAACTATGGCCTGCAGGCCAGATGCAGCCCCCTGAAATGTTTTATCCAATGCATGATGTTATTCCTAATCTGATGAATACAACGAGTAGGATACAATACAATCAAACTTAGAAAGACTATCCTTAGAAATAGACTGAAAGATGAGCATTTCCTTTCCTTTTGCCCCCTCTTTAAAAAGTTTGCCCATCCCTGGTCTAAGGTGATTTTAAATAGAATTTCTCTCTCTAACTTTTGCTCCTGTGATGTGTTGGAAATATAAAGAAATGCTGATGATTTAGATGTGTTTATTTTGTATCCTGCAAATTTGCTAATTATTTCTATTAGCTTTTTAGTTGATTCTCCAGGATTTTTTAAGTAGACCATCATATCATCTGCAAGGAGTGATAGCTTAGTCTTCTCAAAGCCTATCTTAATACCTTCAATTTCTTTTTCTTCTCTAATTGCTACTGCTAGTGTTTCTAGTACAATGTTAAATAATAGAGGCAACAATGGCCATCCTTGTTTCACTTCTGATTTTATTGGGAATGCTTCTAATATATCTCCATTGTAGATGATGTTGTTGCTGGTTTTAGATATATACTGTTTATTATTTTTAGGAAAGGTCCTTCTATTTCTATACTTTCTAGTGTTTTCAATAGGAATGGGTGTTGTATTTTGTCAAAGCCTTTTTTAGCATCTATTGAGATAATTGTGCTTTTTGTTGGTTTGCTTTGTTGGTATGGTCAATTATGTGGATGGTTTTTCTAATATTGAACCATCTTTGCATTCCTGATATAAATCCCACCTGATCATAATGAATAACCCTCGTGATCACTTGCTAGAGTCTTTTTCCTAGTAATATGTTTAAGATTTTTGTATATATGTTTATTAAGGATATTGGTCTGTAGTTTCCTTTCTCTGTTTTTGTTCTACCTGGCTTTGGGATCAGTACCATATTTGTGTCATAAAAGTAGTTTGGTAGAACTCCTTTTTTGCTTATTACGTCAAATAGTTTGCATAGTATTGGGATTAGTTGTTCTTTGAAGGTTTGATAGAATTCACTTGTGAATTCATCTGGTCCTGGGGATTTTTTCTTAGGAAGTTCTTTGATGGCTTATTCAATTTCCTTTTCTGATATGGGATTATTTACGTATTCTATTTCTTCTACTGTTAATCTAGGCAATTTATATTTTTGTAAATATTCATCCATCTCATCTAGATTGCTATATTTATTGCCATATAATTGGGCAAAATAGTTTTTAATGATTGCCTTGATTTCCTCTTCATTAGAGGTGAGGTCTCCCTTTTCATCTTTGATACTGATAATTTGATTTTCTTCTTTCCTTTTTTAAATTAGATTGACCAGTACTTTGTCAATTTTATTTGTTTTTTAAAGTGCCAGCTTCTAGTCTTATTTATAAATTCAATAATTCTTTTACTTTCAATTTTATTAATTTTGTCAATTTTATTTGTTTTTTTAAAGTACTAGCTTCTAGTCTTATTTATAAATTCAATAATTCTTTTACTTTCAATTTTATTAATTTATCCTTTAATTTTTATGATCTCTAATTTAGTTTTTAACTGGAGATTTTTAATTTGTTCGCTTTCTAGTTTTCTGATTTACATATCCAGTTTGTTGATCTTTGCCCTCCCTAATTTGTTAATATATACACTCAAGGATATAAATTTCCCCTGAGTACTGCTTTAGCTGCATCCCACAGATTTTGGTAGGATGTCTCATCACTGTCATTCTCTTAAAAGAAATGATTAATTGTTCCTGTGATTTGTTCTTTAAATAACTAATTTTGGAGAATCATATTATTTAATTTCCAATTAATTTTTTATTTGCCTCTCCATGTACCTTTACTTATTATTGTTTTTATTGCATTATGATCTGAAAAGTTTACATTTATTATTTCTGCTCTTTTGCATTTGTTTGCCATGTTTCTACACCCTAGTACATGGTCAATCTTTGTGAATGTACCATGTACTGCTGAAAAGAAGATA
Organism: Gracilinanus agilis; assembly: GCF_016433145.1. Classification (NCBI taxonomy): domain Eukaryota; kingdom Metazoa; phylum Chordata; class Mammalia; order Didelphimorphia; family Didelphidae; genus Gracilinanus; species Gracilinanus agilis. Next base: position 57,273,606 of record NC_058134.1, on the reverse strand, counting down.
TATTCCTTTTTGTCCCTATTTATTTTTCTCCACATATCTATTAATGTTAATTTTTCTAGGATTTCATTCACCTCTCTTATCTCTTTCGTATTTTTTGTTTGATTTATCTTGATCAGATAGAGGAAGATTTAAGTCTCCCACTAGTATAGTTTTACTATCTATTTTGTCCTTGAGCTCTGCCAATTTGTCCTTTAGAAATTTGGATGCTACAACATTTGGTGCATATATGTTGAGTACTGTTATTTCCTCATTGTTGCTACTGCCTTTTAACAAGATGTAATTACCTTCTCTCTCTCTTTTATCTATTTTACTTTGGATTTGTTAGATATCATAATTGCAACTACTGCCTTCTTTTTCTCTGTTGAAGCCCAAAATATTTTTCTCCAGCCCTTTACCTTAAATCTGTGTATGCCCACCTGCCTTATGTGTGTTTTTGTAGGCAACATATGGTAGGAATTTGTTTTCTATTCCACTCTGCTATTTGCTTCTGTTTTATGGGCGAGTTCATCCCATACACATTCAGAGTTATAATTATCAGCTGTGTATTCCTCAACATTTTGGTATCCTCTCCTAGTTAGTTCTGCCCCTTCTTCTTACACTATTTCCTTTTTTTAAAGAATCATTTATTAATATTCATTTTTAACATGATTACATGATTCATGCTCCTACTTTCCCCTTCACTCCCACACTCCTCCCACCCATGGCCGATGCACATTTCCACTGGTTTTAACATGTGTCATTGATCAAGACCTATTTCCATATTGTTATTAGTTGCATTGGTGTGGTAGTTTCAAGTCTACATCCCCAATCATGTCCACCTCAACCCATGCGGTCAAGTAGTTGTTTTTCTTCTATGTTTCCTCTCCTGCAATTCTTCTCTGAATGTGGGTAGCATTCTTTACCATAAATCCCTCAGAACTGTCCTATGTCATTGCATTGCTGCTGGTACAGAAATCCATTACATTCAATTTTACCATAGTATGTCAGTCAATGTGTACAATGTTCTTCTGGCTCTGCTCCTTTTGCTCTGCATCAATTCCTGGAGGTCTTTCCAGTTCACATGGAATTCCTCCAGTTTATTATTCCTTTGAGCACAATGGTATTCCATCACCAGCATATACCACAATTTATTCAGCCATTCCCCAATTGAAGGACATACCCTCCTTTTCCAGTTTTTTGTCACCACAAAAAGCGCAGCTATAAATATTTTCATATAAGTCTGTTTATCTATGATCTCTTTGGGGTACAAACCCAACAATGGTATGGTACCATATGTTGTCTATAAAAAATACATATGAGTCAGGTGGACATACACAGGGTTAAGGTCAATGGCTGGAGCAAAATCTTTTGGGCTTCAACTGAGAAAAAGAAGGCAGGAGTGGCAATCATGATTTCTGACAAAGCCAAAGTAAAAATAGATATTGTTAAAAAAGACAGGGAAGGTAATTACACCCTAATATAAGGCAGTATAGACAATGAGGAAATAACAGTGCTCAATATGTATGCACCAAATGGCATAGCTTCCAAATTTGTAAAGGAGAAACTGGCAGAGCTCAAGAAGGAAATAGATAGTAAAACCATACTAGTGGGAGGTCTAAATATTCCTCTTTCAGATCTAGATAAATCAAACCAAAAAATAAATAAGAAAGAGATAAGAGAGGTGAATGGAGTCCTAGAAAAATTAGATTTAATAGATATGTGGAGAAAAATAAATAGGGACAAAAAGGAATACACCTTCTTTTCAGCTGCACATGGTACATTCACAGATTGACCATGTAATAGGACATAGAAACATGGCAAACAAATGCAAAAGAGCAGAAATAATAAATGTAACCTTCTCAGATCATAATGTAATAAAAATAATAATTCTTAAGGGCACCTGGAAAGGCAAATCAAAAACTAATTGGAAATTGAATAATATGATTCTCCAAAACCAGTTAGTCAAAGAAGAAATCATAGAAACAATCAACAATTTCATTGAAGAGAATGACAATGATGACAATGATCCTACCAAACTCTGTGGGATGCAGACAAGGCAGTACTCAGGGGGAAATTTATATCCTTGAGTGCATATATTACACTATTTCCTTTTAAACCAGTGGTTTGTTTTAAATCAGTCCCCTTTATCCCTTCTCTTAGTTTACTTCTCTCTCTACACCCTCTCTTTTTGTTCCCCTCTTATTTTTTAAGACCTATTGAATTACCTCCCCCCTATATTCCCCTCCTTTTTTGAACTCTCCACCACACTATCCACCTTGGTTTATCCATTCTGACTTTCTCTGCAGGGTAAGAGAGAAATTGATTTCCCAATGGCTTCTACTCTGCCGCCTCTTAACCCAGAAGTCTACCATATTGTTTCGATGATCATTGCTTTATAGTATAGTTTGAGGTCTGGTAATGCTAGGCCTTCATATTATTTTTCATTAGTTCCCTTGATATTCTTGATCTTTTGTTCTTCCAGGTGAACTTTGTAATAATTTTTTCTAATTCTATAAAAAAGTTTTTTGTTAGTTTGATAAGTATAGCACTAAATAAGTAAATTAATTTACTTGTCATTTTTATTATATTAGCTCATCCTACCCATAACCAATTGATGTTTTTCCAATTGTTTAGATCTAGTTTTATTTGCGTGAAGCATGTTTTGTAGTTATGTCCATATAATTACTGAATTTGTTTTGGCAAGTAGATTCCTCTTAATGGAGTTTGTCTTTCTAACTTTTTCTACTGGGTTTTGTTGGAACCATATAGGAATGCTGATGATTTATGTGGGTTTATTTTCTACCCTGCAATTTTGATAAAGTTATTATTTCTACTATCATTTTAGTGGATTTTCTTGGATTCTCTAGGTATACCATCATGTCATGTGCAAAGAGTGATAGTTTAGTTTCCTCAATTACCTACTTTGATCCCTTCAATTTCTTTTTCTTCTCTAATTGCTACTACTAGTGTTTCTAGTACAATGTTAAATAATAGAGGTGATAATGGGGCATCCTTGTTTCACTCCTTTTCTTATTGGGAAGGCATCTAACTTATCCCCATTGTAGATGATACTTGCTGATGGTTTTAAATAAATACTGTTCTTGAGGGTGAGGAGAAGAGATTCTATGGAAATAGGGTTTCCTTAAAATAGTTTATTCAAAAACTATTGAGACAAAGTACTCTATGTAAAGAGGTAAACAGAAAATTCAAAAAATCCAAATGCAAAAAAGATATTAGAAATAAATAGAGGGGGGCAGCTGGGTAGCTCAGTGGATTGAGAGTCAGGCCTAGAGACGGGAGGTCCTAGGTTCAAATCTGGCCTCAGACACTTCCCAGCTGTGTGACCATGGGCAAGTCACTTGACCCCCATTGCCCACCCTTACCACTCTTCCACCTATTAGCCAATACACAAAAGTTTAGGGTTTAAAAAAAACAAAAACAAAAACATAAAAAGAAATGAATAGAAACTCAAATCTTATAATTTTAAATTTAAATTGAATAATTTTAACTTAATTATTTTAATTTAATTTAATTAAAAATAGCCCCAAAAGTGGCAGATTTGATAAGAAAACAAACTTCACAATCTGTTACTCATAAGAAAAACATCTAAAAATAAACATACATAGAATATGAGGAGCTTGAACAAAATTTACTAAGCATCCATTGAATCCAAAAATTCAAGAGTTTCACTCAGACAAAGGAAAAATGAAAATTTATCATATAAAAATTTACAATATAAAGAGGAGTCCATATTATGCTGAAAGGAATCATAGATAGCAAACTGAAGTCACCATTAAATTTATATTCTCAAAATGCCTTAGTATATAGGTTCACTAAAGAAAAAATATCTATAATACAAAAAGATAGATAGTAATCTAATAATGCATGGAGTCTTTACTGTCCCTCTCTTAGTTTCAGACAAATTGAATACAAGGTTAAACAAAAGGGAGAATATAGAATTGAACAAATTGCTGGAGAAAGAAGAGCTAAAACACTAATGTCATCTTCTAAATGGAACTACTAAAGAAAATATGTATTTCTTAGCACCACATGGAATTTAAAAAAAGTTGACCGTGTATTAAGGCTCAGAGATAATGTACATAAATGTTAAAAGGCAGAAACGTTAAACATACCCTTTATAGATTGTCATGCTCTAAGAATTTGTTTTTCATATAGTGTATTAATTCCTATTAGGGAGAATTACTGTAGATTCCTCTGATCTGGATCACAGATATCAGTTTATTGCTTTTTGTATTTTCTTTGTACTTAAAAGTCCCAAGGAATCTTCCTCTTTAACCGAATTTGGTGTATAAATGAAGGGGAGAAAGTTTTCTTTCTCTGCCTACATGACCTGTCTATGTGTTAGTATGGGAAGGGGTGGCTAAGTTGAAGGACTACCTCCTAATTAGCTATTACCAATTAAAGATTTCTTGGGATATTCAAAGAAGGAGCTAAGTAAGTAATGAGCCCTGAAAAATCTATTTATGAGGCTGTCTGACCCAACTCTGGTTGTCCCTGGTTGAGAGAAAGCCATTGAGACCTATATCACTTTATTGGTTATGATGCTGGCCTAACCTGATATAATTTTATATTTTTACCTCCAAATCAGTCTCTCGAGGTAATTTTAATCATAACTATGCAATAAAAGTGGTCTTTACTTTAGGATACCTAAACAAAAGGCAAATGGAGACCTAACATGAAATAGTCATGAAATAACAAATTATAAGCACTTAATAATTATGTAAACTTGATCATGTAAATGATAATTATGTAAATGTAAGTGATGGAACAACATTCCAAAAGCATTTGAGAATCAGTGGCACAATCTCTTAGCCAAAGATACGGCAATCATAGAAAAGGGAACATTATGGATAAATAGTAGGAGTTCTAGAACCCCATCCGCTTAGAAAGAGAAGGGGGTGGTGATTCCTGGACTGAATCAGCCCGAGCTGCTTTCCTAACAGACACAGATATATTTTCCTTCAAGGATAATCCAAACCACAAGGTGGTGCTATAAGCCTGGGAGATGAAAGATAATTCTAGTGATTGTTAATGGGCTACTGAAAGCTGCATGTTTTCTGCATTTTCTGTGGGGTGAAATAAAACCTGTCCTGTATCTGGTATATTATTACCACAAGAACTTATGTGGGATCTTTGAACTCTTTTTAAGAACACTTGTGGAAGTTTATTCACAAATATATTCTGAGATTGTTCCTGACCCTGGGTGGAGGGGCATAATAAATGGAAAAAAAATTTTTTTTTTTGAGACATTGCCTCAACTATAGGACATGATCCGTGCAAGTCCAGAGCAGATGCCTTGGTTTCCGTCTATCATCACTTACTACTGTGAGGCTAAAATCTAGTTTGGGAATTATTTTGCAAGACTTGCACAGAGATCATGGGATCACAAATTGGATCAGGAAGGAACTTCATATAACATTTGTTCAATCTTGTCATTTTGGAGATTGTTATGAAATTGGGCCACCATGACATTTTTCCCTTTAAGGGAGAATCTATACGTCGAAACTTTTATTTTAAGATTAGGTCTGATGGTCTCCCCTTAAGGGAGGCTGTTAAGCTTATAGAACATATTCATAGAAAAATACTGACAATAGCATTTTTTGATGATTAATACAGTTCTTACTTTTTAGTTTTATAATCCTTCATGTTAAATATGTCACTTGATCTATAAGGCTTAAAATGTGGCTGAACATGGGAGGTTGTAAACATTTCTTTCTCTCTAACTTTTCCCTAGTTGGAAAATTTATTGTTAGACCAACTATGGAGTCAATAAGAATTATTTGGGGCATGTATACAATAATAGCTAAAAATTATGTAATACTGACATGTGCCAGGAGCTTTAGAAATATTATCTTATTTGAGTGTTACAAACCACTCTAGGAGATAGACTTTTATTATCTCCATTTTACAGATAAGGAAACTGAGGCCAAGAGGCCAAATGACTTCCCTACTGTCACACAGCTAGTAACAGAAGCCAAATGTGAATTCACAAGTTTCTGAGTCCAGGCCATAAGCTCTATTTACTATGCCACCTAGCTGCCTAACAAATTTTATTATTATATGTTATTCTTCTTTTAGGATCAATCATTATTGGGCTTGCATTTTTCACATGCTTTATTTACTAATGGATTATGGTTCTAGTTGCCTCCATAAACTGACTAGATGACTTTCAAGTGAAATATCTACCGTATGATTTCTGGAAAAATCCAAGCCATAAGTTACATGCCAAATCTCTACAAACACTCTAGAATGAATATAACTTTTAAATTATTACTTTTATTTCCTTGTGAATGAAGGAGCTGTGAATAGGTCTTTGGGTAGGAGGGTAAGCTAGTAGAAGGGACAGAAGTGAGCCAGGCAGGATGAGAAAGGGTATTACATAACAAATTCACAAACTCCAATATCTAATTTCAGTTTTGCTCATTACAGTTGTCAATTATTTATTTATTTATTTATTTGCATCATGTACCCTTAATCAAGTTCTTTTGGAAGCTATGGATCTCTTTTAAAAATAATGTTTTAATCTGTATAACACATATAAGATTACAATGGAAACTATATTAAAATAATTATAAAACTATTTCTTTAAAAAGTTAGCAGATTCGGTCGGGGTTAAGGATAATTGGCCTAAAATATGATTTGAGGTTTGATTTACTTAAAAGTTTATAAAGGTATGGGGTCATCAATTGTGCTCCCAGGTTAGCTTCCAATTTTTGGAGATACAGAATTCAGCAGGTGTACTAATATTATAATTAAATAAATATTTTAAAATGAAAAGTTCCTAGTTTAATCCTAAATACTGGTATTTTCATTTAGAACACCATTCTCTAGAACCTTCTCTTTTCTGCCTTTTCCCGGTAGTCCCACAATAGTTTTTTTTTATGACAAAAATAATAATAAAACCAACCAAAGACCTGAGATAAGTTAGGAACCACCTTCTTCCCTTCCAACTCTCCCAGGCAGGTCAAAAGATAATGGAAGCCTCTTGACACTTTGCTAGAACTTTATCTGTGACTTATCAAGGGCTTACAATGTGCCAGGCACTGTATGGTAAACTGGGGATTAAAAAAAAAAAAAAAAAAGGCAGTCCCTGCCCTTCAGGAATTTACAATTTAATGGGGGAATTTCAACATATAGACGAATATATCAAAGCTAGTTATATACAGGACAAGTCAATCAAAAAAAAATCCATAAATGTATAAGCTCCATCTATACCTCAAGTACTTGTACTAGAAGATAGGCATACAAAAAGAGGCAAAGGATTTTCAGTCCCTGCCCTCAGGAAGCTTGCAGTCTAATGGTAGAGGCTACATGCAAAGAATCTTATCAAAGCTAGTTAGATACTAAGTATATAATCAATGAATGAGTCAATCAGTCAACATGTGTTAACTTCCCAACACGTGTGGGGAAGAGGGGAAAGTCAGTCCCTGCCCTCAAGGCACTTCCAGTCCAATGCAGCAAATTATGAGCAAATAAATCTATACAAAGCCAGCTGTATACGGGATCCTATAAGGGATCAATAAGGAACAAAAGGGGGAAAGCACTGGAATAAAGAGGGTTGGGGGGGAATTTCTTCAATCCCTTGAGAATAACGGACGTAAAGCTGCACTATCTTCTAATAATGGACTCTGTGAGTACTGAGGTTAGGTCTGGGAGACCCGTTACTAAATCTCCTCAAATTTCCTTGCTTCTTAGCAATAATCCCTCTACAAATGCTTCTCAAGGGATTGACCAACTAAAGTGGGCATGCGCGTGTATACTCATACGCACGTGCCCTCTGCTTACCCAATCAGAGGCCTAAAATAAACTCCTGGGGGCTGAAGCTGAGAGCAAGGAGAGGCGGAGTCTGAGGACAGATCTTCAGAGGTGATTGGATCGCCTCGAGCGCCACATTTCGAGATGGGGCGGAGCCTTGCCCGGAGCTCTGGCCTCGGAGCAATTCTCCTAAATTGGGAAGTCTCGGGGATCTTTTCGGGTGGGAGGGGCAGGGGCTGAGAGCGGCTCCGTCTGCGCTTGCGCTGGGGTCCGGGACAGGGCGTGTTTACTCTTTTTGGCTGCAGGAACCCCCTAGCTCTCTGCTGATCCGTGCAGGTTGCTTTGAAGCTGCTTCTGTTTCACATAGTGAGTGTGGGTGGCTTTGGGGGACTGAGGGGTGTCTTTTTGCTAGCCCTCTGACTTGGGGGTCGAGGGATCGGGTCCAGTCTCGGCCGGAATCGAGGCTGGGCGTGGGAGGGGCTGCGGAGGCGGTGGCTGGTCCGGACCCCAGTGGGTGGGGATGGGGATTGGGGTGTGTATGGGGGTGGGGGTCCTCCTCGCCCACGCGTCCCCTTGCTCCTTGTTTTTGTTCCCGCGCAGACCATGTCCAAGTCTTTGAAGAAGCTGGTGGAGGAGAGTCGGGAGAAGAACCAGCCCGAGGTGGACATGTGTGACCGCGGCATCTCCAATATGCTGGACGTCCATGGCTTGTGTGAGTGCCTCTCAGGACGTTGTCCCCCAAACTCCCCTGCCAGGCCAAGTGCCATCCTTTGCCCGCGATGTCTTGTGCCTCTCTTGCTGACTTTCGTCCTGGAAGTACAACTTTCTTCTGGGCCACTTGAGTGTACTTGGGGTCACTTTCTCAGACTTTTCCCTCACATTCTCTTAGGATGGTTTTAAAGGAAATTCATAGCTGTAGAGCTGGAAGTGACCACAGAAGCCACCCACTGTAACTCTCTCACTTTACCTTGAGGAAACTGAGGCCCTGCATGTTTAAAAGACTTGACCAACTTCATCAGAGAAGAGATTTGACCCCAGGGCCACTGTTTTTCCACAATACCACTCTTTGATCAATGAGGATTTACATGAAAATGCATGACAATGAATGGACTTATTGAGGGGCTGGCTAAGTGGTGCAGTGGTTAGAGAACCAGGCTTGGAAACTGGAGGTACTGGGTTCAAATTTGGCCTCAGACACTTCCTAGCTGTGTGACCCTGAGCAAAGGCCAATTAATTGCAGTTGCCTAACCCTTACCACTCTTCTGCTTTGGATATAAATTCAAAGAGATTAGGTAAAGGGTTTAAAATACAGATTTATTGAAATGCAGCATTATAAATCAAGAGTTCTGTGTATATATATGATTTTTTTTCCAATTGGGAAGGAATCCATTTATTTTATTTTCATTTTTAAAGGGGTGTTACCTTAACACAGAAAATTAAAAACAAAAAAAGACAATGCTATTTATCACAGTAGACCTTGTTCAAATTATTTAGCCTGACTAAAGTTGACTGGTCTTTACTCATTTTACAGATAAGGAAACTTAGGCAAATAGGATTAAATGACCTGCCCAGGATCATACCTCTAGTAAGTATCTGAGGCTGAATTTGAACTCAGGTCATGGGCATATACATATATATATATATATATGCATATACCTATACCTATACATAATAAATAATATATGCACATGTATATGTATATACATACACAGATAACATCATTTCAATAGAATTGTTTTTTTTTGGGGGGGGGTAATCCTATATATATATTATTTTCTGTATTTAAAAATACTGTTCTTGGGACAGCTAAATGACCCGGTGGATGGAGAGCCAGGCCTGGAGACAGGAAGTGCTGGATTCAAATGTGGCCTCTGTATACTTCTTAGCTCTGTGACCCTGGGCAAATCACTTAACTCCATTTGCCTAGCCCATACCTCTCTGCCTTGGAGCCAATACTTAGTATTGATTCAAAGCGAGAAGTTAAGGGTTTTTTAAAAAATGAAACATTATTCAGAGAAGGATTTCATTGGCTTCACCAGACCAAAGGATAGCACAAAATATGGTTAATAATTCTTGATTTAAGATAATTGTTCTCCCTCACTGATTAAAAACTAGAGGAGTTCCCCAAACAAAACTTCATTGTGAGAGTTTTGGAAATGTAATGCTGTAACTCCCTGCCCTAGTTTCTTTGTGGGTCCCCACGGTATTCAGTTATGTTGTAGGAGGTATAATAAAATTCTCAAAGCAAAATTAGTATTAATTCAGTTTAATTGGTGGAAGATATTTTGAAGTTCTTTCTGATGTCTCATTGTGGCAGGGAAATGACTCTGCAATCTCAGAGCTATGCCAATAGAGCCCTGATACAGAATGATGGAATATAGCTTTTCTGAGAAAATATTAAGATATTGTTAGAACTCTTATGTGAAAAATGAAAGTTAAGGATTAGGATTAGGGATTGGCAGTCTACAGATTCAATACAATATCTTACTTTCTGTTAATATTTCCCAACCAGGCTTCAGATGCCAGACCTCATCATTGGCTATCCAACTTTTGTGTAATACGAGTAAAACAACATGAGAATCAATCAATACATTAAAAAAAAAGCAGACCTACTAGCAGGTGCTGAATCTGAAAGGTTTGTTCTTTATGCCCAGGGACTAATTTATGTTTGAGGACTGGTCTAGATGAGTTTGGGTAGGCTGTTGTCAAGCTGATAGCAGCAAGAGAGGATAAGTATTAGGGAGTGTTATGGAGATTGCTGAGTTTGGAGTTGGAGGAGGGTGTGCTTGGATTTTGCCTCTCTAGCATGTTACCTGAGCAGGTGATTTAATCCGTTTTTTGCCTTTTTACTGATTTGTAAAATGAAAAGAGGAGTGGATGAAAGGCTTAATGGTAGTCTACTAAATAGTGTTTGGAGTTTTTTTATGTTATTTGAGGGAATACTCAAACTAATGAAATAAAATATCCTTGAAATGTTGAAGTAATAAAAGAAAAATACAAATACACTTCAAGGAGTAGTGAATTTGTCTTTGCGAGTGTCATACAAACTACCTTTCAGGGGTGATAGGAAAATGGATTAAGTAATGATGTTAAGACATTTAACGGATTATTGACAATAGGGTGTTACAAGAATAAAAAGTTACATTATGATGACATATGGGGTAAAGTATGGTGAGGCTTTTTAAAGGATTTTCCGGAAAAAGAATTCCACGTTTAGCCCTAATGTAGTTTCTTCCATCCCTCTATGAAGTCTATTGTGTTAATCATGAAGTTTTAGAATATTTATCAAGCACCTTTAAACACAGAGTACTAGGAGGAAAAGAGATAAAAATAGTGGAAAATTTAGTCACTGATGAGAAGCAGTGTAATTATATTTGTGGAACCAGAGTGTCTTAAACTAAAAATGATCAGAAGGAATGCAATTAATTATAAAAATAAATAAATGTATAGTGTAAGAGCATGCATAGTGGGGAGGAGTTGATTAGGACTTTCTGGAGGATGGGTTTTGAGCAGTATTTTAAAGGAGGCAAGAGACAGATGGGAGAAGAAGAAAGGAGTGGAAGATCCAGATAGGGAGAAAGTAATAATGTCAGAGACAATAAACAGACTTGCTTGAGTTGACTGAAATAGTTGGGAAGTAGCAAGACATAAGGTCAGTGAAAGAGCATTAGGCCAGTTGGTGAAGGGCCTAAAGAGTTTATATGATGCTAAGCACCATCAGCCATTGTATATCCTGGACCATGAACAAAGTAATGAAATGGTCAAAATTATTTTGGGGAAAGATTTTTCAGACATTTGGCCATAGCTTAGATTGAAATGGGAGAACTCGTAGAAAGGAAGACTATTTAGGAAGGTGTTGCCATAGTCCAGGTTTGAGAGGATTGACAAGAATGTTGATCATGATGATAGAACGGAAGGCATGAATCTGAGACAATTTGTGACTGAGCAAGGAAGGATCAACAGGTCTTTTGACTGATTAAATATTAAAAGAGAACACTGAAGAATCATAGATTTCAATGGCTTAAAATTGTTAAGCTTGGGGAAGCTGGGATGGGTGATGGGGAAATTTGGACATAGTGAAAATTTTATATTTGCTAGCAAGGTATTCACTAGTGGGCAGAACTAGAAATGATAGGTGGAATTTGCAATCAGATTTCAGCTCAATATAAAGAAAAATCATCTAGCAATTAGAGCTGTCTAAAAGTAGAATTTACTTATATGATGACTTCCTCATCACTTAAAGTCCTGTATCAAAGACTGATTATTCAAAAAGGTTGTGGAAGGAGAATTCATGACTGAGTTGGGCTCGATGGCCTTTGAGGTTCCTTCCATTTCTCTCCTCCAGTGTTTCATTAATCTGATCTTTTATACTGATCAAATCTTCCTATGTTGACTTTTCAAAATATAATGATAAATGGATGTAGCACTACCTCCAGGTGACTCTTCAGGACACAGTCCCAACATGGAAGAGGAGAACCTGCCATCAATTTGGGCACTGAAGTTGTCAAGAAAACAGGGAATGGTCAGAAACAGGAGTCAGTGGAAACAAATGCACTTGTGGTTTCACTGCTTCCTTCCTCCCCAACCCTGCCTGTATCCATCTTCCACATCTGTCAGACTACTTTGTAGTGTTGTTGCTGAGGGAGGAAGGCTTTGTAAAAGATATGTGTTTGTTTGGGGCCATGGCTTAGGAGATTCTTCTGTTCCATAAAATAGCTGATTTTATGATTAATAAATGCATTTCTTGAAAATGAGTCTAAGGTATAATGTTTTCTTAGTCACTTTTATCAGTTACTTTTGACCAGTCAGCATTTTTATGTGTCTGTTATTAACCAGGCCATGTGCTAGATATTGTAGATACAAATATAATGAATGAAAGTAATTTCTCTCAAGGAGGTAACATTCCAGTGAAGGAGACAAATATATGTGAGTACATAAAGAATATATATATATAGAGAGAATGCAAATAAATCAGCAAAAAGTATTTAAATCCAAGGTGGTTTGGGAGGGAGGGACACCTGGACAGGTTGGGCATTAATGAGGAGAGTCTTAATAGAGAAAGTTGTGCCTGAGCTACATCTTAAACGAGGAGAATGATGCTGCAAGATGGAGATGGGGAGAGGCTGGATTCTAGGCATGGGGGGGGTTGAGGTATTATGTGTAAAGAACAAAGAGAAGGCCAGCTTGGCTGGATCACAGATGTCAATGGTGAGTAAGAGAAAGGGAACAAGCATTTAGGCACCTGCTCTATGCTAGGCACTGTACTGAGTTCTTTACTGATATTCTATTGAGGCTGGAAAGATCATTTAGGGCCAATATATAAATGGTTTTTAGAAGCTAACAGAATACATACTTTACTCTAGAGGCATTAGGAAGCCAATAGAGCTCATCAAGTATGAGTCACTTTGGCTGGAGGTTATAGGGTGGACTGGTGGGATGAGAGACTTAAGACAGGGGGACTCATTAGAAGGTGATGGCAGTAATCAAAGCAAAAAGGCTTAAGAGCCTGAATGAACCAAGATGGTAGTTGGTGTGAGCAGAGAGAAACAGAGAGAAGAATGGATTTAAGAGATTGTAGACAGAAATAGTAAATATTAAGTGCCTTCTATATGACAAGGCAACTGGTAGAAGATGTGTGTTAGGGACAGTGGTTAAGGGTAATATTGGAGTTACAAACCTAGGAGATTGTTTCCATGTTGTCTCATAATCTAACCCTTCTGTGAGAGAAAGGGGTCTAGACTGGCCAGACTCTGTCCTAGGTCGAGGACAGTTTGGTTTATAATGAAACAGTCAGAACAGGTATTCTTTGCTGGAACATTATTCTGCAGAAGCAGCAGGGTATAGGGGAAAGGGGCCAGAGTTGGAGGCAGGAAGGTTCTGGATTTCAGTCCCATCTCCTGCACCATGGACACAGGGCACATTCTGGCTGAGCCTCAATTTCCTCATCTCTCAAACAAAGGAAAGGATACTTGTAATACTTAAACTCAGGATTGTTGTGAGGATCAAAATATAATATCTATAAAGCAGTTCTGAGTCCTTAATTTAGAAATTCCAGTTTCTATAAGAGGCCCTTGCTGATAACTGACTGCTAGAGCCTTCTCCTTGGGACTTTCTCCCATTTATACTAGAGTAACCTTGTGTGTACATAGTGTTTCCCCTGATACAAAGTGAGCTCCATTAGGAGAGGCTCTGTGTCTTACTTCAGGTCCCTAGTTTTTAGCACACAGTTCCTGGCACATAGTAAATACTTAATATCTACTTACTGACTGAGTTGCATGCCAGCCATCATTGGATAGTGTGCTGTCACCTGCTGTGTCTTTTCCTTGCCTCTTGAGTCACATAAAATTTTGATTCTTTGGAAGTCCTGGGATTTTGTGAAGTCATAGCCATATAGTATCACTGAAAGAGTATTAGTGTAAAAGAGATGGCTTTAGGATCATCAAAAACACTGCAGTTGTCTAAATACTGTTTAGTATGATCTCCTAATCAGTTATGGGTCCAGTTCCTTTCCATATGTGGTACCTATCTTAAGATTATAATTATTATTTTTTAAAACCTTTACCCTTCATCTTAGAATCAGTACTCTGTATTGGTTCCAAGGCAGAAGAGCAGTAAGGGCTAGGCAGTGGGAGTTAAGTGACTTGCTCAGGGTCACACAACTAGCAAGTGTCTGAGGTCAGATTTGAATCCAAGACCTCTAGATCTGGCTCTCAAACCACTGCACCATGTAGTTTCTTCCACCTGAGATTATAAACTGAGAGATTAACTCACTAATCTATCTGTCTATTTACATGTTATAATATGGGCAATATACATCCATTGTATTTTTAAACTATACTGACCTACTTCTTGTTGGCCAAGTCCAACATTCCATCTCCCACCATTTCTCTATATAAGTGCCTCGATAATTCTCTTTTAGTGACTAAATATCTCCTGGAGTTGGTTCCCATAGTACAGATAGACCAATTGCATCTAGGGATGGCTGGCAAATCTTACTATTGAGGGGAAATTCCTCTTATCTCTGGACTTTGCCCAGGTTCTCCTCTGTGAGAATGGTGAATAATTCTGGCAAACTCTCCAGCTTTTTGTCTCTGCTTGATACTGAATATCTGTAAGGTCATTGAACAAATCACGGTCGTAGACTTACTAAAGGGTAACAAGTGCAGAGATAAAATGTGGCAGAGAGGAAAGAAGGACAGGTGCCAGTCTGTTGTATGATAGCTTACATTTGACATGTGCTTTCTGATGTGATGATGACCTTGGACTACTTTCCACTGGATAGATTGGTTGGTTACAGAATGTCTCTTGAAAAGCCAACAATATAGACTAGAAGGAAATTGAATTGCTCAGTCCGATGACGAGAGAGATTGTCACAGATCATTCCGTTGGAATGGATTGCCACATGATGTGCATGTCTGGTTCTGTCTCTGCTTTGTTTTAGCTATAACATCATGTCTTTGGAAGAATCCTGAAATTTGATTCAGCAAATTTTTATTAAGTGACTACTATATGCAAAGTATATGAGATGGAACAAAACTAATATTGTCCCTGCCCTCAAGAAACAATCATTCATTAGGATTGGGGGTAGGGGAAACAATCCGTATTAAAAAAAAATTTACAAAGTTAAAGAGAATCAGTTAAGACTTTGTTAGGAAGTGGCATTTAAACTTAGCGTTTTTTTTTTTTTTTTTTTAACTCTTACCTACTGTATTGGAATCAGTACTATGTACTGGTTCTAAGGCAGAAGAACAGTAAAGCTTGAGCAATGGGAGTTAAGTGACTTGTTCAGGGTCAAATAGCTAGGAAGTGTCTGGGGTCAGATTTAAGCCCAGAACTTCCCATCTTCATGTGTGGCTGTCTATCCACTGAATTACCTAGCCATCCCCTAATTTGAATTTTGAAGGGATCTAGGGATGCCAAGAGGCAGTGATGAGAGAGTGCATTGCAGGTATAGTGCAAAGATTTGGAGGTGGATGGCATGTGTGGGGAACAGCAAATAGAGTGAGTGAGTGAAGGGGAGTTATGTGACATTAGTCAAGAAAGAGAGCTTGAAGCTACATTAGGAAGAACTTCAAACACAAAAGGAGTTTATTTTATTCTAGTGAGAAAAGATAGTTCCCTTAAATTTGGTAGCAATCAGGCCGTGTTTTGAAAACAAGTCTGTAATGCCACCTTGTGGTTCTTTTGTCACTTTGTTACTTAAAAAAAACTCATTGAACCATAGTAGTAGCTTCAGAACAGTAAAAAATCCGACTTAGGCTTTTTAGTAAGCCCCCAGTGCCACCATAACTCTTTGGATTGATGTGACTTGCATTGGACTCAGGAGTCTCTGTCCTGATCTTTGGGCCTTTTTGGTTTTAATGTTGCTTTGGCTTCTTTAATCCCTATCCTTCTTGCCTCTCTGCTATATATTCTCTCTGATACCCCTTAGTAAGAAACATGGACATGTGACAAGATAAGATGCTTTTATTTAAAGCTATTTGAGTTCCCAGAGAGCAAAAGAAATATAATTCATTAGAGTTGGGGACCCCAGGTCTCTGAAGAGGTAACTTTGCTCACTTTAAAATTACATCTCATTCTCCTGTCCAGCTCCCAGAGCAAAACAAAGTTTCCAACCGCCCTCCTGCTTTCCATTTGATTTTCATGCATTCAGACAATCAAGGAAGCTGAAGACTAGAGAATGACCAAATTAGCGTGAAGCTGAAGAGTAACTTTAAATTGTATCAAGTCAGTGAGTTCTCTTTGCCTTCTTAGCTGACTTTAAGGATGCATCTCTTTGTTGATATATGGACTGGATCAAAGGCATAAAATACAGTAACATTGTTTTGAGGCTTTAATAGAGATTTTCAATATTTTACAGAAAAATTGAGGCCATATACCATAAGCTTCCTCTTCTCTCCTCTTCCTTTTATCATTCATGTGCCTTCTGCCACTTTCTCCTCCTTCAACCCTGCTTCACATAGTGAGGTGGCTTTGCTGCTTACCAAGGCTAACATCTCTGCTTATTCAAAGGATATCATTCCATCCCCTCTTCTCCAATAGTTTGCTCCCTCTGTCATCCTCATTCTTTCACTTATTTTCCATCTCTTCCTCTCTACTGGCTCATTTCTTACTGCCTAGAAACATGGTCATGACTCCCCCTTCCTGAAAAAAAAGTACCTTCACTTCAACCTTCTATCTCTGTTAACCATCATCCTTTATCTCTTCTGCCCTTGGCTTCTAAACTCCTCAAAAAGGCAATCTATGGTGCCTGCTTTCTCTCCTCTCACTCAGCCTCACCAAAACTGTTTTCCCCAAAGTTACCAAAGAACTCTTAATGGCCAAATTCAATGGCTTTTCCTCAGTTTTCATCCTCCTTGACCTCTCTACAGCTTTTGACACTGTTGATCATTCTCTTCTCCTTAATACTCTCTTTTCTTTAGGTTTTTAGAACATTATTCTCTCCTGGCTTTTCTCCTATTTATCTGACTGGTCCTTCTTTGTCTCCGTTTTTAGATTATGCTCTCTAAGCATAGATGTCCTGTCATAGTTCTGTCCTGGTTCCTCTACTCTTGTCCCTCTTACCTACTTCCCTTGATGATCTCATCAGCTCCCATGGATTTAATTATAATTTCTATGCCTGCTGATTCTCAAGTCTATCTATCCTGCCACAAATTCTCTTCTGATCTCCAATCTTGCATCTCCAGCTGCCTTTCAGACATCTCAAACTGGTTGTTCAATAGACATCATAAATTAAATATGGCCAAAATGGAACTCATCTCTCTCCCTAAATCCTCCCCTTGCACCTACCTTCCTCTCTACTATAGAGGAAAATACCATTCTCCCAGTCCATTGGGCTTACGATCTAGGAGTCATCCATCCTGGATTCCTCACTATTTGTCATTCCCCATATCTACTGTATTTCCAAGGATGTTGATTTCACTTGCAACATCTCTTGAATATTCCCTTCTCTCTTATGACTGCCTCTACTCTGGTGCAGGCCTCTCATGACCTCATACCTGGATTATTTCAATAGCCTCTTGGGTCTGTCTGTCTCAGATCTCTTCCCTATTCCAATCTATCCTTGATTTAGCCACCAAAGTGATTTTTCTAAAATGCAGATATACCCCCATTATTTTCTCCCTACACAATAAATTCCAATAACTTCCTGCCACCTCCATGATCAAATACAAAATCCCCTTCATAACTTAGCCACCCCCTACCTTTCCAGTCTAATTCCCAGACATATACTCTTCAGTGCCTCCTGGCCTTCTTGCTGTTCTAAGAACAGGGCACTCTGTCTCTCAGCTCTGGCATCTGACTGTCTTCCCTACCTAGAATGTTCTCCCTTCTCATCTCTACCTGCTGACTTCCCTGGTTTCCTTTCAATCCCAACTAAAACCCCATCTTGTACTGGAAGCCTTCCCTAACCCCACTTAATTTTAATGCTTCCCTTTAATTATTTCCTATTTTTCCTGTATATAGCTTGTTTGTGCGCATTTGCTTGCATGTTGTCTCTTCCATTAAATTATGAGCTCCTTGAGGGAAGGGATTGCTTTTTGCCTCTTGTATCACTCATGCTTAGCACAGAACCTGGCACATAGTAGGTGCTTGATAAATGTTCCTTGATTGACTGATTGATTAGTTACTAACATTCACTCTATTTGCCAGGGCTCATTTTTGGTAATTTATAGTTCCCAAGATCAACAAAATGTTAATCTCACCATCTACTGCTGTGGTTGTTTAAGGTCTGTGAGGTAGCAGTGGCTATACAGGTGGCAAAACCACCTTCTATCTTCTCAACTGTTTCAGACATTGCAGCTTTCATACTTTAAACATTCTATTTCTGTGAATGGTTTCTCTCTCTTTTTTTTTTTAATAGCACATTGGCCCCGTGGAAATCACAAAGAAACAACCACTCACAAATAGAAGGGAATAAAGGTTATATAAATACATCCAAACTATTGCCTCAAATCCTTTTTTCCCTCCCTTTTTTTTAACACCAGGTATTTTAGAACCATTTCAATGCTTCTAGTTGCTTTGATTGCATCATTTTGTCTTTGTATCCCAGCAGCCAACACAGTTCCTGGTGAATAGGAAGGTCTTAAAAAGTTGTAGATGGGTTCAATGATTGGATATGGGTCTTTCCTCAAAAAAAAAAAAAACAACAAAAAAACCCCAAAGAATACAATCCTATTATAACTTAGTAGGCAATAGTTGAAAGTACTTCTGGCCTAATAACTCATCACCCTGTAGTCAGCCCCATTATAAGCAGCTCCAAATTTAGCCTGGACAACAATATAAAATCCATTTATTGGCTCTTGTGAGAAGTCTTTAAAGTTTGGTCTAGGGCCTGTCAGACCTTCAGCCCTGTAGACATTGCCAGTAAGAACCCAGAGTCAATTTTTTGCTTAAAATGTGGATCTGGAGTAGTGAAGTGCTTAGTGAAGAAAGTCAACAAAAAAAAAAGAGACAGAAAATGACAGATGTGCTTGGTAGAAAGAACGTTAGACTTGGGGTCTGAACAATCTGGGTTCAAATTCTACCCCAGGTACTTGCTTTCTGACTCTTAAGTAACTTATTTAACTTTAATTTCCTCATCTATAATTGAGAGGGTTGTGCTAGATGGCTTCTGATGTCATTTCTAGGTGTGATTCTATGATACTATTTATCATAGGCCAGATTTTTTTGGATGAAGGGTATATTGAGGGAGAAAGGAAATATTGTGTGTCTAGAATGGAAACTTTTGAATAAAATATGGACAGATTCTGAGGAATCTTGAAAACTTTTATGAGCTTTAAGCTCTCTTCCAACTACTTCTAAATAATTTTTTTGTGAAAACTGCCTAGTCTTCCCCTCTTTCTTTTTTGTTGGTTGTCTACTTTGGCTAGGAAGAAAAGAAGGAAGGCATACTTTTACAAATGTCTGTTTTACATGTTGAATATTCCTCTTGTATCATGTATTGGCTCTTCCTTTTACCAGTGAGAAGTATGCAGCCCAGTTTGTATTGCATAAGGGATGGGGGGGGGGAGCTTATTAAAACAGAATGGTTCTAGAGTAGGAGTCGGCAACCTTTTTGGCTGTGAGAGCCATAAACGCCACATTTTTTAAAATGTAATTTCATGAGAGTTGTACAATGCTCACAGTGTCGCTCCTGTAACAGTGCCTGAAAAAAAATTGACTTTATGGCTCCTGTAGAAAGAGCCATATCTGGCTCTTTAAAGAGGCAGATTTGGCTCGAGAGCCATACGTTGCCAATCCCTGTTCTAGAGGAACCAAAGTGCTACGTATTATCTTAGAATTAAGTTTCTCATTGTGTTCATTGCCTTCATGAGACCCATTTTTCTTGCCACTTTCATTGACAAATCTATTTAGTCACTGCATTTTAGGAAAAATTTAGAAAGGAAAAAGATTAGATAGTGGGAAAAATGCTCAGTTAGGATGTGGGTTCTTTGGCAAGTAACTGAATCTCTCTTGCTCAGTTTTCATTTCTCTAACATGAGGGGTTCTTTCTGAGGTTCATCCTAATTCTATATGTGTAAGTCTATGAAATATGTATAAAATATCTGGGAATCCACTTAATAAGACACAAGAATTGCATGAATAGGACTCCTAAACACTTTGCAGAAATTAAATAAAATTAAGCAGTTAGAAAGATAATGTTCATAGTCGGGTTGTGCCATTATAATTAAATGCCAATGCTACTTAAATTCATTTGTAGATTCATTGCCATACCGATCAAATTACCAGACTTACTTCATAGAACAAAGAGAAAGAATAAAATATTTATCCAGAGGAACAGAAGGTCAGGATTGAATAAAGAAAGGGGGGGAAGGAAAGGAGCCTAGATTTCAAACTTTATTACATAGCAGTTATCAAAACTACTCTTACTGGTGAAAAATAGCGAGTGATCCATTGGAATCTATAAGGTATATACAAACCAGAGAAAAGAAAAATAATCTCATAGTGTTTGATAAACTCAGAGACTCCCTAACACATGTAACTCTCCAGAAACAGAATAAACTATATTGGAATTGGTAATATTGTATAAGTAAGGTTAATATTATAAATATATCAGTAATACTAATAGTTAACATTTATATAGTTCTTTAAGGTTTACAAAGCACTTTAAATGTGTTGGTGCTATTATTATCCCCATTTTACAGATGGGGAAACTGAAGCTGAGGTGGGCCAAGTCACTTACTTGCTCAGTCAATGCCTGCTGTGGGTTTTAAACTTAGGTCTTCTTGACACCAAGTCCAGGGCTCTTTCCACTGTACTACCTAGCTACCATTTGAATAATCAAATGGAGATTAGTGATATGCTGTAGAGCTTCATAGAGGGATTAGATTAGATCAGCTGTGAACTAGCTTTCTGTTGGGAAATTTGTCAACCAGGATAAAGTTACTTAAAGCCACCAATGGGCCCTCAGACTGGATGGGTGCAATCTGGGGCTTTAGGGTTTGATAAATGACATAAGCCGTTTTTACAACTATGTATTATTGACTCAGTTCAATCAGCACACATGTATTAAGTGCCTACTACAAGCCAGGCCCAATTCAAGGGAAAGAAGAATGCAAAGTTTCATTTCTAGCCTCACCTTTTACTGATACTGTGACTATGGCAAGTCCTTTAACCTGGGCAATCCTCAGTTTTTTCACCTGTTAAATAAAAGTCAGTTGGACTAACACTCTTCTCAGTACCATTCCAGCTTTAAATCTGTGATTCTGTTTTAACAAATAATTCCAATATTCCACCCAAGAACAGTAAGTAGTTATTCATTGTATGAAATAAAGTTTTAACAAACTGTTTCCTTTCTTAGTGTCTAGACATGATTTGAATACATTTTACTAACTGTTATTTTTCTTCTTTATAGTTACTTTATCCCACATTACACAACTGGTTCTCAGTCACAACAAGCTAACAAGTAAGTGAATTTTTTGTTTCGTTTGCACATTTTCTAAAAATTATTTCAGTATTTTGATGCTTTGATCCTATTATAAATATTATCCCTTATGTTATTTCATTTAAAACTCAGCAAAAATGCAAATCATCTTTGTATCAGGAGAAATTAATGGCATATACTCCAACTATGTGAACAGACTATCTTCCTAGAGATTGCTTTTTGTACTTTTTTGAGAGAATTTCCCTTTGATGCTAGATGTTAATGTTATTTTGTCAGTTCTGTTATTTTAGAGGGCAGCATGAGACAGTGGAGAGAGCACTGAACTAAAATCAGGAGACATCAAGAGTCAGGACTTGATTCCCATACTTATTAGTTAAGTGACCATAAGAAAGGCACTATAACCTTTCTGAATCAGTTTCCTCTTTTCTAAAATGGGCACAATAATATGGATGCTACATTCCTCCTGGGGTTGGCTCAACACTCTTTTTAGCCCCAAACTGCTTTAGATGTGAGTTGTTTTTCAGAAGAGGTTAAATTTGGTGACAGGTGGGGTAAACTTGGTGGATATTAATGAGATGACATTAGCTTTGTCACAGAAGGTCATACCTACCCTCCCTCAAGAAGTGGCTGCTCTAATCTGTCCCCTCTCTGCTAAGGAGGGAAGTAAGCTTTTTAGTCTCATGCTTTGTGCTTAAAAGTATTTATAACTCTTGATGGAAAAGTTGCTTTTGTTTTTAGTTGTGCATCCAGAAAATTGAATTTATGGAATATAAATGGTTAATTAGGTTCCTTTTTTATGGAGATCTGTTAATTCTCCTGTTTTGTTACAAATAATTAGTAACAATTGGCTGACATATAGAAGGAAACCTTATTTGGTAATGCCATGAGATTTTATCACACTGTAAATAACTATAGGGGATTTAGAGAAATGTGGAAAGATTTGTATGAAGTGATACAGAGCAAGAGGGACAGAACCAGGAAAACAATTTTTGCTATGACTCCAATAGTAAGGTGAGAGGAGGAAGTTTTGAAAGGCCTCAGAATTCAGAGCAAAGTTGTGACCAGTCACCACTTCAGACTAATACATCTTACCTCTTAACTGAGGCATTAGAGATCTCAAATGCAATTACAATGGAACTTTAATTGAAAATAAATCATCTATCACGATAAGAAATGACTGAAAATCCATGGGATCATACACTTTGATTTACAAAAATTCGATTTCTGTGAAATTTTTAAGTACCATCTATTGCACGTAGGAATCATAGAGCTCCTTAAAGCCTTGGACTCTTTGTTCTAGTATCTTCAATTCTCAAGCACAATGCTTTGCCCAGAGTGAGGGCTTAATGTTGGATATGAGTGTGAATAATTCTTAGATACTTCAAATGAACTATAATTTTATCATTGTGAGTATTCCTGTCTCTGGTGCATATTGGCTCCTTTTCACATGGTATTAAGAGTGCTTTTGTGAGTTGCTTTATCTGAAAAATAGCCTCATGTCTAATCTTACATTTTTGATGCTTCTGTCTTTCTGTTTTCATCATCATTCCTCTGATTCTCTTTTTCCTTGTAAATGAAGTCAATTGAAGTCATCTTTGTAATCAAGAAGTTCTACTGAGCAAAAACAAACCAATGTCTTGCATCAGGTTGAATTCATAGTTTTATCTCCTTTTTGCTAAGAGGGAGGTCCTTTTTGTAGTTAGGCCTCCAGAATCAGTATTGGTCACTATACTGACCATAGTTTTGATACCTTTTGATATTTCCCTTCCATGCCATCATGTAAGCTTTTCTTTTGGTTTAGCTTACTTCACTCTGTATCATGTGATTAAAAATATTCCCAACTTTCTTGGATTTCTTTATCTTCATGATTTCTTATGGTATAATAATATCCTCTTACATTCATGTACTGTAGTTTGGTCAGCCATTCCCCAGACTGTAGGCTCTCACTTTATTTTTTTTCCAGTTCTTTGCTACCCCTGTATGGGCTATTTTAAATCTGTTTGAACATATGGCACTTTTCTTTATCTTTGACCTTCTTGAATTTATAGAATATAAATGTGTTGTCATCATTTGGGTTAAAAAGTATATAGAATGTGGTGACTTCTCTTGTATGAGTCCCTGTGTTTTTATTTTATCTTTGGAATAATTCATCACTCCAGCAGCAGTATATTAGTGTGCTTGCCTTTCTATATCCTCTGCCTGCAACATTTCCAATTTTCTTCTTTTGTTGTCTCTAAGATATTTGCATTTGCATTCTCTTCTTGTTGATGATATAGAGCATTCTTTTGTAGAACTAAATTATGAGCTGTAGACTTATTATACCTCTCTGTCTTTGTAGTCCAAAGGTAACCCTAAAAACATTAATCCCACACACTTTCCCTCTAACTATTGCTATCCCATAAATAGTAATGTATTTTAGCCCACCCCTCTCATAATATTGTGGACCTCTCTCTGCCACATATTGTTTGTCAAATTACTTGAACTGCAAATTGGCATGCTGAGTGATGATCCTAGTACCCTCTCCCTTTTCTGGTCTCATGACATGACACTCTTAAGCACTTATCATATCTATAATTTACATTATATTTCTGAATAAGTCAAGTGATTTATGTCATTTGTTTTAACCAGTTAATGTCACCAAGGTGGGATATGTTTGTAAACTTTCCTTTCAAGAAGAAAGTTTTTTTTTCAGGTTACTTCCACATACAGAATTAAATGGAGCATTGAGACATTACTCTAGGTAATACCATGCAAAAAGTGATGTAACCAGATATATTTGGGCTTGTAATTGTGGGATTGTAATCATTTGAATAATGATCTAAGTGAGTTATGGCAGAATTTTAGCTTTTTAGAGTTGAATTGGATCATCTTCACTTTGGTGGTAAGAAAAGAGCACCTCCCAAGATGAAGAGACCTGTCTGAAATTACCCAGGTAGTCTGTGGCAGAGACAGAGCTAGAATTTCAGACTTCGGATTTCTAGCACCACTCTTTAACATTTTTTAATATTTTTAAATTTTTAAAATTTTTATTTAGAATATTTTTCTATGGTTACATGATTCACGTTCTTTCCCTCTCCCCCCACCCCCTACCCCCCTACTCTTTAACATTTGGAGATAGGGCCAGAAGGGATTCTGTTTTGTAGAAACAATTGTGTCATTAGTAAATATTAACAAACCAAAGAGGAATTGGAAAACTCAAAGGAGATTTGATCTTAGGAGTGACCAGGTCTTAGTTCATTTAAATCCCTCCATACCTCCAGCCCTTTCATATTATAATGTACAAGGAAAAATCTGGAACAGGGACAAAGGCAAATAAATGTTCATCTGGAGAAACTGTGTGGTGCTTCACTTTTTTCCCTTTAGAGTGTGACAAGAGATGTGGTAGGTAAAGTGATTAAACTGTTCTGCTTAACATTTCAGAAAAAAAAAATTATTTCCATCTATGCTTTTCTTTTTTATTCCTTAAAAAGAAAAAAAACCCCAAGAAATCTTGTTTCTAGATGGTAGGTCTGCTCTTATTCTGTGTCTCCATCTCCTATCTTGCTTTGGGTAGTAGCTCTGGAGATTTTGATTAGGGAGTGGAAATAACAAGTGACAAGAGGGCAGAGTAGTGGGGGAAAGAGGGATACTGAGGTACATGGGAGCTTGCTTGTTTGAGTACAACCCACTTTAACCCTTGGATGTTAATACATATGTAGTCAGAGGGAGTTTGAAGGTCCCTTTCACAGATATAACCAAATAAAAAATTATGCTTTTTTCCCTAAATCTATCCTGATTCCAAATCCAGTCCCCATGTTGTGAGCTCAGTGACCAGAGTGGGGTCCAGATTTCTTCTAAAATTTCTTCATTGACAGCTGATACATTGGTCCAGCTAGATGTGTTAGTCCAACATTAAGGTTTGAATTGTATTTTGTAGTTAATATACATTTGCTTACTCAAAGGAATACAAAGATATGCATTTCCTGAATGCCAGAGTTCAAAGTAGATCCCATATCTGGGACTTCTAGGATCTAGGAAAGTTGTGAGCCATTAGCCATTTGATACATGTTTTATTTTGCATTGCTTCTTTGTTATTATATGCTATTTATTTGTTTCTCAGTCTTTACTAAGAATAAAAATATCCAAATCATTTCAAAACATGTTTGTATACTTCTATGGAGAGCCATCTCCATTAGGCCAAGATCATGTGCCTGTGCTTTAGTAGAAATATACCACATTCTAGAGTTAAGATTTGGCCAGTAGACAGGGGCTCAGGGCTGATTTCCTATTGTATAAATTCCAAATCAACACATTTCTTCACAGTGAATTTGTTTGCCCCTAGAAAAAGGAGGAGCTGAGGAATAGAAGGTCATTTGTACCCTGAAAACCACAGAGAGCAGGGCACTTATTTAGCACTTCTGTCCAAGAAGGCATATGCAAATTACTAGAGTGAATATGAGATTAGCCCCCTCCCCCCTCTCTCTCTCTCCCTCTCTCTCTCTCTCTCTCCCTCCCTCTCTCTCTCTCTCTCTCTCT
>NC_058134.1:57219204-57247115 GCF_016433145.1 Gracilinanus agilis | reverse complement strand
TCTCTCTCTCTCTCTCTCTCTCTCTCTTTCTCTTTCTCTTTCTCTCTCTCTCTCTAAACTGAAAAGGACCAGGATAGTAGGTATAAATGCCTTAGATGACACACTTTCCTTGGCTTCTCAATTGAGGGGAAATCTATAGGATATTTTAAAATTGTATTTATATGCTTGTTTTCCTTTTTCAAACTTATAATATTGGGTTGGATTAAAGATTGGTTGGGTATCCATGGAAGTGTTCGAGTTAAGATTAACATGTATTATAATTAATACCTGCTTGTTAGAGAATAACTTATTGGTGTTGGCCATTTTACTTGTATAACTTTGTTTTTGAGGAAGTTAATGACAAGAGCTCACTTTTCCCCCTTCTTAATTGACTCTCGTTCTTTTGTGCTTGTCATATTTCCTGTAGACTTGAATGGTTTTCTAATAATGTAGCAAGGATTTGTTAGGGCACTTTCAAAGTCTAATGAAATTGGGCAAAATGTCATGCTGAGAGATTTGTGTGTGTCTGAATTTATATTTTACATATAATACACAGCTTGAAGCAATGTCACATAGCTGTTGATTACTGAGAAACGAGAGTGACAGCTAGCTCACACTTCTGTGCAGGATTTAGGAATGGGGCGGTTCGTTTTTAGCACATGCTTTGTGTTGCTCATGCGTGAGGCAAAGGCAGAACCACAGGCACCGACACACTGTACTGACGGGGCAGCAGCTGCTAAAATAAAGGTAGAAGGTCTGCTGACCAAACAGATACAGACAAGGAATCACAGAAAGGGTCCCTGGAAGGGTGCAGCACTCCTCTGCATCTCCGTGGAATGTCGGGCTTGGAAGGGGGCTCGGGGGCTCCTGGCCTCACCAGGACCTGAGTGAGAATCCTTTCCACAACATACTTGACAAATAATCATCCAGTCTTTGCTAATATAATAATAAATAATGATAGTAACTAATAATAACTAGCATTTATTCAATGCTTTATGGTTGTGATATTGAAAACCAAGACCTTTAGGGAGGGAAATGTGTGTGTGAGGGACTTACATCTGAGGAATCAGAGGCCCAGAGACATGAAGGAAGCTGCCATTTTGATTTCTTTTTTTTTTTTCTTTTTTTTTTTCAGTTTTCTGCCTTGCCACTGCCCTCCAAACCAGGCCACTGGAGACTCTGGAGGAGCCAAGGCACTCAGCTCAGTTCTTGGAGCTGTAGGTCCTCCTATTCGCCTTGGCCTTTTCTATTTTCTCACCCTTCCCAATTAAATCAATATTACCTCCAGAGAGGATGTGCAGTTTCATTGTTTGCATACTACCCTGTTGTTCACCATTTCTTTAAATTTCTGGACCAAAGTGTTCTTCTCTGCCCTGCCTGTTTATGTTATCTCCCTCATTAGTACACAGTGCCCAGTTGTTTAACATGGTTTTTTGCTGTTCAGTCATTTCAGTCGTGCCTGACCTCCTGACCCCATTTGGAGTTTTCTTAATAAGATACTGGAGTAGTTTGCCATTTCCTTCTCCAGTTTATTTTATAAATGAGGAAACTGAGGTAAACAGAGTTAAGTGACTTACCCAGGGTCACACGTTTAGTTGTTGTCTGAGGCCAGATTTAAAATCAGGAAGATGAGTCTTCCTAATTTCAGGCCAGACACTCTATCTGAGCTTAATAAATGCTTGTTGGCATAAGAATGCTATTTGTACCTCAAACATTTTATACATTACTTGCCACATGACAAGTTCTTAATATGGCTTTTATTCATAAAACAGTTACTTTTAGATAGGCCGTCTACTGTCAATTTTGTCACCTTCATCAACGTGTTAGCAAAAAATTATTTCACAATCTCAAATATAACCCCATTTAGGAATTTAGAATTCTTATGGTAGTCATTGGGATAACAAAGTGGAAAATATATTGTGTCTTTTATACTTTTAATTCATGCAACCATCTGACAAAAAGGAAACTTCAGGCAGGAAAGCTCAGGTAGGAAGCCTTCTCCAAACCCACATAATATTGTGCCTTATGTTAGCTATTTCCCATTTTTCCTGTATAGAGCTTGTTTGTACATATTTGTTTGCAGGTTGTCTCCCCATTAGATTGAGAACTTCATGAGGCCAGGGACTGCCTTCTTTTTTTTTTTTTTTTTTTTTTAATATCCCTAGTAGGTGCATAGTAGGTGCTTTATTGACTTTCTTTAAGAGGTACGATAGGAGAAATGCTTTCATGTTGGAAAAAAATTTGGAGTTAAATTGACTTAAAAAAACAAAACCAGCTTTTTTTTTTTTTAAAGGACCCAAGCTTAAGATTATGTATGTGTATGTTAATGTGTGTACATATGTATATGTGTACATGTGCATCTATCTATACTTCTAAACTTAATTTTATGTGTGAGTGAAAAGTGGGATGTTTGAGACACTCAGCTGAATCCATTCGACTAATTAATTGGCTTAGCAGTTTGTGTTTCAAACCATTGAGAGCACAGTGATAGTGACACTTGATCTGTTCCACTAAGGTCAAATTAGCATCTTTTACTACTTTTCTGGCATTTAAAATGAATGCTTTTGCTATGGTTTTCCAAGTGTTTATAGTAAATATGTCCATTTGATAGGAATATAAATATGCATAAAAGCAGAGCAGCTTAGCGCACCCTTCTGTCACTTTTTATTGCAATCAGTGTCTTTCACTTTGCATTGTTTTTAATAGGCAGGCTGGCTGGCATTGCTGCTCTAAAGCCTCTGGGACTAAATCCCTTGGCCCTGCTTATATCTTGCATAAGTATTTATTCATGTTTTCTTTTAATATGCCGATTATATCTTTTGAGTCTCCAAAGACTGACATTTTCTCTTTTGTTCCTATGGAAGAAACAATTGGCATGTTGAAAGATGTGGTAGGTAACCCTGGGAACACATCTGCCTCGAATTCCCAAAGTTGATTTATGCTGAAGGCCTAGAAAAATCATGCCGTTTATAGTGCTTTTAAAACTATGCCAGTGTTAGAGGTTTTGAAAAAGATGCCTTGTCTATAGGTAAAGGCACAAAAGAAATGAATAATCAAATATCTAGTTTACCAGAGAGGAATAGGTAAGTAGAATGTTTAATTCTGATCCACAAGCAGTTTTGGTTATCTCTAGTTTTTGAATTCATTTACTGGGACTATTAAGTCATCCATTCATCCTTTATATCCTTCCAATAACCGTGTTTTGCTTGGAACACTTGGAAAATCAATAGCAAAATACTGTGTTCCATCCTCAGCTTCAATTTTCTAGCTAGAAGTGGCAAAGTGCTATCATGGATAGATTGTGGGACTTGTAGTTAGGAAGACCTGGGTTTGAACCTTGACTCAAACACTGTGCAACGCAGAGCTTAGCCAAACATCTTTTCAGCCTCAGTTTCCTCATTTGTTGTTCTAAGCATGAAATGAGGTTGTGAATGTGAAGTGCTTTGCACATTTCAAAGTATTACCTAAATGTTAGCAATTATTCTAGTTATTATTAATAGTAATAATGTTGATGATGGAATTGACCATAAAGGAGACAAAAATATCACAGAGTTGAAGGGAGTCTTCATGATCATCTTGTCTAACATTGTACAGTGCCTGACACATGTTGTTTAATTGCTTCAATCTTGTCTGACTCACTTCTTGTGACCCAGTTTGAAGTTTTACTTGGCAAAAATCCTGGAGTGCAATGTTCGATGAATGCTTTTTCTATCCTTCCTTCCAATCTGCCCTGGATAAAGGAATTGTCTACACAACAGAAATGTTAAACTGATGATCTATGTGACCCACAAAACTCCTGAGAGCAGACCAAACCAGATGAAAATGTAGAATTATGTGACTTTAATATACTGATATATTAGTAAAAAAAAATAGATATACTAAGTCAATATGCATCTTTTGGGGAAGCTTTGGTATGGTTTAGTTGTTCATGTTTCTATTTGATTTTGATACCACTGATATATGACATACCCAGAAAATCATTCAGGCTTTGTTTGAAGACCTCCAATCAATGGGACACATTTGATTTTCAAGACTTTTTTTATTAGATCAAACCTAAGTTGTCTCTAAGCTATTCCTAGTAATGCCTTCTGGGACTAAGAAGAATAAGTCTAATCCCTCTTCTAGGTGACAGTCCTTCAAATACTTGGACAGCTTTCATATTTTGCCATGACAACCCTCTCTCCCCATTTAGTTCATTAACATAGGGCCAAGGACAGATCTCTTGGGACACTCCATCATAAACTACCTTCTAAATTGACATGAAATCACTGTTTAGGGGGAAGGGTCTGGCTCTTCAACTAGTTCCAAATAATTGTATTCTCTTTTAGTTCAAATATCTCCCAATGAATTATTAAAATTGAGGTAAGCCTCAGGTACAAAATTCCTCTCATCTGTCACTCTAATAACTCCACAAAAAGAAAAGAAAAGAAAAGAAACATGATTTAGGATTAAGTAAGAATATCATACCTTAAAAGGTGAGCTGTACAAAGAGTTAATGCTTACTGGACTACACATGACATTCACTGAATGTAACTGAACTTTTAAAAATTCTGCCCTGGCTGTTTTCTATCCATATGAGTTTATTTTCCACTCATACCCAACATTATCAGGGAATCATAGAGTCCCCCCTTCATTCCATTTTCTCTCCCTAGAATGTACTTGCATCATTACCAGCAGATATTCCTTTAGACTCATCATAATGGTTGAGAGGAAAGAACAGATTTGGAGACCATGAGTTTATATTCTGCTACTGTCACTGTCTGACCTTTGGTAAATCAGCTAACTTCTCTGGGCCTTATTTTACTTCCCTATAAAAACAAGGGGATTGGATTAGATGGGCTCTGAGCTCCCATCTAACTCTAGCTCTATGATCTAAGTAGACTTCATGTAGTTCATGACACCTCCAACTATTATAGGCCATTCTGAGTGCCTTTTTATATTAAAAATTAACACTTAGTTGTTTCATGCTGTTTAGTTGTTAATTGAATGCTCTTTAAAGCCAGAGCCCACATCTTTATTACTTTTCTATTTCTCTCTATACGGTACTGGGTACTTGTATCCCTGATGAAAATACCTCAAAAGCAGGAATTTAACAGTAGAAGGGTCCTTGAGGTCATCTTCTCTTCTAGCTTATTAAGGGAAAAACAATCCCTTCTATAACCTATAACCTGCCCCACAAGTGATATTCTTCCCTGGGAGTGGAGTTGGGAGAGGAAATAATTTTTCTCTGAAAGCCATACACATTTCCCTTTTAGAGAGCTTTTATTGTTTGGAGGTTTTACCTTTCATCTAGGTCTAGTTGTATGAATGAAGGACTATTTAAAAGACCAATTAAAAAGTCAGGAGATATTTTGGTTGGTTGAAGGGGCCACTACTGAGGGATTGGGCAGAAGATGTCATAGCTTTCTGAGGAAATAAAAAAGGAGTAAGAAGTGAAAAAATATCTTTTTGAGTTGAAAGAGCATCTAGCCACCACAGCCTTCCCTTTTTTGGGTTTGTGGTCATTTCCTTCAAAATGTAGTGGAGTCATGCTTTTCCCACAGTGACTGATTATCTCTTGACACTGACAGCATTAGAAAAAGAAAAAGTTGATTTCACAGTCAAGGAGTATATGGAAATCATATTGTTCAGATATCTAAAGAGGCTTATGGAAGAGTGTGTGAAACTTTTTATATTCAAGTCCTCATTTTTAAAAACCTGCAAAATTATGCATATTCAAAATACTCAATGAATCTCTTTTAGTGATATTTCAAAACCCAGCTCATATTCTGTAAACTCCTGTTATTTTTTTAAAAAAATAATGAAATGTGCCAAATAGTCCACCTAGTTAACCTGCGATAAAGGCTATTCGGGAAATGCGATAAAGGCTATTCGGGAACAAATATGTCAACTATGACTCCCTTCCCTTACAAATATCTGCCCTTTTTACCGTTTGCTATCTTTCTTTTGGGAAGGTAGGCAAAAAGATAATCTTTCTCAGAAAGTATATGCTACTTCAATTGTGAATTGAAAACTACTTGAGAACAATGGCTAGCATTTATATGTCAACTACCTAATATTATCCAATTTGATTTGAGGACCTTTGATTCAGAGAACTGATAAGGATACAAATTTTCTTTCTCTAATTAGAGAGTTGGGGACAGTAGATACTGAATGTGGCATATGATGTTGGAGACTGTCACTAGATATGTTGACTATGCTTGAATATTTTAAAATTGTTCCAAGGATGTGTCCAGTGGAAGAGATTCAAAGGGAAAATGCTTGTGGTATAAAAACTAAAGGCAACTGTAAATTCTTTTTTTAAAGGCATGCTCAGTAAAAAGATGGCACATTCTATCTACAAACTCTATGGTCTTTAAAGAAAATGATGTCAGAATACACCAAATTAATGTAAGACAGTTTTAGATTTAAATTTCAAAACTATTGATAACTTGAGGATTTTAAAGGATCTGGAACAAATCTCTCATTGCTATTTTTTTTTTTTTGGTAGATAATCCATGATCTGGAAACTCTCCCCACTGATACAAATCTCACTTTATTTCAGTTTATATTCTTAGTAAGTTGTATGGAGCCTCGGAGTTTGTGGTTTTTCCCCTCTACACACAGCCAGAATGGGTCAGAGGCAAGATTTGAACACAGATCTTCCTGACTCCTGTTCCAATGCTATATACTGTCTAGCTACTTAATGAAAGAAGTGTATCTCCTTCCATGTGTTGCTATTGGGGTATTCTCTTCTTTAGGTATTGTTTATGTCATTCTGTTCCACTTCTTCCTCAACATGGTACAGTAAAAAGAGTGCTAGATTTGGAATCAAAGACCCCTGGTTCAAATCCTGATTCTGCCATTTAACTGTTTGACCTTGGCCAAGTCATTTTGTTCTATGGGACTCTATATCCTCATCTGTAGTACGAAGGGGTTGGACTAGATGATCTCTGTGGTCCCTCCAAACTCTAAATCAATACAGTATTATAAAATTGACCCTCTCAGGTCTGACCACTTTAAGGTATTTAGGAGCTGTCTTTTTTCTCTTATCTCCACTTCTCCTTAACCCATTTTTAAAGAGAAAAACATGGCAGGATTTGTCCGTTAGAGGTCACTGTTGAGATATAGAAAGATAAATGCCAGTGGTCCTGTGAGTGTAGCATTGTTTTGCAATGTATTTGGCTGTGGATAATGGGGCAGATTGCTACTGGAGAGAATATTGGGCGTATACACCAAAAATAATGTAGAACATTCTAAAGAGGAAATGCAATTTTTCTGTCTTCCTTATTTGATAACGTTCAGGGCTTAGGGGGAAATAACTTTGACTCACAATAAATGATTATTTCCATATTTGAAAGAAACTATTTAATACCATGTATATTGAAATTTGATTGCTTATAGTTTCTATAGAACTTCTAGAGTTCAATGTAGAAGCATTTCATCTCTGATATCTGGCTCAATGTTGGCAGAATTGTATTGCCTTGCTCAGGATTTTTGTATCCAGCATATGTGGGACTTTCCTTGTGGTAGACTGTTTAAAAATACTCATGTAAATTACGCAGATTTAAATTTAAAAATAAAAATATAGCACTTCTTAAAATACATGCATTGTGTATGTTTATGGTGATTCTTTTACAACTAAATACCATTTTGTGTAGAAGAATGTCATTTACTATAGAAGGATGGAGGCTTATTCTGGGTTGGGAAGAAACTAACACAGTGTAGGACATGGATGTGTGTTTTCTTTGAATTAATGGCTTAAGTCTTCAGAATCAAAATTTGATTTTAAAAAAGTGAATTTTTGCCACCATTTCCCAAGGCTTATATTATAGATATATGAAATGACCCAAATATCTTAAGACTAGTGTTTCTTTTGGAGCTCTGATCTGTCCGTGGAAGGTGAAGATTTTTATTATCTTATGCATTAGAAAATAATCAAGGTCAGCTTTTTTGTGGAGAGCCCTTTGAAAAAGTAGAAAAATCATCAAGTTTGTGCCTTCCTTATGTACCAGGCTTGTGAATATGATTGCTTATCTCTATCTGTTTAAACTTCAGTTCACATACACACCCTTCTATCGAAGAATCGGCCATTTTCCCTTCACTTTTTGGCTCTGGCTTCCCAAATCTGATCATATGCTGCAATGACAAGACCACACAGATGATAAAGCTGGGTCTTATTTGAAAAAAAAATAAAATAAGGTGAACTTTTATGAACTGTGAGAAGATAAGGACCACTTGATGTTAAAAGAAAGCCCAAATCTGGATTTGGCTAAATAATGGATGAGGCAGTGTCTTGCAATTTTGACTTTTTAATATTTTGACCATCAAAAACAATGTCCATGAGGGTTATTATTATGCTGTTTAAACCTTGAGTTGATGGATTCAAAGCATGGGTTTCTATTATAAAAGCTTCATAATACAAATTAAGCCTCACTTTCCATTTAAAAATACTACATTTCCCCATATATAGACATCCACAAAGAAAATTAAGCCCTTTAAAAAACAGCAGAGTACATTTTAGGCCCATTCCATAGATGTAAAAGATTGTTGTATTGAGTAAGAAATAGTGATTATATCAACTCATAAGCATGACATGACCTTCACTATTTGCTCAAGGCCTTCCTACTCTAAAGTCATCAGGTAGTCCCTCTTTCATAGATTATTTGTCATGGCTCATGTAAAAGTTTTTGTGCATCACTCTTAAAATATGGGGGAAATATGCTAAATAAATTGTTTCAGTGTCAAGAATTTATCTTGTGACAGCCTCAAAACAACTCACAGTTTGCATTTTAACAGAATATAAGTGTATTTATAATACAGAAGCTTTGATCAATAGCCTATTTTTTTAATTAGTGCTCATTTATCAGTTTGTTACTATGCCATCACATGAAAGATTGGATTTGAAAAAAATACACTGTTTTTTATTGCTGACAGGTATTAATTAAACAATAACATCTGAAAGTGATGGCAAGGAGAAAAATCACTCAGGTTTGGGTGTTATAGTATTATTATAGAATTTTCTAGATAAGCATATGGGATCCTGAATTCTATGTAAAACTTGCCTAACAGCCCAAATATGCAGGGTCAGCCCTAGGGCAAAATTATGACATAGGAAAAATTTGCTGGCGGTATTGCTGCTGTATTTCCAGTTAGAGCCCATTTCTTCTTGTTCAAGCTATCCATAAGCATTTGTAATGTGCCAGACACTGGAAATAAAATAAATAAGATAAAATGAAGTAGTTCCTACTTTCAAAGTGTTTATATTATAACTGTGGCAGAATGGACTCCTATAAGGATGTACAAAAGAAATACAAGGAGAGGGGGACAGGTCAGAAGCTCAATAGTTTGAAAACCAGTCCTATACACGGAAGATCCTGAGTTTAAATCTGACCTCAGACATTTCCTGGCTGTGTGATGCTGCTGGGCAAGTCACTTAGTCCCCAATACCTAGTCTTTACAGCTGTCCTGCCTTGGAACCAATACTTAAAGGAAAGGGTTTAGCAAACAAACAAACAAAACAAACAAGAAGTATTAGGTGATTTTGGAGGGAGGCATTAGCAGGTGGAGGGTCAGGAAAGATTTCTATGTAGGAGGTGCTATTTGAGAAGCAAAGATGAGGAGGGAGTACTTTCCAATTGTGAAGGATAGCAAAGTGTACAGAGGAATGGAGAGGAGAAATGAGAATGAAGCTGGAAAGATAGATTGAATCCTCATTGTTTAAAGCTTCACAATAGATTGAGAGGTTAAGCATTTATTAAACAGTTAAACTGCAAACAATCAACCAATAAACCTCTCTTAACTTTCTACCAGACACTGTGCTAGGCACCAGAGCTACAGAGATTTCATTGAATGAAACACCACCTTCTTGCACAGAACTTATGTGCTTGTGGAAATACATAGACATATTTACACACACACACGGGTATCAACAACATAAATGTAAAGGGAATCAGTGCAAAAAATACTACCTAGTTTGGGAGGGAGGGCAGTAGTGAAGGCAGAGGCAGGGGGAATGAGGAAGGGTTTCATATATAAGATGGTGCTTGAGATGAGCCTTAAAGAGAAAGAGAAATTGAGGCAGATTAAGTTGACAAGCCTATGTACCAGGTTCTGTGCTAAGCACTGAGAATATAAATATAAACAAAAAGCTAGGCAATCCCTGTCCTTAAGGAAATTATAGATAAAATAAGCTAGAAAAGGGAGTAAGAGGAGAAAGTCTGGTGGAAAGCCAGGAGTGCAGCCTGGAGAGAGATGAAAACATGTGGGTCTCGAGTGTCCTCCTCAAAAGGAAGTTCAGAGAGAAATCAGACAGCAGGATATGGCTGCAAACCTGTGGAGCTAAAGGGATGGTGATATCTCTGACAGAAATATGGACTTTTGGAAGATAAATCGGTTTTGGGGAAAAGATAATGAATGAATCTTCTTTTGGATATATTGGCGAATATCTCTTCACCTAGATGCCTAGAGCTCATGCTTCTGCACATATTTCAGAACTTGAAGCTTGCTTTTCAATCGATGGATTAATTAATAAACATTCATTAAATAACTGCTATGTGTAAAGCCCATAGAGACAAAAGTGAAACAATCCCTGCTCTCTAGGAGCTTAAACTCTTATCAAGGAGACACCATGCACATCCATATAACAAATATCATCTCCTTTGTGACCCCCACAGTTTCTTTCTGATCTCCACAGTTGCTAGTGTAGTGCTGCTACCACCGAGAACGGCAGTCCTCCAAGGGATGTAAGTCCCAAGGGAAAGGGGCCAGCCATCTCTACTGACTGCTACCTGCAGTCCAGGTGAGTATCCCTGCCGAAGTAGCAAGGCATGCTGAGGGTAAGACAGGAGGCAGAGTCAGGCAAGTTAAGCCATCTTGACCACCATGTCCCATCACACCCATGGAGAAAGCCCAAGACTGAACTCAGCAGCCTCGGAGGTAGCAGTGCTTCAGAGTGCCTGGTATCATCAAGAAGTCCAACATCACACAATGAGAGGACTTTATTGGTGGAGATAACAACAAAGAGGCATCATCATCTGCTTTACTGCTGTGTCCTCAGGATACAGGTTCCTCTTTCTCTGACTTAAAGCTAAAACCTTCCATATGTGTTGTTTACCCTTTTAGAATGTGAGTTCTTTGAGAATAGAGACTTACATGCTTTTCTGTTTGTAGCACCAGCACTTAGAATGGTTTTTGCACATAGAAAGTGCCTAATAAATGTTTTGTTCATTCAGTCATAGAAAATATATATACTATAGCTTCATGGGGAAGATGTTAGCAGCTGGAAGATCAAGAAGGTCCACATCTTTACATAGGAGTTGATACTTTGTAGTTTGAAGAAATTGGGGATTTGAAGAGGTGAGGAGAGAGCATTCCAGGCCTGGGAGGGAGCCAGGGCAAAGATAAGCTGATGGAATATGGAGTTTGAGGAGCAGTGAAAAGACCAGTTTGTCAGGATCACAAAGTGAATCAAGGAGAGGGATGTAGTAAGACTGGGAAGGTAGGTTTTGATCTAGGTTGTGAAGAGCTTTTAAATGCAAAACAGAGGAGTTTAGATCAGGCATTTCCTCTCTAGGATTCCTTTTTCCCAGGACCCCTGCATCTAGTAAAGTAGCAGGTAAGGAGAGAAAAATAACTATTCCTAAAATGCCTAGTATGTGTCAGGACTGACCGTGCTAAATACCGTACAACTATACTCTCATTTAATAATAATATCTTACTTGATAATAAATAGCTCAAACTTTCTTAATGGCTGATGAAAAGTAAAGGTTATGGTCATCAAATTTGTGACCTGGAAAGGTCCTCAGTGGCCTTTAGTCTAAACATGATGGGAATCCTTACAAGTGGCCATCCATCCCCTGCTTGAAGGCGTCCAAGGAGAGAGGTCCTCCCACCTCTCAAGGCAGTTTCTTCGGTGGGGTGGGCTCTAATTGTTGTCTAACTGTTAGCCTCAGTTTGCTTCTTTCCATGCTCCTGATTTTGCCCTCTGGGACTAAGCAGAATGGGTCTAATCCCCCTCGCTATGTCAGCCCTATAAATACAGTCATACTCCATTCTTAGTCCTCTCCAGGCTAAAACATGTCTATTTAGCCCTACTTCCTTCAACTGATCTTGTGACATGCGCTCAAGGCTATTCCTCATCCTGATTGCCCTCCTCTGGACACTCTCCAGCTTATCTTTGTCCTTCTTAAACTACAGTGGCTGGAACTGAACACAATATTCTACATGAATTCTGATGAGAGTAGAATTCAGGAAGACTTTATCAACATATTCCTGGGGCTCTGTCCTCCTTGCATATCCCAGGAGCCTTTGTGGCTGCTAAATCATACTGCTAACTCATTGAGCTTCCATTCAACTAAAACCTGCAGATCTTTTTCAGAATAGCTATCCTGCCCCCATCTTATCCTTGTGAACTTAATTTTTTTTTTTGTATCCAAATGTAAGACTTTATATTTTCCTATTGAATTTCATCCAATTAGATTCAAACCAATGCTTTAGCCTGTCAAAATTTTTATGGATGCTGATTCTGTCATTCACTGTTAGATAGCTCTCGCAGCTTATTATTCCTGTCAAAAAAAGGAAAGGCAGTTAGTCTGGCATAACCTGGTCTTGATGAAGCCATGCTGGTTATTTGTTATGAACATTTCCCTTTCTATATTTAGAAAATATAGAGATATTTTATATTTCCTTGTCTCTTTAATAATCTCTTCTAGAATTTCCCTAAGAATGAAGTCAAGCTCATTAGCTCATGGTTTATATGCTGTTTTCTGCCTCCCCCCCACACCCTTTTTATTTTTGCTCCCATGATGTATTTTGCATTTAATTAGATTTACATTTAAACTGGAGCTTTTTGAAAGACTATGCCTCCACCCTATGTTGTGGGAATGTCAAGCTTTTGTCATATAGTAGAAAATGGGTCAAAATAGGCTACATACAATGATGGTATTAAAAACATCATGGAAGTGTAAGACTGGAAGAGAAAACAAGCTAGCCAAGTAGTGAGAATGGGGGGTTGTAACAATCTGAATATTACTCTGATAGCCATGAAATAGTAAGAAAACCCGAGGGAGGCTCTCCTGAGTAGATGCACTCTGAGAAATTTTGAAAGAACATGGACAAAAATTGTATAAGATTCCTGAGGTTGGAAGGAAAATTTACACTGAGGCTAGCATGGATCTATTGAAAAATTGCAAGCTGTAACCTAAACTAAAAATTTGGGAGAAGGGTAAAAACATCTCTCTTGAAAAAGACACAGTTTTAGAAACTCTTTTGGGGAAGGAGAAAGGCAGCTTCAGTGGTATTTTCATTGTGGCTGTACAAGTTCACTTCACCACGTAAATATGTTCCTGGAAATGTGTTTGCAAAAGCTATTTTAGTGGAAATTATAAATATATTATGGTGGTCTCTAATCAATTTTAACCAATTCATTAGGCAAGTGTTTTTTATTAAGCACCTGCTACATAGGACAGGTCTTATGCTTTGTGCT
Source organism: Gracilinanus agilis (assembly GCF_016433145.1). NCBI lineage: Eukaryota > Metazoa > Chordata > Mammalia > Didelphimorphia > Didelphidae > Gracilinanus > Gracilinanus agilis. Next base: position 57,233,671 of record NC_058134.1, on the reverse strand, counting down.
AAGGACACAAAGACAAAAATGTAACAGTCAGGGAGGGCTAATTCTTCTTTGTATTCTATTGAGGGAAGCCTCAAGTACATAACCTCCCCCCCCTCCAGTTAAATATATACAAAGTAATTTCTGGGGAGACAGAGTGCTAGGTCCCTGGGGAAATTGGGATAGACTTTGCTTTAACTGAATATGGATAAAGGAGAGTAATGTAAAATAAACCTTAGAAGATATACTGGAACCATACTCTGGAGGGCTTTAAAACCGAAGTAGAGGATTAGTATTTTATCCTGGGCCTTTTTGCGTAGTTCAGTGGCATGGTCAGACCTATGCCTAATTTAGCAGCTCTGCGGAGGAAGGCAGACTGGAGGGATGTGAGAATGGAGACCTGGAGACCATTAAGGAGGGGACGGCAGTTGTCTTAGAGAGGTGAGGAAGACCTGAATCAATGTGGTGCTTGTGTCAGTGGGCTGAAGGCCATGCGTAGATGGGTTAGCAGGATTGGCTACTGAAGGAGACGGCAGAGTTATGGCTGAGTGTAAGTTTGCTGATCTTGGTGACTGGAAGAATGGTGATATCCCCAGCACAAATAGAATAGTTAGGAAGAGGTGAGAGTTTGGGTGGGGGAAAAGGGAATGAGTTCAGTTTTAGAAATGTTGAGTTTCAGCTGCTGGTCGGGCACCCTCTAATTTTCCACTATCCCTTAGGCAGATGTGTTGGGGACCAGAGAAGGAAGAGGATGGACCAAGAAAGAACCAAGGCTAGTGACTGGGACATGGATGGTTTTCTGGTAAATATATAAATAAGAAGGATCTGGCAGATAGGTGATGGGATAGCCAGGAAAGGGCAGTCATGACACCTCCCGGAAGAGAGCAGGTCTAAAAAGAGGAAGGGATCAACTGTGCAGTGCTGAGAGAGAGAGAGAGAGAGAGAGAGAGAGAGAGAGAGAGAGAGAGAGAATGAATGAGAATATGACTTGGCACCACCTCCTCTTAAGGACTATGATGGTGGGGAACAGATGAAGAAAGCTTTATCCCCAGCCAGGTTTCTCCTGGGGCTAGAAGACTCTTCACTACACTACTCTCTTGACTGCCGTTATGTTTAACTCTACGGGTCCCAGCTCTACTCCACTGAATACCGGAACTACTGGAGCTGATCCTGTTGCTGTTCTAATCGTCCCTCCCACACATTGGGAAACAAGGCAGTATATTTGTGATTATACCTGTTGAATCGGTCCATTTGACCATCTGTGGACAACTGGAACAGGGGTGTAGGATATCTTTCCTCCATAGTTGGTGGAGGTGGAACATTGCAGGGAGTTGAAACATCCCCTAAAGGTACTGGAGAACAGAGCATGGAGGGAGAGAAAGTGAAAGGAAATCTACCTGGTCTTCGGAAGTAAGGCCAGAGTTCCTTTTCAATACCTGTGTGGCATGCTCTTCTCTCCTTGTACCACCTTAGTTTCTGGTGAGTGAAAAGGAATTGAGTTTGTAGCTTTATCTCTGTTCCCTTAGACCCCAGGCTCAGTTCCAAGTTCCAAATCCCTCCTTGGGTTCCATTCTCAGAGCCCCTGGCTACTGATTTCCATGTCAGACAGACTGACTGTGACACCCCCTCTGGAATCCTGGTTCCCAGGTTGCCAAAGATTAAACTCTTAGGTCCGCTGAGAAGACTGATCACACTGGCACCAGGTCTGGTTTACTTTGTCACTCCTACTGTGGGTGAATTGGTATCTTCGTGCTCTTCATGCAACAAAAAAGATTAGGTATACAAGAGAGTAAGCTTGTCTTTTGGCTTTCTTAAACAAACTTCCCCCAAAAGTATTTTTCCAATGCCTTTTGTTTTGCTGCTTCAAATTGAACCTTTCCTTGTAATGTGAACACCACCAACAAAAACCTCACAGCAAGCAAAAAATATCTAATAGAGTAAGTGTGATAGTTATACAGTATTCTGTTCCCTGGATTATTGAGATACACCTTGGTAAAAAGATTGTATTCTTATGCTTGGAGTCAGAAAGACTGAATTCAAATCCTACCTTAGACACATTCTGGCTAGATGACCTTGGACAAATCATTGAACCTTTCTTAGCTTTAGTTTCTTCATTTGTAAAATGGAGATGATGATGGCTACTGCCTTACAAGTATGTTGTGTGAATCAAGTGAAATAATATCTAGAAAGCACTTTGCAAACCTTGGAGCTTCATGTAAATAAAAGGAATAAAGCTGAGATCTGTGATTTCTGTCATATGATATGGGGAACCTCTCAGTAATGAAACTCCCTCTACCGATGCAGGTCTGCCTTTTACTGAAAGTTAATCTTTGGTGCTCAGAGCACTGAGAAGTTAAGCAAATCACTGAGGATCACATATCTACTATGTGTGAGAGTAGGGTTTGAACTGAGCTCTTCTTGGCTTCATGACCAGCCAGATAGAGATCCATTGTGCTTTGTTACATCATATAGAAATATTAACTTTTATTACTCTTCATTTGCATCGTTGTAGTCATTGTCTATATTGCTCTTGTGATTTTGTCTTTTTCCCTCTTAACAATTCTATTTGTCTAGCCTCATCTCCTTATGTCTTTCCAGTGAAACTCCTGTGGTCTGCCCACTGAGCATGCCCTGAGATTTATTGTCCCCATTCCTCCATATATTTGGAATATTCCAACCTCCCCCCTTTCTTTTGTTGAATTTCTTCCCCTCTTTAAAACCCATTTTTGGTGTGTCCTTCAAGAATCTTAGAGCTCCCTAAGAATCCAGAGATTATCCAGCCTAGCCCACCAATTTGACTGGCAAAGAAACTGAGTCACTGGGAGATTGTTAGTCAATCATGTTCAAACAGAAGCATTTTTTAATATATACATAGCCATTCAATATAAGGTAGTTTGGGAGGGATGGTACTTGTGGTTGGGATTAGGAAATATTTCAGGCAGAAGATGGTGCTCAGGTTGGGCCTTAAAGGAAGAGAGAAATTCACTGAGGCAGAATCAAGGCAAGTCACCAAGCATCTGGGAAGTGCCCATTATGTGCCAAGCCTGCAAAACTCTGGGATTACAAATCAAAGCAGAAAGGGACACGGTTCCTGCCCTCCAAGAGGAAGTCACAAAGGAAGTAAAAGGAAACTAAAGGAGAGCTTTCAAGGGGTTATAGAGAAAGTCTGGCAGAGCCTGAAGTGGAATGAAGACATAGCTGACCTAGGTGGTTCTTGTTCAGTGGTTTCCATTATGTTTGACTCTTAGTGACTTCAATTTGGGTTTTTCTGGGCAAAGATACTGGAGCAGTTTGCCATTTCCTTCTCCAGCTCATTTGACTGATGAGGAAACTGAGGCAAACAAATGTAAGTGACTTTTCCTAGGTCATATACCTTGTAAAATGTCTGAGGCCAGATTAGAACATGGGTCTTCCTGACTCCAGGCCCAGCATTCTAGCCACTGAGCCACCTAACTGCCTGCAGAACTCCTCCTTAAAAGTGGAGATTCTATGAGAAACCAGTCTCTCAGAGAGGCCACAGTGTATAAAATTGAGGGATGGAGTGAGCTTCCAGGGTAAGGTGTTTTGGGAGACATTGTAGAAATAGTGCAGGAGTTTCAGGGGTGCAGCCTGGAAAGAAATGCCCCAGGATCATAAATTTAGGGCTAGAAAGGACCTCATAGGCCATCTAGTCTTACCATCTTACTGCTGAGGGAGCTGATACCCAGAAAGTCCCAGATACTTATCCAAGGTCACACAGGCTTATACATTCTACTCTTGTCCTTCTTAGGGTGAATAATTATCTGTTGTCAATTTTGGTCCCTTTAGAATAACCTTCCTTAGCCCAGTTTTCTTTCTCCACTGATTTAGTTTAATTTCTTTTTCTCTCAGACTTTCCTTAATGCTTTAAACTTAAGGAGTACTTCTTAAGCTCCAGACACCACTTGTTAAGCATTCTTTCCAGGCTGAGTAAGTCTTCTGTCCTTCGGCTCACCCTTCACTAGGAGTCACTTCTTCTCCAAGCCATCCAACACCATTTCCGCAGACCCAGCTTCCAAATTAAAGCTCTTTCTTGATGTATTGCTTTGGTAGCACAATAGTACATTGGAGCACAGGAAGGTAATTTTAAATGAATGTTTCTAAAAGAATCCGGAGGTCTACAGGATCCCAGTTGAGGAGAAACAAGAACACGGCCACCCTCCTGACTCTGAAGAAATCAAAAATACTTTCACTGTAGCCTCATCTTTAGAAAGTGTTTGAATACCCATTTATATTATATAATTTGGGGACATTTATCTCAGAGACGTTATCTTTAAATGTTAACATACCTTATTTTTTTCCTTATTGCTTTTGCTCTTGCATTCCCTCCCCTTCCCCAGAAAAAGCTGCTTCTAGTCTTGAATCCTCATGAAAATTGAGAACAGGACTTATTCTTCTAGGTATTTGCTACTGCATCTTGCATAGAGTGGGCTTCAGTACATATTGGATGAATGAATGAAAAATGGAACCCTTTATCCTCCTATGAATTAGGCCAAGAATATTTTTGGTTGCTAAAAATGACTAGAGCTGCAGAATTCTAAGCAGATCTGTTTTGCTTTAATTAAATCAATAATGAAATACATTAAGTGCCTATGTGTAGGTGTTCAATAAATACTTGTTGATAGCTTGGCTTAGAGTAGCAGTAATTTTCTTATTTAAATATAAAGCTATCCAAAGTGTTATTGGGTTTAAAAAAATTTTTTTTAGCCATGTCAGTTGGAGACTTAGATATTTAGTTGTTTTATTTTTAACATGGTAAATATGTAGATCCATTTTAATGAGAAGCTAGATTAATAAACTTTTATCTCTTCAAATAACCACTCACTATTGCTCTTTACTATTTTAATGGCTATTTGGGGGAAAATCCCATAAAACCTATAAAGATTGTTATCTTCCCAGTACTTTTAAACTTCAGATTCTTAAAGTGTAATTAGTTCATTACCCACCTTGTCTATTTGGTCTGAAAACAAAGCTAATTAATCATTCTGAAATGCTTATGACCTTTCTTTGCTTATAAAGATTCTGAAGAGTACAATTATTTGAATGTGACAGTGAAAAGGCTCTAATTTTTTACATATAATCATTAAAATGGTGCTCAAGAATAAAATTCCTAATTTGCTAAGAGAATTGGCATCTAGATAATGAGCCCAGACATTAACTCTATTGTGTGAACAGACTAATATTTCTCAGCTAATGTGTCTCCAGATTAAAGGGCAGTGTTTTGTAGCTTGGACCAGCAATAGACTGAATCCGGTTTTGCAGTCTAGAACATTATGGGTATGTTGTGAATTACCTATTTATCAGATTTGGGGTCAACAGGCATTTATTAAAGAGCATGACCTATGTTTCCTAGCTCTTAGTCAAATGAATATCCTTATTTCTTGACCTGATTGTACTACTGAGGCAGCTGGAGAAGTAATGTGATCCTTTGAGTTGTGATCTTCATATATGGGTGGTGAATAGAAGTTTCTTTGTAATCCTGCTTAATCTTTATAATGTTTATATTGGTTCCCAGCTGCCGTAGAGGAATGAGGGTTTCTGGAACTATCAGACCAGCGCTTCAGATTTATTCTTTACAAGGAATTATATATAAATCACAAATGAGGGGCACTTTTAAGTCCCAAGGATCTGGACCCATATCCAGCCTCTAATACCTGATAGCTGTGTGACCATCACAAAGTGACAACCCCTTTGACCATCATTTTCCTTATCTTTAAAGTAGTAAAAAAAGTAATACCTCCTTTCTGGGACGTTGTGAGAATTATATTTGATAATGTATGTAGAGTACTTTTCAGGCTTTAAAAGGCTTATATGTGAGTTAATACTAATATTTCAGTGGCAGTGACTGTACTGCTGCTGTTGCTATTTGACCTTTCAGACCTTGATGTGACTTTGCAGTTCATAGACCTGGTACTGCTATAGGGATGAGCCTGTCTTCCCTAGGCCAGTCCTCATTCCATCCTTTTTTTTTTTTTTTTTTCACATTTTTAAACCCTTAACTTCTGTGTATTGGCTCATAGGTGGAAGATTGGTAAGGGTGGGCATTGGGGGTCAAATGACTTGCCCAGGGTCACACAGCTGGGAAGTGGCCGAGGCCAGATTTGAAACTGAGACCTCCCATCTCTAGGCCTGACTCTCAATCCACTGAGCTACCCAGCTGCTCCCCATAGTCCATCCTTCTGCCTTGTTGTGGGGTCTTCCAAAGCTCATTCTAACTGACATGGCTTTGAGAATCCAGGGTCTCTCTCTAGCCTGTGGCAAGGCAGGCATTGGAGTAGAGTGCCAGATGGAAGAGTTAAAAGTATCATATGAAGGCAATTTAGAGACAGTGACATTTGGATCCTTTTGTTTTGTCTCATTCCGTGCTGTTCATTTTGAGGAATGGTTCATACTTGTGGGGGTCACAAACACTTATATACTAATTAATTAAAAATTAACAAAAAGAACAAAAAAAACCCTCCTGAAAAGGTAGCCATAAACTACCTATAGTTCAGAAATAAGCTCAGCTGCCTTGATGGCATTAAGTATTTACTTGGTGAGTTATTCTGATCTTCACATTGTTGGTAAGACATTTGAAAACTACTTAAATCATTTATCTCTCTCTCTCTCTCTCTCTCTCTCTCTCTCTCTCTCTCTCTCTCTCTATCTATCTATCTATCTATCTATCTGTCTATCTATCTCACTTCCTGATCCTTTGAACTGTGATTTTTCAGATTTGGGTGGTGCACATATATATATATATATTAAATATGTATGTATATATTCAGAGCCCTTCCGTAGTGTCTATTCATCCTCTGGTCTATAAAAGTATGGGCTATCAAGGCTTATATCTTTATATAGTAAGTCTGTAAAAAAAAGTAAAACAAACTTAAAAGAAGATATTTCTCCCTTTGTATATCTACGCCTGATAATTTAAAATTCTGAAACTGATCTATGTGTATAAATAATGATGTCTGTATTCTTCATATCTGATTCATTGAAACTGCACAGGCATTGAGCCACCAGGCTAAGATGACCTCTATAGAGTGAAGATTTCTTCTCTCTCAGATGAATTCTCCCTAGAAGAGATGGAAATTCAGCCTGTCACTTGAGTATGATTGCCGTCTTTGGGAATTTGTTCATTGGTCATATGACCTGAATTGCTTCTCTTAGGTCCTGACAGGGAAGCAAGTTTTAGAGCAGACAGGATCAAACTCATGTTATTTTCTTTCCTGATAGAGCAAAGTTAGTTTTAAAATTAAAATCACCATCACTTGCTACAAAGTGTTGTCTAATGAGTCAGTTTTGTGTAGTGGAAAGATCAGTCCCTAGCTTGCAGATTATAATATTTTTGAGTCAAGAGTTTTTTTTTTTTAAATTTTAACCCTTACCTTCCATCTTGTTGTCAGTACTTTGTATTGGCTCCAAGGCAGAAGAGCGGTAAGAGTAGGCAATGCGGGTCAAGTGACTTGCCCAGGGTCACACAGCTGGGAAGTGTCTGAGGCCAGATTTGAACCTAGGACCTCCCATCTCTAGGCCTGGATCTCAATACACTGAGATACCCAGCTGCCCCCCCAAAAGAGATTTTAAAGAAGCTCCCTAGTCAAATCTTTCCTTGGAGAAATAGTCTGGGCCATTGTCTTACTTAGGGCGATGCCCCAGGCAGCAGTACGAAGCATGTAGAGAAGGGATAAACTAGGGTTAATAAGACTGAGAAGTCTGTTACAATCCTACAGGTGAAAAAAACCTAGAGCAATTAGTGGGAACAGAAGAAAGGGGGAACCAATGAAATAAATATTACAGAGATAGAATTAATATGACTTGATAATTGATTGGATGATGGGAAAAACTGGAAAGGGGATAGTCAGAGATGGCTCAGCATGAGTAACTGAGAAATTGGGGTTGCCTTCAGTAGAAGAAAGAGTGGTTGGAAGGAAGGGCAGGCCTGATGGGGAAAGATAATGTGGAAAATGTTGCATTTGAGAAGCAGACAGTCTATCAAGTAGAATATTCAGCAGATGACTGGAAATATAGAACATGGAAGTAGTTGGGTTGGAGATAGAGATTTCAATTTGATCTTTATAGAGGTGATAATTGAGGCCATGGGAACAGATGAGATATCTTAGGGGAAGGAGTATAAAATGAGAAGAGAAGAGGGCCAAGAACAGAACCTTGGGGCAATGTGCATGTTTAAGGTATTCATGGCTAAAATTTTTAATTTGCTCAAATGATTGGCATCTACATAATTAGCACCTAATTTTAAAAATATCCAGTATTACTTAGTGTTGGAAAGTCAATACATACTGCATTAAAATACTGTATAATGAGACTTTGTCCTAACCTATGAATTCTTCTCCTTGAGTTTTTGCATTAAAAGAAATTCTTTCCCCAGTTTTTATCTGTTAAGTAGTGATTGAGATTTTAGGCCTTTTTCAGAAATGATTTTGAGATCACTTCTAAGCTCTGTCTAGACCTGCAGACTGAGCACTTGCTCTGGAGTAAGAAGCTCTGGGTTCAAATTCTGCCTTTGAATCTGTTACCTTGGAGAAATCACTTATCCTTCCTGGGCCTTACTTTCCTTATCTGTAAAATGAGGAGATTGAACTAGATCAGATTTTTCAAACTTGGATAGAAATGGGGCCATTAAACCCCTGTAAGGATCCTTGTAGGCTTTATATTTGACTTAGAAAACCATATATTAACATCACCTATGTTCTATTTTATTTTTATTTATTAAATGTTTCCCAATTATATTTTAATCTTGTCCAACCAAAACTCAGGAGTGTTGCAAGTCAGTCAATCAGTAAATATTTATTAGAAATCTCTGGTGTGCCAGGCACTCTGTTAAGTGTTAGAGATATAAGGCCAAAGGAAGTAAGAGAGATCAGGGTTTGGTGCCTCTGGACTGTATGATGTCCAAAGTCCTTTTCAGCTCCAGAATTTTGATTCTATGATCCTTGAGCAGCCTGAAAAGAGCCTTACTTCTGTCATACCAGCTAAAAGGTGGTGATGTTAACTGTAGCCCCCAACTCATCCCTGTTGGAATAGCAGCTGTGGGGGGGGGTTCACCACCCACTATTGTACCTATTGTTTTGTGCTGAAACACCCCAAATGGTCAGAACACTTGACTTCTTAGATGAAGGGTTTGCCATTTTTAAGAGTCAACATGGTTTTGAAGTTCCCTATTATTTTCCTTTGCCATTTGAAGAGGACATTCATATGGGTGTGTGAAGCAGTGTATGCCAGGCCTGCCTTTCCACACATCTTGCATTCCTGCGGAGTGTCTGTCCTTCAATTTTCAGGAGGTTGCTGCGTGGAGAGCCTGGCGCTGCTTGGAGAGCCTGGCGCTGCTTGCAGCTTGGCCTCTTTGCCTCTTGGGCTGCATGACGCCTTCTCTCAGAAACAGCTACTTAGCTTTCTGGATGCCAAGTTAGCCTGTTTGCCGCTGCTGTTCCCCATCATTCCTCAGAGATGCCACATGGCTTGGAGAATGAATGCCACCTCATAATGGGGTAGCATTTGGCTAGGATGAATTTGCTGCTAAGTGACTGATTTGGATTCAACAAATCTGGTTTTTTTTTTCCCTCTTACTTTTCTTCAGTGTTTTCCGCATTCTTGCTGGCATCTAGTTGGTTTTACTACATGTGACTGTGAAAGCAGAAGTTGAGTTGAAAAATGGTTATTTTCAGTAGCCAGGGCCTTGGAAATAGAAGTGGAAGAGTGGGTATGTTAACCACATAGAGTTCCATCAGTGAGATAGTGTGGCATAGCGAATAGAGAGCAGGTATCAGAGTCAGGAAGATACAGGTTTAGTCCCCACCTCTGACACATGCTGGCTATGAGTCTTTGGCAGCCACTTTGAGAACAGGGGCTGATTGATCTTGGAAGAAGTTCTTTCCAAACATGGCTATCCCTATACCAATGGAAGCACAAATCTGATTCCAAGAGAAACATTCCTTTTTTTTTTTTAACCTTTACCTGCCATCATAGAATTGATATCAGGTATCAGTTCCAAAGCAGAAAAGTAAAGGGCTGGGTAATTGGGTTAAATGACTTGCCCAGGGTCATAAAACTAGTAAATATCTGAGGCCATATTTGAACCCAGCTCCTGTTTCTAGGTCTGCCTTTCTATCCAGTCATCCAGTCGCCCCAAGAACAACATTAATACCAACAGCTAGACTCAATAGTCATCTCCTAGAGATGATCTTGGAAGAGTTGATGTGTTGTTAGATGACTTTGCCAGTGTTCTTTTTGTGACTCAATCACTCAATAATCATTTATTAAGCATTTATTGTATGCCAGGCACTGTGAAAATAATGTAAGTTAGGTTTTAACTGGATGCCTCTTTAGGGAAGGAAGTGTAGCCCAGTGGAAAGAACACAGATTTTAAGCCAGATGCCCAGTGTTCCATCTAGGCTAGAACTTGGGTAACCCTGCACCATTCACTTACCTTCTTTAGGCCTCAGTTTCTCATGGTGAATGAGGGGATATAACTAGATGCTCTGTAATAGAATGCTTAAATTATTAAAAAAGCTTTCAAAAATCCAAGTTGACCATTCTCTTTTACTCTTTTTTCCTTTGTGAGTGGATTATAAAAATGAATTTTCATCAAGTCTAATGGAAAATCCCTCAAACCTTGGAGCACAGAATTTGTGATTGTTTTTATCATTAAAAAAATTCCCAAACTTCATCCAGCTAGAATAAGAAAAGATTTTCACCATTTTTGTTGGCTTGATAATAAATGGTACTGTTTTGTGGAGCATGAAAGGGGTTAGGGAAGGTGTTCTTTTTAATGTGAACCCATGGATTTTACAGTCTCTGTTCTATTATGCATTTCTTAGCATAGTTAGGACTCAAGAATATAATTGATGGTGGTTTATCACTCATAATCCATATCAATCAGTGAACATTTATTAAGTACCTGTATATTAAAAAAGGCAAAAGATGTTTCCTGCCTTTAAGGAGTGCACAGTTTAATGGAGAAAGGCAACATGCAAACAGTTATTTACAAATCAACTATATTTGTAGGACAAATAGCAAACAATTAGGGGAGAAAAGGCACTAGTCTTGGGAGGGTTTGGGCAAAGAAGAAATGACTTATTTGGAAATAATAAATGAAAGTGGGGCCAGTAGGGTTTTCTATTTGTCTTCTACAAGTCTTCAACTGGCTGACTCTTAGATTGGATGTATTGAGGTTTCTTGCCTCAGAGAAGCTCTTAAGAAATGTCTCCTGGCTTCCTCTTTCTCATAGTTATCTAGAATTTTGTCTGCATTTCTCTTGTGCTTTCATAATACTCTATCTGGTATTTTATATACATATATATATATATACATATATATATATATACACATATGTATGTATATATAAATTCCTTTTAGGTAGGTTCTGTGCCATTTTTATTTTTCATTTTTTTTCCCTTCATTGTATTGAATTAGCCGGGTAAGGCACAGACAGTGCATGGTGAGGTGTAGCTCCCTTCTCCAGCATCTGGAGTATCTCCCAAATAACCTGGCAGCCAAGGCAGGCCACCAATTCTCCTGGGTCTGGCATGTGTGTAGGAGAGATGAGAGGAGCAGAAACTGTATCATGTGCTTCAAAAAAAATCAAGTCCTTTGTGTCCATCTCTTCCCCCCCCCCTTTTTTTTTTTTATCATGTTTGTCCATTCCTTTCATGACTTGAGTTTTTAACTCATTCTTTTGGGGCGTGAGCCATTCCTTTGCCTCACCGCCCTACTTCTTCACATCTTATAGGTTCTTACATCCACCAGTACAGAAACAGAACTGATCAGCAGGTTTGGAACATTTCCAAATGTGTGTTCTGTGTAAAGTTTACATTTTAACATTGACTTGGCTAGTGTCATCATTTTTCTTAAACTTTTCTTCAAAATAGTTTTTCTACACTTTCTAGAAGTATCTTCAAATGATTAGCACCAGATTTTCTCAATAATCCTTATAAAAGCTCGTGTCAAAATTAGATGGAATTCATTTTTTATTTATGTGACCTATATCTCCAGCTGACTGCCTTTTTGTGGACATAGCCAAGTTTTGTTTGAGTTACTGCTAATTCCAGATAGCCTTTGGTACCTGCTTTTTAAGAGATGTAATTCCTCCTCTTTCTCTTCATAATCCTTTTTTACTAATTCAGCTCAGCAGTCACATACTTGTGCCTACTTTGTTTAAGTCATTGTGCTGGGCACTGGGTATAAGAAGAGAAAAACAAAATAGTCTACACCTTCTAGGAACTTAGGTTAGCTCCATTTAAGGGATGTGAGATATATATATATATATATATATGTGTATATATATATATATATATATATATGCAAATATAATGCAAAATTTATAGTGAAAAAGGCCGGAGTGTTCTTGGAATTTTGTTGGGGAGAGGGCAGGGAAGCACTTTAACAACTAAGCCACATGGTGGAGGTGATACTTGAGCTGAGTCTTGGAAAGAAGCTAAAACCTAGAGATAGAAGAGACATGGTTCTACCATATACCTATGGGACTTTGGACACCCAGAGTCAGGAAGACCTGAGTTCTAATCTTACCTCAGACACTAGCTAGCTGTGTGAACATGAGACAAGGCTACCTGCCTCAGGTTCCTCATCTTTAAAATAGGGACAAATAAGAGCATTTACCTCCCAAGGTTTTGAGGATGAGATAATATTTGTAAAGTGCTCTTAAAGCACTTATAGAAATGCTAGTTATTATCATTATTACTATTATAGAAATAAGCATAATACAACTTTACAGAATCAGACCATAACAATGGAAGTCATTCATTCTCTGCCTCAGTTTCCTCATCTGTAAAATGATGAAGTTGGGCTTAGTGACATTCAAAGATTCATCCAGCTCTAAATCTGTGCTCCTATTTTGGTTTTGGAAGGTTCCTCAGAAGTCACCTAGTCCAAAGAGTCCCAAACAGAAATTCCCTTTATAGTACTCTTCACCCCAAGAGTCACTTGATGAAGAACAGCTGTGAGAAATCATATCAGTCATGTTTAATCTCATTCCATTCTTTAAATGGTAAATTCCTCTGATTAATTTTCAAAACCCTTTATAAATTTTCTGTCTCATTTCTGAATCTTTCAGTAGGTCCCTTTTACCTCCCTGACCAAATATAAACTCCTTAAGCTGACATTTAAACTTTTCCACAATATGGCTCCCATCCACTTTCTAGTCTTATTTAATATTGCTCAATTTTCCCCATGTTCCCTTCCAATCAAATCTCTTAGCTTTTCCCCCAAAACGCCTTTCTGTGTCTTTTCATGAGTACCCTCTTCTCTCCTGTTTGGGATACACATTCCCTTCTTTTTATTTATTTTTTTTGGCCTGAAAGAATCCCAGATTCCTTTAAAACCCATTTCAGGTGCTACCTGCACCTCAGGCCACTGAAAGGATAGCATTTTGGAAATTGTAAAATATTCTGTAAATGTGTAGTTGTTATTTTTAGTGGAAATAAATCCCTTGGCCTATCAAAAAATGAGCTTTGAAATTTTCATCTCTAATAGCAGTGTCTTGATAATGGCATGGCTACCTATAAATGTTACTTATAAAATTCAAGCCTGAAGATTAATGTCATTTGAGTTTTATGGTGTCTAAGAACTAAATTTCATAGTTGGGACAGAACGTTGGGTTGGTTATGTATTTTGGGAGAGAAAGGATTCTTTACAGATGAAATGAAAACCAAGCACAGAATGCCTATGCACACCACATGGCTAGGAGAACTCTAGTAAATTGAATGTGGGGTTATTGTTTGTGTCCACAAAACAAAGCCCTAAATCTCATTTAGCATAATTTGTGGTTTTAAATTGGACTGATTTAGCAAGGAGAGAGAAATAATCTCTCATCCTGTCAAAAAAGGCGATACCTTCAGACCAGCATTTAATTGTATTGGCAGAAGGACTTTGGGAAAGCTGCAGTAATTCTGGCTGCATTATTCTTGGTTTGTGGCTAAATCGAGATCATCATTTTCAACTGGTTTCACTAGCTTTCCTTATTGTTCTTAACACTAATGAGATGAGTGCTGTGAAAGGTGCCTTAGTGGTAGCTAAAGGGCCCATAGCAAATTCTAGGAGATCTCTGGTTCTACACTTCGAAAGGCTTTTTTTAACCTTCATTTCCGGTAACTGCTATTAACAGGTAAGATAGCTTGCAGCTACTCAGTTGGCAAGAGTTTATTGAGTGCCTAATTTATACAAAGCATGCAATTAAATATTGTTTATACTTAGCTTTGTTGTGCGACTTACCACAAAGTGAATGAGATTGAATTGCATGGGCTGCTTTGTGACCTTGGAAAGTGACTCAGAATGGCACTTTCTCTGGCAAAGTGGCACATCAAGTTGTAGAGAAGGTCAGCATCCAGAGGGCACCCTCTGAGAATGCAGCTGCCAGTGCCCGAGATTTCCCATTAGACTCTGCCGTGCCAGCCCCCGTCCGTGTCCTCAGGCCCCTGGCCGCCCGGAGCACCGTCTTCCTCTACGCTGTGGGTAG
>NC_058134.1:57119330-57216630 GCF_016433145.1 Gracilinanus agilis | reverse complement strand
TATTATAAAAATGAACAAATCTGAAAGATTTAAGAACTCTGATCAACTAAACAATTAACCAGGATGCCAGAGGATTGTTGAAGAATAATGCTGGCTACCTCATGACAAAAGGGTAATGGACTAATATGAAGAATAAGAAATTCATTTTTGGACATGGTTTTGCTTGAATATGCCTAAATGACATCAATCTTCCCCTTCTTTTTCCTCCTTCCCTCCCTCCCTCCTTCCAGCCCTCCCTCCCTTCCTTCCTTCCTTTCTTCCTTCCTTCTTTCTTCCTTCTTTCCTTCCTTCCTTCCCTCCCTTTCTTTTCTCCTCTATTTTCTTCACTCTCCCCTCCCTCTCATTCCACAGACAGCAACTTTCTAAGATTATAAGTTACATATGAATATTTGATTTCCATAAGTGGAAGAAATTTCCATGCTGAGAGTTTCCCAAACCAATGGCATTACAAATATGGACCCCAAGACAAACTCTCTGAGGTTATTTACATGGAGAATTTTAGGTAGAAACTGAATAGACTCTATGCAAGTATAGATTACTATGAAATGACAAAAACAGTTCACTAAATTCATTGAGTTAGTTTAAGAAAATCATATAAAAGGAGATGTGTAAGTACCTTGTTGTAGTGAGTTTAGGATATATTTCCACTTTTTTTTTCTTTCAACTTTTTTTTAGATGCTGTCTTGGCCTTTGTAACTGATTGTTTTTTTTTTTTTTTTTTTTGCTTCTGATGTTTTATTGATTGAGTAAAGCTTTTTATATTCAGTATTTTTAAGACAAGGCAGGAATTTTCCAAGGAGGAACAAAACCCTTAAGTTGTAGAAGGGAATTAAAGAAAACTTTTAATAAGGAATATTTCTCTTTCTTTTCGAATGGTGTTAAGTATTTTATGTAAGGTGAATACTATTTCAGGGAAGTTAAATGAAAGGATCTGTTTTAAAGTGAAAGGAACAATGGAAAACCAGGTTTACACACAGAAATATGTAAAACATATACCATGATATAGCAAACTCATGTCTATCCAGATTAACAGAAGAAAAAGAACTAAAATTTGCCAGCAGCATTTTTTGTAGTATTGAACAGTGATAATTGATGTTTCTGCTGGTGACCTTCAAAGAACTACAGGCCCAGATGCTGACTACATTCTAATTGTGAAAATAAATATTTGGATCCAACTATAGTTTATTGTCTACTTCTAGGTCTTTGGAAATGTATGCTTCTAACAGTTCTTAGAAATAAATCTAAGTTCCATATTTGTGTCTTAATGAATCTTAAAGAACACTTGATTCCTCATGCATTTTGGATAAATAGGAATTCATTGTACAGTTATCCAACACACTGAGATGCAGTTTGCCCTGAGGAAACAAGTCCATGCATACTTAAATCAACTTTTTGCTAACTGTAGTATTAAGCCCTAATAGATTTTGTGCCAAGAGATGTTTGTAGGTCATTGGGAGGTGAGAAAAATCATTGCCTCCTGTCCGTTCAGCTCAGAAGTTTCATGAGGTGGTATGATTCCAAGAAGCCCTCAAGAGAATTGGATTAGAGAACCTGCCAAATTGGATTCCATGAGATACTCAAAACTTCAGGAGTCCAAGTGAAAACAGCATCAATTTTGGCAGAGTATAAGGAACCAGAGGAGGATAGGAGGATATAAGAGAAATATAGTTCAATTCAACAAGCACTCAAGGAGGAGCTGGGGAGACTCAGACAAAAACTGAACTGTTCCCAACATCAGGTTTTTGCTGCTGTTGTAAAGTCATGTCTGACTCTCTGTGTCCCCATTTGGGGTTTTCTTGGCAAAGGTAATAGAGTAGTTTTCCTTTTCCTTCTCTAGTTCATTTTACAGATGAGGAAACTGAGGCAAGCAGGGTGAAGTGATTTGTCCAGGGTCACATAGCTAGTAAGTGTCTGAGGCCAGATTTGAACTTAAAATTTTTTGACTCCAGGCCTGGCACTCTACTGTGCTACCTAACTACTCCAGACCTCTTAAGTTCTAAGTGATACAATGGAAACAGGCCTGAGACAATATGGGTCCACATACCTCTGATGCTCACTATCTGTCTGTTCTTGGGCACTTAACTTCTTTGGCCTCAGCTTTCTCATGTGTATAATGAACAGGTTGGACCATTGACTTCTGAGGTCTCATCCAACTCTTTATCTGTCATCTTAATATAAAGAAATACAGTATAATTTCAGGAGGAGAGAGAAGTAACAAGTTAAGGGAATCAAGGTAGGTTTCCTGGGAGAAAGTTAAGATTCTGAAAGGGAAAGGTCAAGAGGGAGGGTTCTCCAGACAAGGGTGGGTAGGATTAAATTGGGAGAAGGTCAGGAAGTAGGAGTTTGAAGGCCACATTCGGGGAAGATTTTACAGAATATTTTATCTGAAGGTAGAATTTGTAGAACTGAATAATGTGAATAAGTCTGGAGAGATCAGCTAGTGCTCATTTGTGAAAGGCCCTTGTGAGGAGTCTGTAGTTGATCCTCATGGTATTAGGTAGGGAGCCACTGATGGGTTTGGACAGTCTGGTTATATGTGAGCTATAGCACAACCAAGCTCATAGAAAGGTCATTTGGTCCACTTGGCTCTTTTACTCATGTGAAAGGAACCTTCCACACTTCTGAGCCTTTGTAGCATCCTAAACCAGCCAATGAATGCATACTCAAATATGCCTCTCTGTTCTAGATCCACCCCAAAATGTCCATTCCAAATGAAGGCATATTTAGAGAATGCAGGGAGAGTACAGGTTGGATCTTCCCCCTTTAAGGGTTCTAAATCTCATGTAGGAAGCAGAGATTACATCTCAATCTCCATGACAAACCTGTAGGATCAGAATCTCCCTGGTGGGTCCTCAAAAGTATAAATCTTTTGTTTTGGGAAGTGGCTGAGAGCCCTTATCCTGTATTTGGACATGGGAATTGAATGGGTCCTATAGCACAGTGGTTCCCGGCCCCAGGCTATGCAGGACACTTTGTCATTGTGGTCCTTGAATGGCTTTGCATTCCGGTATTTTTTTATATTTAATTTTTTAAATTTTTTTATTGATTAATTTAGAATATTTTTCTATGGTTACAAGATTTATGTTCTTTTCCTCCCCCCTCCTGGAGCCAATGAGCAATTCCACTGGGTTTTACATGTATCATTGTTCAAAATCTCCTTCCATATCATTAATATTTCCATATCATTAATATTTGCAATAGTGATCATTCAAAGTCAACATCCCCAATCCTATACCCATTGAACCATGTGATCAAGCAGTTGTTTTTCTTCTGCTTTTCTACTCCCACAATTCTTTCTCTGGCTGTGGATAGTGTTCTTTTTCCTAAGTCCCTCGTTATTGACCTGATCATTTCATTGCTACTAGTAAAGAAGTCCATATGTTTGAAGGTGATCAACTTCTAAATCTACGTTCTATTTGTGGCTTTTCTTTTACACATTTGTTACTACAGGGGATTTAAACGTTTTTTCAGTGCTCCATTTGGTGAATCCTATTCTCAGAATAATGTTTTTAAATACATAAAATATAATATATACAATTACAAAAGAAACAATTATATTGAGATGCAGCTACAAAAATATTAAAGATCAAGCTCATTGATCTCAGGTGAAGAACACCTTTGAAGACTCTCCAAGAGCCATTTAAAAAGCTTTCTTTTCCTCCCTTCACTCAGTCATAGAAGCAGGGAGGCCCTACTCTCACTATCCTGCTCACTTCTTCAGACATATTTCTTCCCAAGGATGTATACAGGCATTCCACTTAGCAGGATAGCTTGAGAGAACACATGCTATCCCTTTGTTCCAGGTTCTAAAATCCCCTGTCCCCAAAGATCTCTGTTACAGTATAAGGACAACTTCTCTTTACCACCCATGAGCTTCAAGCCTTAAGGATATGGTCAGCTCCCCTCCAGATTCTAACTTCCCTTTATGTTTAAGCAGAAACTCTAATCCTACTTCATTAAAATCTTCCTACTTTTTCCCTCCCTTTTCCAGAACAGAAGGACCCAGTTTCATACAACCAAGAACCAAATATCTGGGCAAATCATTCAACCTCTCTTGGTCTTAGTTTCATTATCTGCAAGGAATTTGGACGTAGAGTGGTGTCTAAGGAAGGCCCCTTGTGACCTCTGTCTACCTTCAAGTCCCAAGCATGTTGCCATATTCTCTTGTCAAGCAGTCTCTGAGGATGGAATCAAAGACTTGCTCTCCAAGCTTCCCTTGGGCCACGGGGTCCATGATCAGATGTGACATCCTTGGCCCTGAGCCGGTTCTTAGCCAGGTCAAAATAGTCCTCAGCCAGCTTAATTCCTTTGTCTGCCTTAGCAGAGGAGATCATGTCTATCTGACAGTCCCATCTGTAGCTTATCTAGGGTGCATCCTCTGTGACTGGCTTGGCTGTCTCTTCTCTTCCCAGTACAGCTCCGGCATTTGGGTAACAGCAGCCATCCATCTGCAAGACAGGCTGGTGGCTTCCTAGCAGCCCATCCTCATTCTTCAGCCTTTGAGGTTGGGTCTCTGTGGGTCCTGGGCATGTTTCTTTGGCCAGGTGCACAGCCATCAGCACTGACTGTATTAATAACAGGAGTGACGGTTACCCCTTCATTTTGTGGATTTCAGAATTTTAGTTTTTAGAATTTTAGTTTCTTTTTATTCCTCAAAAAACTGCAAAGCCAAACAAAAATCCCAAACCCAGCAGAACCTGCAATTTAGGTCAAATGTCAGCAGGTGGCAGCGGTACCTCAGACATGTTTTCTTAATTATAAAACAGGTGCGTTCCCTGAGTTCAGATGGAGCCTGATGCTTCCAGCCCCTGTGCTCCCCCACCTGCCAATCCCCGAGGCTTCTATATCCCTGAATGTTTTCATACCTTCCTTGGTACTTTGATATTTCAAGAGATTTATGATCTCTTCAGTGTGGGCACTTCTTTCATCATTGCAGACTGTAGCTCGTGTATGCCTGGTCATCCTGGGACACTCTTGTCTCTGTCTCCTCCCCTGTGGGGCATCACTTGCACTGGGAGCCTTCATTTCTATATCATGACATTGCCTGTTACTAGTGGATTGCACAGACTGTCCACTGGTTATTTTATTCTCAGTACAAGGCTGGTTCATATCCTTTTCTGGTTATGTGTTCCTCTAATACCATTCTTTACACCATTTATCCTGCATTTTTTCAGCAATATGTAGCAGCATACTTATGCCCACCTGCAAATTTACTTTAGAGACTCTAGTATTCCATGACTGGGGGGTCATACAGCACCACCAGAAGAAAATTTAAGTTAGAAAGAGAGGTTTCAGGGAAAAACTTAGTGTCATTAAAAAGTTCTCTGCAGTTTCCCAAAGGCATTTCTGCCCACTTTGCTCCTCCTACTCAGTTCTCAAATAGTTTCCACTCCAGACTTTGAGTTACCATATTTTAACAAAATATAACTCTTTATTAAAATAATTGAACTTTGGTGTCTCAAAGTTAAGTTTAAAGATACATTTAAAAATTAATATCTGAGATATGATTCAGTACCTTTCTCCCTAATCTGTTACACATCCTTTACTAAATAATCCTAACCTGGATTGTTTATATACAATAATCTTACCCTGGAATTGCAAGTTGGGATTTATCCTCAGTCTTTTTACCTTGCCTCATGGCCCACTTAATGTGGCTTTGATTATTGTTGGTTGTTGTCTCTATATCTTAGCTACACTTGTGCTATTTCCTTGATTGAGATTCTTTGACTAAGCGAAAGGAAAACCTTCTTTTATATTTCTAACATTTCGAATACTTGCTTCATTTTCCTACATGAAATAGTTATGGAACTGTGTCTTGGCAAGCATCAAGCTTCTTTTGGCTTTCTTACAGTAGAAGGCAGTAACTATTTTATTTTGTTTATTTCTTATTCTTGAACAGGAACGTTTGGGTGGTATAACTTGGCTTTCATATATCATGAGAAAATAGATTATAATTGAAATTACCTTTCATATCAGAGTCCCTGCCATCTTCAAATATTGATTGGTAAATTTTTTAAATGAACTTTTCAATTTATCTGTTTAGCAGTTGTTCTTTACCTTTTTTTTTTTTTTTTTTGGTGACAATCTGGTTAAGGCAATAGATCCTTTCTCAGACTAATTTATTTTTCCTTCATTCATAATAGAAATGCCTGATTTCAGTTAGAAGTTAGTGAAAATAAAGATGCATTCTCTTTCACATGCAGACACCGACCCCCTTGAAGTCTTAAAAATTATTATATGTAATTTAAACTTTTAGGGGGGAAATTATTACTTCAGTCCCACAGGAAGTTTTGCTAAGAAAGACAAGTGATTGAAGTAGTCAGTGTGAGCACTGGCCTTGGCTCTGCCACTTAGGGTTTGGGAGATTTGGTATGTCTCTACTTCTCTGGATTGAGGTATGGTGGAGGGTTTATAATTAGAGTTAGAACATCTGAGTTTGAATGTGGAACTGACTATATAATTGTGTAACATTGGTCTTTTATTCTCTAGACTTTTTCCCATCTGAAAACTGAGACTTATGTTATTTAGAATTTCTGGGGTTCCATTTAGAAGTATTGGGGCTCATTTGAGCCTCAAGATATGTAGATATATGACAAACTTCCTGTGGACACTTGGGAAACTACATTTTCCATGGTCCAACGGGTTTCCTGTTTTGGATGACGTCTTCAAGGTAAAACCTGGCTTTAAATATTGGGAAGTTGGGCTTGACTTTCTCTCTTTTGCTACGCAGACAAGATGAGGGAAGGTAGGAAACGAAATGGCGGAGGCAGGATTTCTTGAAATAGCCAGGTGTGTGGTCTGATTTTATTCTATCAACATGGGCCTAAATAAAACATTAGTTATCCTCATAATATCAGTCTTCATCATTTTTAAAAACAACAGTTCAGATGATATCTTCAGAGAAACACTGAAATTTAATTTTAAAGTCTATGATTCTGACCTCTAAGCAAAAGAAGAAAAAAAAGTTATTTTTTGAAGTGGAATAATTTAAGATACATTCAACAGAAGAGTAGTCATTAAGTGGGCCAATTTAAAAAAACCTTTTTTTAATTCCCCAAAATCTTCTTTCTTTCCCACCACCCCAAATCCCCAAATGAGAAAGCAAGAAGAAACCCCATTACAAATGTATAGAGTCAAGGAAAACAAATTCCTGCATTGCTGTCCAAAATATATTTGGTGTCAAAGAGGTAGCAAATATATGTAGCATGTTTCATTATTAGTTCTCTCAAATCCTCTGGAATTATGGTTTGTCATTGATCAGATAAGTCTTCAAAGGTTTTGCCTTTATACAATTGTCCTAACTGTGTATGTACTCTTCTGGTTCTGTTCAACTCTATGCATCAATTCATACAAGTCTTTCTGACTTTTTGAGAAACATCCCTCCCCTTCATCATCATTACTTGTAACACAATTGTCATCTCTCACTTTTATGTATTTAATGATTCTCTAGTTGGTGAAAACTCCTTAAATTTTGAATTCTTTGCTCCCTCAAAAAGAGCTGCTATGAGTGTTTTCATATATTGTCAGAGTTTATTTTGCTTAGTTCTAATCCATCCCATAATATTCCTTCCTTTGATTCTTCTCTCTTCTTTCTCCCCTTTTCCTCCTGTTTCTTTGATAAATGAAATGTACTTTATGCCTAGAATGTATTTCTGTAACAAAAGGTGCATAAGTATTTTTCTTTTCTTTGATGAGTTCAGATAAAATAAGGTTCAAGTATTTCCTGTTCATATAGACTTCTACTTACAGAACTCAATTAAACATCACTTTCCCCATCCTTCTCCCTTTACCCTACTAGCACATTCCACTCCTCTCTTTTTCCTTTCTTCTTTTAATATCTTTAAAACATAAGAACTACTTTTAAACCCCCTGTCTAAATTGTCTTTTTTCAGTTGTTTTCAGTCATGTTTGACTCTTCACGACTCCGTTTGGTGTTTTCTTGGCAAAGATACCAGAGTAGTTTGCCTTTTTCTTCTCCAGCTCATCTTACAGATAAAGAAACTGAGGCAGTGTTAAGTGACTTGCCCAAGATCATAGTCAGTAGGTGTCTGGGTCCCAGATTTGAACTCAGGAAGATTAATCTTCCTGACTCCAAGCCCAACATTCTATCTACTGCACTACTTAGCTGTCCCCTGCCTAATTTGACTTCATGATAATAATAGGGTTCTGAAGTGAAATATGTATGATCTTCCCACATTAAAATGTGAAAATTTTTCTTTTTTTAGTCCTCTATGATTGTTTAATTATGTATAACTTTTTATAGTTTCCTGGACGTTTGTGTTTGCACTTCACAATTTCTATATAGCTCAGCTCTACTATTTTCATCAGGAATGTTTGGAAGTCCTCTATTTCATGAAAAATACATTTTTTTTCCCCTCTTGTATGCTTACACTCAATTTTGTTGTTAAGTTGT
Source organism: Gracilinanus agilis (assembly GCF_016433145.1). NCBI lineage: Eukaryota > Metazoa > Chordata > Mammalia > Didelphimorphia > Didelphidae > Gracilinanus > Gracilinanus agilis. The sequence continues at coordinate 57,208,217 of NC_058134.1, read as the reverse complement.
GTGTTTTTTGTTGTTGGTGGTGGTTTTTTTAGAGTCTTGTGTTATATAGTATTCCAAACTTCTCTATTTATGGTGGTAGCTGCTAAATCATGTGTGATCCTTATTGACTTCTCAGTATTTAAATTCTTTGTGGTTGTTTGCAGTTGTTTTTTCCTTGACCAGAAAGCTGTTGAATTTTGGTTATAATGTTCCTGAGTATTTTCATGTTGAAGTTTTTTTGGGGTGGTACTAATAAATTCTGTTTTCATTTTGTCCTCAGGTTCCAAGAAATATGGAATTTTTGTTTTTTGATTTATTGATATATGATGTCCAATAACTTTTTTGGGTCATGGTAGTCCATCGATTCTTAAATTATCTCTCCTCAGTTTGTTTTTTTCCAGGTCAATTCTTGCTAATGAAATATCTATCTTACATTTTTTCCTTCATTTTCCCCCCTTTGCTTTAATATTTCTTATTGTTATGCTCTGCTTAATTATTTTCAATTTTTAGCGAATTTATTGCTTGGGTAAAATTTTGTACCTTTTGTACCATGTTATTAATTCCCTTTCCAATTATTTCTTCTATAGCTTTCATTTCTTTTACATTTTTTGGAACTCTCTTTTCATCTACAAAAACATTTAAGCTCTTTTTAAAACTTTTGCTGAATTTGTTCCTTCCAGAAATTCTAATTGAACTCATTGCTAATCTTTCAGACTTTGTTTATAGATGTTTTGGAGTCATTCCCCTCTTTTGGGTCTGGGTCTTGAGCATCTCTGTCACTGTGATAAATTTTTTTATATTTGGATTCTTTTTGTGTTTGCTCATTTTTCCAACCTATTTCCTAACATCTGATTTTATGTCAAGGCCAGTCTCTGCATACTTTAAGAAGGAATGCTTGGGATGATCTTGTTGCGGCTTTCTTGAGAACATAATATTTTATGTTACTGAAAGATCTAGGGAGAGTTCAGTCTTGTAACGTGCAAAACTTCAGTGCTCCCTCAGTAGTCTGATCCAATGAAAAGTCTAAATCTTGCTCTCCTGGTCTGCGCTCTGTAAGTTCCTAACCTGGGTTCAGGCCTGATCAACATGCCTGTAGATTTTCCCCTGTTAGAGTTCCAGTAAACTCCTCCTAGACAATCACTATCCATCAACTGGAAAGCTCTTCTGGTACAAAGTGACAGAATTTTGGTCTGGTGTTCCTGCTCTAGAAATTCTAAAGCAGGCTTTATACTGGATTAGGGCTAGAAATGAGACCCTGCTCTGCTCTTGGGGCTCACAGCCACTCTTCATCTTGGAATTCTACCACTACAGTCAATCAGTCTGACCCAGAATTGGGTGGTGGACCACAGAGCAACCAGTTGACAGTTAATCCTGTGCCTTGCATAAAATTTCACTCCCTATATGGCCCTCTTCTTGCCTTGATATATAGTCTGTCCCTTGGCTAGAGAGCTCAATGGGACCATTCATGATTATGCCCTATTCTCAGTGTTCTCTGACTTTGCTATATGTTTTTCTACACCAACCTAGACTGGAAAAATATTGTGATTTTTTTTTCCTTGGATTTCCTGATCAAGACTCATTCTGGTATGTTTTTGAAATCTCTTTGGAGGAGATGTGGGGTAGAATCTGACTATATTTTTGCTATTTTGACTCTCACTCAAGTAAACCAGTTTTCAGAACCTCAAGTTTCTTAATATAATTTATTTAATTGAAATAACTTAGAAAGTGACCTTTTCTATGTACTTCCAAGCTAAAGCTATATCAGTAAATACTGATATGGAATAGAGTTAAGAGAGAATATGATTATGAGTGATATGCATATGGGCTTTGAGTTCTTTGAGTAAGAACAGTGACTGTGGAGTCAGAAATTCTGATAGATTCTTACTACCTTTATTTCTTTGGGGAAATTATTTAATGCCTTCACACCCCAACCCATCCTGGGCCTCCATTTCCTTACCTTAGACTTGTGTGGAAATTATGAGAAAATTGAGGAGATTAGGACAGCAAGTGGTTAATTGTAGGAACTGAGTGAACCCTAGTGATTACATCTTGTGATTTAATTTCAGGTCTAGCTCAATTCTGTTTTTTAATTTAAAAAATTTTAATGTAGTTTTTCCCAATTATATGTAGATAAAATTTTTAGTAACTGTTTTCAGGCATTGTGATCCATGTTCTTTCCTTTCTTCCTTTCCCCTTTCCTGAGAGAGTAGGCAATATGATATATTAAATGTGTATTATCATTTGATACAGATTTCCTTATTTGTTATGTTGTGAAAGACACATATCACATATATAAAAAAAAACAACTTATTCAGGAAATAAAGTGAAAAATGGTTCGTTTCAATCTGCATTTAGACCAGATCAGTTCCCTTTCTATTCACTTATGGGCCTAAATCCACATATTATCTTGTAAGAAAAGTTTATTTCAAGTGTGGAAATTGAGAGAAAAATTACAATGTTTGAACTTAGTCCAATGTGGATGGGAAACTGGACCTCTTGTACCTGATATTTAGAGATATTTAACCAAGGATCTGGGTTGTTTTAACCAGAAACAGAGTCATGTCCTAAGATATAAGGAATTTTCTGTAATTGCACATCTCCAGCAACCTATGGGTCTTATCTGAAAACTGGTCCAAAATTAATTTGTTTTTTGTTTCTATGTTCCTTTGATTGTTTATAGGTACTTGGGGAGAAATGGGATACTTCTTTTCTGAATTCAGGAAATGGCACCTGTTCACTTTCCCCCGCCAAATTTGGAAAGTCCCTAATTTTTTATTCCATTAGAGATCATATTCCCTTATCTTGTACCATTTTCTTTTAATTAACTGGTCCCATTTGATTGTTTTTAATATGTAAAAGTTTATCTTCCTCCCCTCCCCCGCATTTGGAGGCCAGCCCTAAACTGAGGAAGGGGCTTGATCCCAATTTGTTGGGCAACTGGCATGCATTGCTTATTAATTGATGTGCTTAGAAGATCAAATTTTTGTTTCCTCAGTCATTTAATTTTTTGCTGGTTACAGACTAGATGGACTTTGAGATGCCTTTAATCATTCAGACTACTGTATTATCCTGTGATGTAGGTGTAGAACACAGACCGGTGTAGGAGGAGTTGGCTAATGGAATATGTTATATTTCTGAGACTTTTTTAACTACATTGCCTAAACATCTGCTTCTGTTTCTTATTTTTTAAAAGTATGAACAGGCTAAATACTTTGCCCCGAGGATTTGGCTCCTTACCAGCCCTGGAGGTCCTTGACTTGACTTATAACAACTTGAATGAAAATTCTCTTCCTGGAAACTTCTTCTACCTTAGTAAGAAACTTTTAATTCTATAAATCTTTTTTAAAAGGCACTTTGCGTTCTGAAAGCAAAATTTATTTGATAGAGCCCAAACTCCGAGAGAAATTATTGGATATATATTTTTTTCTTCCCAGGATCCTTTTGAATATTCCTTCATAGCTCAGCAGTATGTATATTTGATCTATAGTTACCTGACACTGTTGGGCCAAAGTGGACTTGCTTGGTAATGGCATATTAACTTTCTGTTATGGAATATTTTCCTGAGTATGATCAAGTCACATATTTAACTAAAAAGGGTGAAGAATTTGACTTTCATCTTAGGGAGTGTATAACACAGGGCTCTCACTGTCCTATTGCTATTAACTCCTTTATGGGACCTGTCACTAAAGGACATTCTAAACTGTTATTAATATATATTTTTCTAATGAACTCTAGAAGGCATTAAACATTTCTCTGCCAGGATTATTATTTTAATTATTTGGGAAAGACTCTTTTTGAGTGGTGATTTTATATAAAAGCAAGGTGCTTAGTCAGAGTACGACTGCCATAGTTCCCCAGCTGTGAGAAAATGCAGCCTGTTCTTAATTAAAAACTGAATTTAGTGACTCGTCTGGGTCTATTGTGTTGGAAATAGAGGCTTCTATTTAATGTCATTATGTTTAGTTAAGAATTGGCATATACAGCTTTCACAAATTAATCTTCACAGCACATGAGAGGCAGCATGGTGTGGTAGATACCTGCTCAGAGGGAGGAAACCTGGGTTTAAATCCTACCTCTGACAAATGCTGGCTTGGACCAGTCCCTTAACCTCTCAATGCTACAGGCAATTCTGATATTAAAAGTTACAAGCATTAATAATCTGCATTGGTGAAGGGATAAATCCTAAATTCTGATCCCCAGCGGTGTCCCCCCACCCAAATATTATCATGTTAAAATAAAAGCTAGAATGAATACAAAATAATCTTTTCTTTTGATGATTTTAATGAATCCGCTAAAGGATTTAAAATTTTTAAGGTTATCATTATAACTAAAAATGCTTATTGTACAATATTGTTAAAAAAATCTGGTTATCGAGGTAGATTCTGGTTAAATAGTAGTGTCCTGTATTTCATCCGTTCACTTATTTTATTATCTCCCTGTCCTCTTATTCCCCCCCCTCCTTTCAGCAGTATATAATAATAATTATTATAATAGTAATTAGTCTGCATGGACTTGAGGCCACAAAATTATAACCTTCATCATCAGTGAATAGTTCTTCTCATGGCTGTATTTCCCAGTTTCCTGCAAGATTCTCTGCACTCTAGGTATCAACAAAAAAGACACAGAAGCTTTCTTTGTGTAAGTTGGATGCAAATGGACCGATAAATGGGCATGAGAGCAATAGAGAGTAATATCCATCTTTTCTGAAAGCCTTAGTGCCGAAACGAGGTGCCCCAGACTGCTCACGCTGAGCATGGTAGAAACTGTTAATTGTGTCCGTCCGTTCAGATATAGATGTCTTCCTGCCCGCAGCCGCAGTACAATAAGCCAGTAAATCTAAGTTTGACCTGCTTGTTATGATTGCGAGCCCTAGGTATGTCAAAGGCTTTTCTCTGAGTCAGGGTTATTAATCAAACCCGACTCTCTCTTATTGATCAGAGCTCAGATGCTTGGGTTCTGTGCCACCCTGTTTATATATTGCCGTTTAATTTGCAGCCACCCTGCGTGCACTTTATCTAAGTGACAACGATTTTGAAATCCTGCCGCCAGATATTGGGAAGCTCACAAAGTTGCAGATAGTAAGTAATTTATCTAAATTCTTAGAAAATCAATTCACTTTCGCAGCCCTTGTAGGAGTAGAATCAAGTCAATTTGAGAAGTCGTGGGGTTTGTTTTGCCAGGAATAAACCACTATACCTGATACTGTTTCTTGTTTATCTGCAAGACACTTGTAAATAAATTGAAAGGATTGAGCAGCGGGGAGGAGAGAGAGGGCAAGAGGGAGGACGAGAGTTTCTTTGGTGTGTTTCTTTGTTGGAAAATTGTCCTGACAACTTTGTATTTTCTTTTAGCTCAGCCTTAGGGATAATGACCTGATATCATTGCCAAAAGAAACTGGGGACCTTACGCAACTGAAAGAACTACACATCCAAGGGAACCGCCTGACTGTCCTTCCCCCTGAGCTTGGTAAGGCTATGCATGAATGGATTGAATGCTGAATCTGAGGAATCATTCTCCTTTGCATGGCTTCTGAAGCCAGCTTCTTGTTAGCACAGATGCTTGGGAATGGCCCCAAGCACAAGTCACCAAGACTTTGATGGTGACTGTAGTTCTGTGTAGAGTCAGGCATAAGCCAACTCCCAAGTCAACTCCTGTGTACTCATCACGGAAGTGTTGATTCCTGCCCTGGTGTTGGGCTACTTGGAGCTGCTGCTCATGGTAAGTTGTATTTCTGCTTCTTCCAGGAGAGGAGCCAAGGGGCAGGACACTTACAGTGTACTTTATTGCCTGAGGAATGCACTTAGGTGTTTAACACAGAACTACTGTGGTGCCCAGTGAATGATAGTTTGGCCACCATTCCAGACCTATTGCATGTGCCAACCCTCCATATATTCTGTGATTCAGCCATGCTGTCCTCCTTGATGTTTTGAATATACAACACTCCTGTCTGTGTGCCTTTGCATTAGCTGACCCCATGTATGGAATACATTCCTTCTACCTCCTTCTCTCAGAATTCCCAGTTTTCTTCAAGGACTGCTTTCTATCTATAGCCTCCTCAGTTCTCTCCCAGGCCTGCCTCTCTTAGCTTCTGGTTCACTTTCTCCCCAAATTATCTTTTATATCTTGTATATTTAATTATATAAGTAAATAAGGTCTTTTTGAATGGAATGGAAGCTTTTTGAGGACAAGGATTATTTTCTCTTTTGTATCCCTAGTGCTTGGAACAGTGCCTTGCTAATGCACTTGCTTCTTATGTGCAACACAAAAGTAAATGCTTGTTCATTGATTGATAATTCTGCATTGCTTTCTAGAATGGTTGGATCAATACACAACTCCACTAACCATGTGATCATGTGGCTACCTTTCCATAATCTCTCCAACATTGATTATTTCCATCTTTTATCATCTTTGCCTATTTGCTGGGTATGAGGAAAAGCCTTACAGTTGCTGTGTTTTGAGCTTCTCTTATAAAGTGTGATTTGGAGCAGTCTTTATTATGAATGTCAAAAACTTGCAATGCTTTTTTTTTTTTTTAGAACTATTTGTATGTTTCCTTTGGCCATTTCTTCATTGGAAGTTCCATCTCATATATTTGGCTTAGTTCTCTATATTTCTTGGATGAAATCTTGAAAGAGATATTTCGTGCAAAATTTTTCCTTAAGTCAATAGTTTTCCTTATCCCACTCCTTTTGATTTTGGTTATATAAAAGTTTTTTTCAATTTAACCTAATTGTAATTTTCTATTTTATCTTTTATGATTGCTTCTGGCCCTTGTTTGGTTAAGGATTCTCAACATATCTGGTTCTCCTCAATTTTTTTAATGGTGTGATATTTAATATTAAGTTCATGTATGTATTTGAGCTTATGGTAGTATATGGTATAAGGGTATGTAATTAGGATATAAACCTAATATATATCAAATTACTTTACAGTTTTCCCAGGAGTTCTTTATCAGTTAGGAAATCCTCTCAGAGTACTTCCTGTCATCAGGCTTCTTCAATGTGTATAATCTCAAAATCTGAACATTGGAAGGAACCTAAATGACTGTTTAGTCCAACCTATACATGAAAGATGTTATCATTGTAATAAAACCAACAGATAGTCATTAGTCCTCCTCCTCAATCACCTTAATAAGTACCCATTTTTTAGAGAAGCTAGTAGTGGGCACCCAAATAGTTTTAAGCTTTTTAATATATATAACAAATGCCCAGAAATAACCATTCATGACTCTTAAACCTTTAAGGTGAGTTTGTTGAGAGATATTCAGAAATGAGGAGACCCTGATTCTTCTATGGGATTGCTCTGCTGTTTTCAGGATGCCTAATTATCTAAGGAGTCATCATCTTAAAACAATTAACATTTCAGTCAAAGCATATTCCATACAACTTTAGAAAAGCTTGGATATTTTCTTTAACTTCGCAAAATCCAGATTTTTAAAGTCAGAATGTGATTAAATTACTTGGTACCTCCTTTAAAGAAATTGTTAAGCCAGCACTGTTTAACTATATGTTTATTAATAAGGTGTTGGTAAACTTGGTTTTTAGCTATAAGCCCTTTGAAGAAGTGGTTTTGTATTGCATCATTGAGTATGACAATTTTTAGCATACCATTCATTTTTGATAAAAGAATAGCACTTCACAGACTGTGGTATTTAAAAAAAAGTAAGGACCCAAGTTAGATTATTCCCTTAATTGCTCAGGGTTCTTTAATTTGAGTAGGATGAATATACCCTCTAGAAATGTAGGAATCTCTGAGGAATCTCTTCATGCTCTGGTAGATAATCTTTGTGAACAGTTGTGAATGGAAAAAATTCATTACCTGGTAGTCAACCTTCTGGTAATGAACTTCTCCATATATAGCTAGGCTGGTTCTTGGATGGCATAAACATAATCTGTTACTGGAAGACTGTAATTAAATACTCTCCAATTTGGTAAAGCCTGCGAGTAGAGCCTTCAAGAACTCAGAATCACATCCTCACTGTCCTGAGGTATTTAAGTAGAACTTTCATAGAGGAAGTAAAATTACAGTTCGGAAACGCAATCCTTCTTTCCAATTGGGAAAAGATAATCATGGAGCGTCACACCTATGAAATCTATAGATAGACCATACTCTTTATCCTTCTTTGGCTTCTGGCTTACAAAAAGAGCATGGAGGAGTACATTGTACTGAGAATGAGGGCAAGGATGGCACTTATTGCCTTTTCTAAGATGAACTTTGGAATAGCTATGTTTCTGTCATGTAAGAGACACTCAAAAACGAGAGGGAAATCATTCATAAGGACTTGGAATGAAAAATGTTGATGTACATATTTGTAGCACTTCAAATATTGTTCTAATTATTTAAGTATAGAGCATATGTATGTATATGTATGTATAATGTGTATATATACACACATAGATACACGTTAAGTTATATCTGCAGATATGCCTATATAGAGACACATACATATATACACGTTTGTATATATGTAGACATATGTACATCCAGACACATGAACATATGCATACACATTCTTTTATGTGAAATCACAATTGAGTAGGAGAGTGTTCTAATTATTTTGAACTCTTCCTAATAACTAAGATGAGATCCAGGGCTCTGGAGTCAGAAGACCTGTGTTTGAAGCTATTATCTACTACCTACCTGTAGCACACCTTCCCTGGACCTCAGTTTCCTTACCTAGAAATGGACGAGGAGTGTAGAATTGAGGATTTCTGAGGCTTTTTGTGGCTATAACTCTATGAGACAATGACATTTTGTTGAACTTACTTTAAAATCATGAGCAAAAGAACCTTAGAAAAAACATGTACCCTCTTGTATGCTAACCTCATCCACCCAATCCTATAAAATGATCACAAATGTCCCTGTAGAAACAGAACCATTTTAAACAGTTCATTTCTTAGATATCCTGTTTAATAAAGATAAGACTTGGGGGAAAAAAATCACAAAGCTATGCTGTAGTTCCTTTTTCTTATATCTTAATGTAGGTTTTTGAGACCTTCTGCAGGAAGCCTTTCTTGTGAGTGTCTTCCCTCCAACTTCCCTTCCACTTCTACTCTATGTGTCTTGACCATTCATTGTGATTGAATATTTTCTCCCCCATTAGAATGTGATCTTGGTCCCTTAGCCCAGTGCCTGCAACATTAATGCTTAATAAATGTGTTAGTTTATTAGCTGATTGAGGGCAGGAGGTGTGCTATGGGCTTTCCTTGTATTCCCAGAGCTAAGCAAAGTGCCTGAAATACACTGAGTGCTGAATAAATGCTCCTTTTCTGATTTGACCAACAATTTATTTCGTGTTTCCAAACCCCCTCCTTGTTCTTGCTGTTAGCATAACCCAAAGTAGAATTCTCATTTATGGATGTAAGAATGCCTTAGGTTTACTAGACTAAGCCAGCTTAGATTATTTGATGGATTTTGATTCAGTTTGGACTTTAACCAAATTTAAGCCAATTAGTTTATTTCTAATGAGAGTTTCCAGGTTTATATATATATATAATATAATATATATTGCTCATAATGAGAATAAGTGGGAATGATATATTAAAGGAAATAATAGCAGCTGCTTGTACTACTGTGTGGGCAGCAGGTTCAAAATAATACTTTGCAAATGCATTTGAGACTGCATGTTAATCAAGGGCAGAATTTCAAGGGACAGAAACAAGTTTATCACTCAATCTAATTACAAGGGTTTATTTCTTTAGAGTACACAAATAAATTTAGTGGATATCCTCCTGTATTCAAAGATACTACAAGAAAATACACGTATTCCGCTCCACTGATTGCCATTGGGATCCCCATTTCTGTTTAGTGGAGGAAAATGAAGTTCAAAAGTTAGTTTTCATGATAAAAATGGACCACCATATGTCCTGCAAGTGTTAGGGACTGTGTGATTTTATATTGAGTTAGGTAGAGCTCAAATCTCTTACAAATATGCTAATTTTACATAAGATTAAACAATTAATCAATAATAATATAATTAATTAAGATTGAACAGAGAGGTTCTCTGTTCAGTGACTCCTTTGGATACTCATTAGTCATTCCAGGTGTCTCTCCCAAACTCCTTTTCCTACTTCCATCCCCCCAACCCTCCCTCCACCCAATGCTGTGGCTGGGTCTAACCAACATGCCTGTGTAGAATAAGGCAGATTCTAGTTCGAGCCCTTTTAATGAGCTCTGGTGTTCCCCTCCCCTCCAGTATCCATCCAGCTCTAATTAGGATGTAATAGTTTACTATATATATGGAGGAAATACTTAAGGTGATCATCTGGAAGCTCATTTTTGCTAGCTGATGAATAGCATTAATTGATGTATTCTATTTGTAATTGAGTAGATCTGTTCCCTGCAGATTCCATTGGCTACCCATTTGCTTTTTGGGTGCATTTCAAAGTGTTGGTAATGATTTCCCTTTGTGTGTGTATTATTTTTTATGTATGTGAATAAGCTAGTTAAATGCTTTTGAGAATTCTCAGATTTCCTTGAAAAATAAATCTGTGCTACCTAAACAGAGAGCATTGTTGATGAGCGTGTTTTAGTGGAACAGAGGAATCCAAATCAGTACACACTTGCCATTATAAAGCAAAGGTAGGGATATACCAGAGCTAAACCATGGAGCCACTTGAGGTTTTGCTTTCTAGTCCCAATTATGCCCTTTTGGGTATTTCCTTGGTCAGACCCATTGTGCACATTTCCTCATGAGTTCTCATTGCTCATTCTCATACTGTTCAATGACTAGGTTCAAAGTGGATGGCTGACACTTTGGAAAATTCTGGTTAGTGATAAAAGCTACAAATTGCCAATGCATATTTGCTTTCACTCTTGTCTTTACAAGGTCTATTTTTTTTTTAATGGGAAGGGCAGGGTTAGTTGACTTACATGAATTTTGTTTTCCATGTCAAGTCCTGATAGGCAGAGAGCAAACCAATGAGTAAAAATAGTGGTAGCACAGTGTAATAAAAAGACCCTGGCTTCAAATTCATATTTAACCTCTGACACATACTATCTATGTGACCTTAGGCAGGTCACTGCAATTCCCTGGGCCTCAGTTTCCTCAACTGTAAAATGAGGGGATGGGGCTAGATATCTTTCCAACTATAAATCTGTGTTCCCTATCATCTTCCCATAATGCAGAAATAATCTTTTTTTTTTTTTTTTTTTTTTTACCCTTGTACTTCGGTGTATTGTCTCATAGGTGGAAGATTGGTAAGGGTGGGCAGTGGGGGTCAAGTGACTTGCCCAGGGTCACACAGCTGGGAAGTGGCTGAGGCCGGGTTTTGAACCTAGGACCTCCTGTCTCTAGGCCTGTCTCTCACTCCACTGAGCTACCCAGCTGCCCCCCAGAAATAATCTTTACCAGAATTTTCAGATTTTTTTCCCTAAACCTCTAATGAAAACTGATAAAATTTGTTAATTTGAACTGATTCCAGTTTAATCTTTTATTCCTTTTTCTTCCTTTGCTTTGGAGAGTTTTAATGAACTATGTAATGAATCTAGACAGCTATTAGGAGGAGTGAGGATGGGAAAGAAAGGATTTAGATGTATACCAAACTGGATAGACAGCTGCCAAATAACCAGGAGATGATGTCGGGAGAAAAGTTAAGAGTTGGTAGTTGAACAAAGTGATTGATTTTCTGGGAATGTTATGGCCTACTTTTGCATTTCCTTTTCCAACCCCATAAGGCAAGAATGTTTCTATGGGTTACAGATTCCAACCAGTACATTTTTACTATCCCCTTTTAAAGTATTTCTCCCCTGTGTATGACTTTAGCTACTCTGTTGTATCTTCTATTCCTTGGTTCCTAATTATGTTACTGGGTCTCTAGCACTTGGTAGCCACTGAATTGCTTCAGGTGAAGGTAAATCATTGGCCTTACGAGTAGGACTGCAGCCGTGGAAGATGTCTAGGTGTCAGGCCCTCATCTAATCCAGGTTTACTGCCTTGAAGTAGGAATGTATGAAGTGCTGTACCAGAAGGAGGACAGAGTGTTGGCTTTGTTTCCTGGTTTATGTGCTGTTATCACAGTAAATATGAGAAGCTTATGTAGTCTTCCTAACACACCTGTGAAAGAGGAAAACAAATATTAGTCCCATGGAGAGCGTGGGTGTTAAGAAGTGATTGGTTTTTTTCCAACTCTACTTTGAACAGGGAAATGCAATTAACAGAGTCTTAAGTCTGAAACCTTGCTTGGGCAGCATGGAGAATGGGCAAGGAATTACTTCTTTTAATTTTTTGCAGAGGCACTGGGCAACAAAAGATGAGTCAAGTATTCGGCCCCCAGGATTCTTTATGTCAGAGGGTCCTATTGACTTCATTCTCTTGATTCTCCTCCTTCTTTGACCCCCTCTTCTCTATTTTCTCCTGGCACTCCCTGAGGTTCCATTCTCAGCCCTTTCTTCTTCTTTTTCTGTATTGTCTTCCTCCGCAAGCAGATTTCATATACAAGATTTCAACTCTTAACTCCTTGTGGGTAGACATAGATATAGGTCTATATATCTATGGATATAAATATGTAAAATTTCCAACTTTGATTTTTTCTCCCCTTGGTGTTGTCTAGGCCAGTTTTTTCTAGTAGTCTCCTAAATCTCTCATGGTCACCCCAAACTGATGCTGCATTCCAAATTTCTCTTCTCATGAGGAATTTTTTTCTTGATGCTGATAAACATAGTTTGGCATAGTGATGATTTCAGGGACTAAAACAATAAGCTTGTAGAAAATGCAAATATCCATTTGGCACCATTCTGCATCTCTTTAGCTCTCCACATAGAAAAAACAGAACGCTCGAGAAGAAGCCAGCAGACCTAGAATCTGTATTTAGCATAATCAATAGCAAATGGAAAGTGCATGTGAATGTGTATGTTTGTATGTGTATACATAGGTGTCAAGATCAATGCTAGTTAATTCTTTTATTCTCTGCCATTTGCTTCTGTGGGTATATCATCAACATAACTCAGTAACTGATATTCATTATGTAGACCTGAAATTGTGAAGAAAAAGTTGAACTGTCTTAGTATACTCTCTCTTCTTTAAAGTAAGGAAAAGCTATAAGATATTAGAACTATTTAAAAATGTTAGCATAAAAAGTGCCATTCCTAAAAAGATGAATCCTCCATGGCCTAGAAAATTCTACTCTCTAAAAGAATTTATTTTCAAAGATGTTACTGGACTACTACTTGTTCTCCCATTATACTTTAGATTTGATAACTGCCAGGATTTCTGTCCGAGGATCGAAGCCTTTATAATGATTTCTTCCTTTTTATTCATGTTTATGTTTAGTATGTAGAAGCACATAGACATTGTTTGACCAATAAAAATTATAGTCTATGATTTTCTGAAGAGGTGGGTTCAAGGTAGGGAATGGTATCAAATGATTTTCAAAAGTTCAGATTGGGACCATATTGCAGATGATCTTGATGTAACTAAATCACACTCTGCTGACTGGAATCCTGTCTTCTCCTTTGCATCCTCTTGCTTTATACATAGAAGGTGCTCAGCAAGTTTTCTTTTGATTATTCTTTCAAAGGAATTATCTCCTAAAGAATTCATGTGATATTTTTTTCCCCTGCTTGGATCTCATTTTCGGAATCATAAAAGACCTAGTACTCTTCTTAACTTGACCCTCATCACATTGCCTTACTGCTTTTCTGCCTTGGAACTAATAGACAGTATTAATTCTAAGATGGAAAGTAAGTATTAAAAAAATCTTAATGAAATTTTGCATTTGGCTTTAATTGTAATTACATAGAATACTAAGTTTTTAGGGGTCTGTTATAGTTATTGTATTCATGATAAAATGTTACAGTTGGAAAGCAGCCTTTAAGATCAACTCATTTTCCAGCTAAGAAAATTGAAGTTCTCTAGCCTTTAGCCAGTTTAGTGACTGTAACACATCATCCTGGGTTCAATTCTGGCCTCAAAAGATATTTTCTAGCTGTTTGACCCTGGGCAAGTTACTTAGCATGTTTGATTCAGTTTTCCTCACCTGTAATCTGGAAAAGGAAATGGCAAACCATTGCAATGTCTGCCAAGAAAACCCCAAATGGATTCAAAGAGTTGGAGATGACTAAAAATAATTCAACACCAAGAAATAAAATCAACAGCTAGTTAGTGGCAGAGCAGAGATTAGACCTGAGGTTTCCCATCTATTTCCAGCCTGTCCCTTTATGAACTATTAGTTGTACATTTACAAGTCCATCCAAATGTTTTCTGTTCTTGTTATTCTTTTGTCTTGGTGGTTTGGTACGATGCTTGTGGGCTTTTTTCTTTTGGAATCTTCATGTCTTCAAGGCCAGTTTTCGAATGTCCCCCCCACTATATTCCCATTTTCACAGATGATGGACATTTCTTTTTTCATCTAAGTTTTTCGCTTGTGCCTTTGTTTACTTTTCTCAGTTTTTTTTTTTTTGTTTTGCATTCTACTTTGTGTGATTCTCCAAGTTCGTCTCAGATGACTGGCTGGTTTAATAGCAAAGCTAATGTTTAAAAATGTTTCTCCATCTAATTTGGAGTCACTGAGTTTTTTTTTTTTGAGTGGAGAATAAGGTCTGGTTAGTATCCCCATCTACCTTCGTGACAGCATATCTTTCACTAGTGATTCTTTTTTCTTACAATGCTGATGAATAACCCTTGTTCTGAACCCATCTTTTTAATTTTTTAATATGATTGATATCTACTCTAGCCTTTTGTCACTTGACTAGTATTAGTCATCTGCTTAATATTTCAAAATAATAGTATATCCATCCATTTTCTGTGACCTTCTTATTTTGTTATACATGAATGCCATCAAGAGTCTAGAGTGGGAAGTGCCATCCTGTTTTGTAGGCAAACTAACACACTTTCTGGGACATACGAACTGTTTAACTGTTGTCTTGAGAAAAGAGGTGGTGGCAGTTATTAAATGGCTCAGGAATAATTGGACTCTCTTGACATAGTGAAACAATTAAAGAAAATCATTAACCTAAGTCCCCAGGTCTAAGTAATTACATGCCCTAGCTTGGGATGCTTCTACTGAACACCCAGTGCTATGCTTTGTAGTGGAATAGAGGTGACCCTTCATTGACAAAGGAAATGCCAGTTGAGTGTAAGTTCCTCTAGGCTTCATCATGCTGCAAAATACTGTAGCCCCACCTAGCTAGGAGCCTTGTAACCATAAGGTATTGAGTTTGTTGACTCATGAAATAAAGGCAAAAATCATTATGTTTTCAGTTTAACTTATCAGACATTTTGTTGGTAGCTACTATAAACCCACAAGCACCATACTAGTGTATGGATTTTTAATAGGTACTGTAGGAAATAAAAAAAATATTCAAGACATGGTCTCTGCTTTTTGGGAGATGACAGAGTACTTGTAAGGGAGCATGAATGACAAGATGTGATTGGAAATGGACATAATACAGAGCTGTCTGTGATAGAGAAGAGGATCTAGTCCTAGACCTTCCATCTCATTTCTAATGTATTTCCTGAGCAAAGGCATTAAAGGGTCACAAAAGCTTACATTCACGTGCCCCAACTTCACTTCCTCCTGTGGGACCAACCTGATGTCTGGCTTCAGGGTTAGGAGAGAAGCTGAGCATTCCTCTGGCCTTGTGCCTCCCCCTCTTGCATTGCCTGTTCCCTAAAGGAAGAGCAAGTGCTTTGTGGTCTCTTGCTTAGTCTTTAGCCTTCAGAGTTAAGAGAAATAGGGAAATATAGCCTTGTATTTGACCATCTTAAGATGCACCTGCCTTCCTTCCAACTGTGCTCTGCCTGACTCCAGGGTCTTAAAAAGAGGGCTGGCGGCTTCCACTCAGTGATGAGCATTCTCACACCTGGACAGTGTTTCCGAGCCCCCATTGGTCAATATCCAATCCCCCTTCCTCACCCCCCAGTTCCTTATTCGCATCCCTTTCAACCCCTTTCCCCCAGAGTTGTGCCCAGACACTGCCCACCTTTTCTACTGTGCCCTCTGAAGTGCCTTTTTTGGACAGGAAGGGGATAAGCATTTATACAGCATCTGTATTCAGGCACTGTGCTAAATTCTTTACAAGTATTATTACAGGTATCCTAACATCAACCCTGAAAGGTATGTGCTGTTGTTATCCTCATTTTATAATTTAGGAAACTGAGGCAAACAGTGGTTAAGTGACTTGTGCACATTCACTCAGGTAGTATGTCTCTAAGGCTGGAATTAAACTGAGGACTTCGTGACCCCAAGCCCAGGCCAAACTTCCCTTATTCTAAATGATTAATTTTCCCACTCTTTCCATCTTCTAATTATTACTGAAATCTGGCTTCCCTCTGCTGATATAGCCTTCCTGGCTTACCCTTTCTAGTAATGGATTCACCTTTTCTTTATTTCCCTTAACTCACTGGTCAAGATGGGGGGAATGGAGTACTTGTCATTCCCTATGGCCACTTTTTGTCACAGCCTCCATCATTTGGGGTTCGTGCAATTCATATCAACTACCCAATCCAAATCTGGTCTACAGACATCCAGGTCATTTCCCTTCTTTTCTCATTGAGTTTGGTCTCTAGATCATAATTATTCTCTTCTTCACAATTCTTGTCCTTATACTTAGCGACTTCAGCATACATATTGACTCTCTCAAACACCCATACCACTCAGTTCCTCAGCATTTTCCCTGAACTTAGTTACATCTAAGATGGTCATACACTTAGAGATCTTTCTATCATTCACTATTATATCACCTTCATTCTGAGAACTCTGTGAAATCCCCCACCTTTCCATAATCTTTTGGCTTTCCACATTTCCCTTTGCCTTCTCTTTTGTCTGCACCATGATATTCAGTCCCTCAACCCCTCAGGGGTCTTATGTTTTAGATATGAGACCCCTATCCAAGAGACTATGAAAACTTTTCCCCAAATTTTCTGCTTTCCTTCCAGTCTTTATTATATTAGTTTTATTTGTACACAGCTTTTCAATTTAATGTGCTTGGAATTATCCATTTTACATCTTACAATGCTCTCCATCTCTTGTTTACTCATAAATTTCTCTCCTGTCCATAAATCTATTAGGTAATTTGTTCTCTGTTCTTCTAATTTGCTTATGATATCTCCTTTTGTGCCTAGATTATGTAGCCGTCTTGGTCTTATTTTAGTGAATGGCATAAGATACTGATCTATATCTAGTTTCTGCCAAACTACTTTCTAGTTATCTCAGCAATTTTTACCAAGGAGTGGTTTTTCATCTCAATAACTTAGATATATATTTTTGTCAAATACTAGCTTACTACAATATTTTACGTCTGTTTGTTCTATCTCTCTTCTCTTCCACTGATCTACCTTCCTGTTTCTTAGCCAGTACCAGATAGTTTTGATAATTACTGTTTTACAATACAGTTTAAAATCTGGTACTGCCAAACCTTCTTCCTTTATATTTTTTAAAATTAATTCTATTGCTCTTCTTGAGTTTTATTCTTTCTGAAAAAACTACCAAATGGTGAATGTCTTTTTTGGCCACAACAAACAACTCATTAATTTAATGATATATAGGAGTGATTTTGGATTGAGGGAGAGAGTACCATACTGATGCCATCACAGCTCCTAGAAGGATCAATGGCTTTGGAATCAGAGAACCCTGGATTTGAATCTCAGATCTGCCATTAATTCTGTGACCTTGGGTAAATCACTACCTCTTTGAACCTTAGTTTTCTCATTTGTAAAATGAGAAGGATTGCTAGATGACTTCTAGGTTTGTCCAGCTTTAAATCTCTTAACCTTTGATTATTTTCATCTTCTCATCCTTGTATGTTTCTAAGGTAGCTTTAGCAGAGAATTTGTGCTGGATCAAGTATTAAAAAACAAGCCCTAACTTATAGGCAAATTGTGTTTCAAAATTTTATTTGTCATGTCAGTTGTTTAGAACACATTTCCTCTTTCTCCAAGATTAATGTCCCATGATAGCTTTCAAAAGACAATTGAAAACAATGAAAGAAATACAGATTAAAATAACTCTTAGGTTCACCTATCAAATTAGTTGAGGTGACAAAAGAGAAAAATGGCCATTTTTTGGAAAGGCTGTGGGAAGACAATCCATTCTTGGTGGAACTATTAAGTTGGTCCTACTTTTCTGGAAAATGGTTTGTACCTATATCCAAAAAGTCACTAAAATGTGCATACACTTTTATCCAGCATTAAAATGATCTACTCTAGAGAGCAAAAAGATAAAAGGAAAAGAACTATTTGTACAGAAATATTTATGATTATGGAAACACTTTTTAATATAACAAAGATCTGGAAACAAAATGAGTGCCTGATTGGGAAAGATAATTTGGAGTCTATGAGTGGCATGACTCATTGTGCCATAAGAAGCTATAATTATTTGGGGTCCAGAGAAATGTGAGAAGATTCTTAAAAACTGCTGTAGAGGGAAATAATCAGAATCAAAAACACAATTTTTGCAATGACCATAATAATTTAAAGGAAAACAACTGAAGAAAACTTCAAAACTCTAATCTGGCAGTTAGAGTTGAAGAGATTTGAGTTCTAACTGCAGGAGCAGGGGAAGGCTCTGGGATTAACAAGGTGGGAAGCAGGTTTTTTGTTTGTTTTGGTGATTATTAAAATACAGGGCTTCCTATTTTTGAATTCTCTGACAGAGTTCTAGAAGCAGGTGAGGCAGAGGCAGGTAGAGGTTCATTCAGCTTTTAGACTTACTAAGATAGTTACTCCTTTTTTTCCCCTTTCTTTTATTTTAATAGTAAATTTCCATAGAAGTTTTATAAAGTTATATGATTCATGTTGTCTCCCTCACTTCTTCCCTCCTTGCTCCTGGAGTTGACAAGCCATTTAGTCTGGGTTACACATGTATTATCAAGCAAAACATATTTCCATATTATTCATTTTTGTAAGTGAATAATTAAAGTTACTCCTCTCAGAGATAACAAAAAATCAGAAAAGCTTTAGGCTTGATTGTGTGAGATGGATAGTCATTGGTATTATATTTAGATAGGATTAAGAATAAACAAAAGTAGGCAGTTATTTAGATACATATCTACAGATATTGCTTCTTGTGTAATCAGCAAAGTAAAATTTATCAAATTATTATCTTCTTAGAAGTGAATTTTTTAAAATGGCATAGTAATTGGCATTTATTTAGTCGATCAAGTGAAAGGAATACCGTGTACTTATAGTTCACATTTAAGAAATGTTTTAAATTGATTCTCCTTAATTTTTACATTATAATTAGTTCCTAGTATATTACTGTCTTTGCTCAGCAAGCTTTCCCTTGTAACAAAGAAGGAAAAACAGTTGAAGAAAATCAGTAGGCACCCTGGGGCATCGTCTTTCAGCTTGATTAAAAGAGGAAAATGTATTTCTACCTCTATTTCCACAACTTTAGGCCCCCAAAATAAGACTTTGGTATTGTTTCATTTTATTCTTCTTGTTTATATTACTGTAGTCATTGTATATGCCTTTATATGTATGAACATGTGTATTGCTTTTCTGGTTCTGCTCACTTCATTGTACATTTGCAATTTCTTATGGTACAATAATATTCCATTATACTCATACCCTATAATTTGTTTAGCCATCTGTCTAAGTTTGTTTTCAGTTTTTTGATTTCACAAAAAGCATTTCTATAAATATTTTGGTTTATGTGTGTGCATGCATGCATGTATGTGTGCATGTAAGATCTTTCATTCTAAATCTGTTCTCCTTAGTGTATTTTCCTAGAATTGGGCTCTCTGGGTCACAGGCTTATAGACATTTTAGTTATTTTCTTTCCACAAATTCAAATTATTTTCCAGAATGATAAGAAACACTTCACAACTCCACCAACAGTGTATCAGTGTTCCTGACTTCCCACAGCCCCTCCAACATTGATAATTTCTATCTTTTGTCATTTTTTCCAGTTGGCTGGATGTCTTATATTTATTTCGTTTATTTATTATTTTGCTCTCTTCCTGTGATTTCATCAGCAGAGAGAATTCAGGTTTTGCATAAGTCCTCTACTGTTGCATATTAACAAACTCATCAGTGGCTTACTGCCTTAGAGAGTTACTTGGAACACTGAAGGGTAAAACAACTTGCCTACAGTCACCTGGCTGGTCTGTATCAGAGCTAAGACTTGTGCCTCAGTCTACCTGATTCCAGGACTGGCTCTTTCAGCCGTTATCCCCTATTGCCTCTTAAAACAGATCTCTATCGAACTTGGCGGTGTTCCCAAAGCTGCTTTCTCCCAGCAGCTACATGACATGTAGGTGACAGAAGGTGATGATTCAGTGTAAGGCACTCATTCCTCCCCTCCCCCAAGCCCCCCTTTGGAAATCTGGGAAAATCCTAGCACTGTTAGGGCTTTATGTAATTTACAATTTTAACTTAACTTCTCCTATATACCTGTGGGATTTCTTGCTTTTTATATCTTTTTAATAGTTCTTGGGAGAAGATAATATACTGTGCTCTTTGATTCCCTGTGGTTCAGTTGATAATCCAAACCTGTTCCTGTCAGGCATGTATGTGACATTTTGAGCAGGCCTCACTCCAGATGTTCTGTGTCTCTGGATTTTTGCATGCACAACTGGCTCTAAATGTAGGTTTTAAAAATTGCTAAGTGAATGATTTTCCCACCTGGTGAATTATCGCCTTAAAAGGGATGGGAAGATACAATGCATAAACCTTTTCTGTTTCTCGTTGTTATAAATTTCAAGAAGCCTGTGTCAGGTTCAGCGTGATTGAACATGGGCATCAATCTCGATTAGCGCCAGCTGGTAAAGCTTGCCACATTTGGCAGTGACCACGTGTTCCTTTTGTTTAACAAGACACCAAAGATAAGGCTTGTCCAGGGAGAAGAGTTGGTAGTATGGATTGATAACTCCTTTTGATTTTCTATTGTAGAGGTTCTCCTCACTGTAAATACCTATCTGCAACTTCCTTCAGAAACTCTTAAACGATCATCCCTAGGTATCAGGCATACCTGAGGAGCAGAGAAGTGCCATCCTGGGTCAATCCATGATCAGGTTCAGGGCTCCCTGCCCCTCGAGAGCAGTTACCGGCTCTCTTCCTTGTGCTCAGCCTCAGAAGGGTAGTGTTGGACCCTACTTCTTCCTAGAGTTGCTTTTAGGAACTCACTCTCCATCTGCAATTTGCTTTTGTTCTAGATTTGTGATGTCGTAGATAGGCGAACTCCCATTAGCAGCTCCTCTAAAAGGTGTCTGAGGAGGTGTTTTAGGGCACTGGGAATTAGAGTCACCTTAAAGGATTAGATAGATAGATGTAGATGTGGGATATATGCACATATATGCATAATCCACATATATGTCTCTATGTTTATATTTCGATATCTGTGTATATACTTCTATCTATCTATATTATGTATCTATATCTACATATATATGTCTATATAGATATATATTATAGCGCCAATAGATGTCAGAGGGCAGACTTGAACACAGATCTTCCTGGCTCTGTCTGCCATGCAACTCTCCCTCTCATTTATTGGTCTGTCCCCCCTTAAATTTATTTAAATCTTTCACGAACTTATTTATATCTTCAGCCTCTCAGTTCCTGTTATAGTAATAGATTTCAAACACTCTTTATTGTGTTAAATCTTTTTACTTATCCTGCACTTGTTTCTTTCAGTCTTCAAGAACAATCCACTCTTGCCATTCTTAAATTTCATAAGTTAACGAATTGTCTTTCTCTTTATCCTTACATGGACTTCTAGACCTAAATTTTAATCTCCTCTTAACTCTGTTATTCCAGACCAAGGTGACTTTGTTTATTTTTATCATTGGATATCCCCTTTGTGTCCTTAATTATTTTGTTGCCTATCTTTGACCCTTTATTAGGAATACCTTCTGGATGATGCCTATGTTTTGGTGTGTCCTTTAGCTGCAGCTCCCAGTTGGGACCAATGATTTTGGAACCTACCCCAGGATTGTTTCTCAGACCTTCTTCTGGGTAGTTATGGATAGTTGTAAGCCTTTCATTCACATTCATTCATTCAGTATGCTTTTATTGAGTATCTACTTATGTTCTCAGGACCATTTTATGTTCTGTGAGAGTTTAAAAATAGTGCATGCCCATGACACTTGCAGTCTAATTAGGAAGAGAACGTGAATGACTAGAGGACAGTAAGAATGGCCATATTTATATACTTGTTTAGAGTAGTTTGAATGAGTTAAAAAGCTCTTTCTCAATAACAAATCCATGAGATTGGTAGTACGGGTATTGCTCTTCTCATTTTACAGATAAGGAAACTGAGCCTTCTAACTTTGCATCCCCTAGTGGGCTTAGCCATCATTCAGCACATACTTAGTCTGTGCCTACTCTGTGCTGAGAGAGACACAAAGCTCAGGTAACAGGTGAGCCCCGCTGTTAAACCAGTAGTGTTTGAGATTCAGAGCCAGATCTCTTTATTCTGGGTCCAGCTCCTTTTTCTGCTTTATGATGCAGCCTCTCCTGGAGGTAGGAGTAAGAAGCTGTAAGAAAACCAGTCAGTGGCTACCAACCTCCAAGGCTTGTTAGTGATAGAATCAGGCAGGCAGGTTGGAGCCGCATTTACTGAGGGCTCTGGAGGCCAGGATGAGAAGCTGGAATTTCACCTTCATCAGGCCTTGGAGAGGGATTGTACATTCTTGAAGAGAGGTATGGTAAGAAATGAGATGGTTACCTTGTCAAGGAAATGCACATTCTTTGTATCCTTAACTGAACATCCCATTGACTCATTCAGTCTTTCAGGCATATTATTGACTGCTTACCATGTGAACGGAATACTTCACTCAAAAACTCTGGAGGTTGTAAAATATTCAAATGAGACAAACTCCCTGCCCTTGCATGTAATACATGTTCATAGGTTTGTTGATTGATGTTTTAGGAAAATCAATTTTGTGCCACTGTTGGGTAAATTGACATAGGGAGAGATAGGAGACAGGGAGAACAGTTGAGAGTCCCCTTTAATGGGATAAAGCAGGATGTGGGTCCAGACTAGATGGTTGCAGAAGGAATATATTTTTCACAAAGTGCTGGACTTGGAATCAGAGAGATCTGAGTTTGACTCCTGTCTCAGTCTCTTACTAGCCTTGTGACCCTGGACAAGTCATTAAACTTCTCTCTACTGTACTTCCCTCTTCTGTAAAATGAGGATGATAATAATAGCTCCTTCTTCCCACAGTTGTTTTGGGGATCAAATAAGGTAATATGTAAAGTGCCATGTAAATTAAAGCACTATGAAAATTTATTTTGTTAATATTTAGTATTTTTTCTCTCCAAACAAGAGACTTTCTTGAGTTATATCTCCCATGGTTTGGATTTCACTCTCTTAGCATCATCTGCAAACTTTGAGACTTTGTTTAGAGAACCTGTACTTCTGGACTAATGAATGGGTGAATGATAAAACATTTATTAATTCTTTAGCTTGTGCCAGGCAGTGTACTAAGCACTGGGGTTACAATCTTTGCCCTCAAGGACCTAATGGGAAAGATAATACAGAGAGAAAAGTGGTGATCTGGGGAAGGGTGTTGTACTCTGAAAAGTCATGGGAGGTGATAAATGAAATCATAGGGCAATTAATTATTATTATTTTTTAAATGTTAAGCCTCTTTCCACCATCAGCCCCATGGCAACTTCTTCTTTACACTTCTTCATTTATTTACTTATTTAAAAACCCTTACCTTCTGTCTTAAAATCAATACTATGTATTGGTTCTAAGGCAAAAGAGTAGTAAGGGCTAGGTAATGGAGGTTAAGTGACTTGCCCAGGGTCACCCAGCTAGGAATTGTCTGAGGCCAGATTAGAACCTAGAAGCTCCTGTCTCTAGGCCTGCCTCTCAAACCACTGCCCCCTATATCTCTTTAGTTAGAGGAGTGTACAACTAACCTGCCATTTTATTTGCTATATTCTTTATAAGATAGTTTATTCTCTAAGAAACAAAACAAAAAGCATTTCCCCAGCTTAGTGCCCCCACTGAAGGATGTGAGAACTGAGAAAAGGGGGCTAAGCCTTTTTTTGCATGGAATTCCCACCAGATGTAGAGAGCTAGAATCTAGGCTTGTTTGATCAGTTCTTTCAAACCTAGTTCATAAAAAATGGTAATGGGTGGTCATGTATAAACTTTAAATAGGTGTTAGCATTTTTTTGGTGGCATTTAAAAGGTTATGTGCTACAATGTAAATCAAATAAGTCATGATTCATTATAACAACAAAGTTGCAGTCAGTTATATAAATTGCCTAGGAAGCACTAAATCTGTCACTTTGTGGATTCTGACCATTTAACAATTGGAACAGTGTTGAGGAAGAAGGCTGACTAGAAACAAAGGACACCAGCCTTGTGACAGATGCAATTAGCAAGATCAATGGTCAGTGTTAAAGGTTCATTGTTCGGCCATTTCAGTTGACCTCAATGAACACAGTTGCTCTCCAGAAGTGTTCACTAATGGGAGACACCCAGTGAAACTAGAAGGCTTTTTAGAAAAGAGAATGCAGCCTGGCAAATTGCTGGATTTTGCTGCCTTTCAGACTTGACTGTTTCTTTTTTAGCTTGTTGCTTTCTTATGACAGTGATCAATAGATCACACTCTCAGTGTGGAAGTTCACTTCATTCATCCTGTGGATGTGTTATTTTTGCTCATCTTACTTCACTTTGAATCTCAGGACTCCCTTTGCTCAGGGTTCCGTCCTCAGTGTTTCTTCCCTTTCAGGCATCCCTTTCTTGATTTAACTGATCTTTGTTAGTCCTTTTTTCTATTTAAATTTGCTGTTCCCCTGACTTACCATACCTACTGCAATACTTAATTAGTAGCTAAGGTTAAAGGAGGCATCACCATACTTCTCCAAATACTACTGATCTTTGCATACTATCATTAATTAATTATTCTCAGTATTAGTCATCCTATTAATTCCAGTTTATCAATCCTGTCCAATAGAATCCACAAACTTCAGTATGGATTCTGTGGCAAGCATTTCCTTAGAAAATGTTAGTTGACCATTTTTCTTTATATAGTTTTTAGGTCTTTACATTTTGCTCTCTTAAAATGGTGGATTTTTTTCCTAAACAGATGGGCGAAACTTGAAAGTCTGTGCTGTATGTGTCATATTAAAAATACAGAACCAGTAGAAAATCAACAACTAAAAGAAGTGAAAGCAATGAAAAATTCTAATTTTCATGTCTAAAGCGTGAATGTAATCTATAAGATCAAAGAAGTTCTCCACTTACCCATATACTCTTTCCATTCTTGCCAAGGCTTCTCCCTTTCAATAAGACAGCTCCTAAAGACCCATTTTTTATATGAAGCCCTTCTTGACAAGCTGTTTTGTGCCTCTTTCTATTTAATGCTGGTATTCATATGATTTCACTCATAATATGAATGTTTTTCTATCCCTGAAGTCACACAGAGAATGGTGGGGTTTCATAGTTTAAGGAGTAGGGATCACTTTTTCCCTTTAGCTCATTGGAATTGTAGTTCCCAAGGACAATTGTTAGGATTAAGAGGCAGACAAAACTATGTACACCCTTTGACCAGCAATACCTATATCACAAAGAGATCAGAGATAAAGGAAAAGGTCCTACCTGTACAAAAATATCTTTAGCAGTTCTTTTTGTAGTGGCAAAGAATTGGAAACACGGGGATTTTCCATCACTTCGAGAATGGATGAACAAGTTGTGGTATGCAGTTGTAATGTAGTACAATTGTGCCTTAAGGAAAGATGAAAAGGATGAATTTAGAGAAACAAGAGTAGACTTATATGAACTGATGCAAAGTGAAGAACCAGGAGAACAATGTAGATAGTAACAGAAATACTACTCAGTGATTGACTTTGAAGGACTAAGCCATTATCAGTAAAGCAAGTCTCAAAGATAACTACAAGGGATTCATGATGAAAATGCTGGTTAGAGACAAAGAAGGAACTATTGGAATTTAAGAGTACAGATCAAAGCAGGCTCTCTTCCACTATATATCCTTCATGAGATTTCTATTCTATCTGTCTTCTATCGTGACATGAGCAATATGGAAATATGTATTACATGAAAGTATGGGTCTAATCTATATCAACTATTCACTTCCTCAAGGAGGGGGGAAGGGTAGAGAAGGAAAAAAATCTAAATTTTAAAATTTCAAAAAACAGTTGTCAAAAAATGTTTCTTCATGTAACTGAAAAAAATAAAACGATTTTAAAAAAGGATTAAAAGAGGCAGTATAGTAAGGTAGAAAGACTACTTATTGGTTCTGGAAGCATAGGCACCTGGGTGTTGCAGTTGATAGAACATTGGGATTGGAATCAGGAAGATTCTTTTTCCTGAGTTCAGAAATGACCTTACTAGCTGTGTGATCCTTGACAAGCCACTTAACCCTCTTAGCCTCAGTTTCCTCATTGATAAAATGAGTTAGAGAATGAAATGGAAAACCTCTCTAGTATTTTTACCAAGAAAAAACCAAAAGGTGGCACAAGGAGTTGGGCAGGACTGAAATAACTGAACAACAATAGTTCTGGAGTTAGAGGACCTTGGCTGTCATTCTTCCACTTACTCCCTATGTGATCATGAACAAGTGACTGTAAACCCTAGTTTCTTCATCTGTACAATGTGTTGGTTTAAATGACCTCTAAGATCCCCACTCGCTCTAGATTTATTATCCTATGATTGTATTGTGTTTCTCTATAGAGAGAAGTAGTATGGCATAATAGAAAAGGTTATTAGACTGATAATCAGGAAGACCTAGGTTCAAGATCTGCCTCAGATACTTACTATTTGTGTAATCTTAGAGAAGTTACATCTTCTCTGGGTCTTAATTTCCTCTTCTATAAAATGAAGGGGATAGGACTTTGTGAAATCTTCAAATTTAAATCTGATCCAATGACTATCCCTAGAATCTCTTATAGAAAATTAGCCCTGCTTTTGAGCTAGGAACTATTCAGAGATGCTAGAAGATTCTTAATCAGTCACAGACAGTTGGTAAGCCTATGTAGACTTGCTTCCAGAATTCTCAGTTAAGTTAATGCAGAAATTTGGTTCAAAATTTACTAGCTTACCTTGGGTCCTTGATCTTTGGTGCCTACGACAGGATGCTTTACTTCTTTGATCCTGAAAAGCCAAAGATGTGGCAGGTAGCATGGTACGAGGTAGCAGGTTGGTTGGTTGGCTCCTTGGGTATAGTCCATTTCCATTTCATCTTCTTTCTTCCTGTTCTCCCTTGCCAGAGTGGAAAGAAAAGCGGTGAAAATACTATCCCCAAGTTATCCATTTTTCTTTGGTCTTTTTACTATTTCTTGGGCTTTACCCCTTTGACAGTTGTAGTGATCAGGTGGGTGGGCTTGTTCTGTTTGTTGATATGCCTGTATTCAAATATCTTCCCTTTAACTAAAACCTTCTGCTGAGTACAGAATGAACAGGTGGGAAAGAAGATTAGTTAAGGAAAGTGGTTCACAGAATGATTTAATTGAAATATGTCGTAGGATGCATGTTTGTAAGGTCTATGATGGAGGTGAATTATATTTTTGTCTTGAAGTCTTAAGACTACATACTTCAACTCAGCTTGTGTTTTAATTTGTCTGAAAATTTTGTTTACATAGTTTCTGTTTTAAAATATTTTATTTGTGCCTTTTGTTTTTTATGCCATAAACATTTCTCAGTCTTCCCTTCCCTACCTCAGAAGGCTCCTCCCTTGTCAAAAAATAAAAACAGTCAAGTAAAATAAAACAACATAGTGACTATGTCTTGACAACTTACACAACATTTGGAACCCACACTGATGCAATAAAAGTGTGTCTTGTGTTCTGTCTTCAGTACTTAATTTTGGTCACTGCTTTTAATAAGAGATCAGCTACCCCATAGTGTTGCTTTCATTTACATTAATGGAGTCATTGTTTATTTTCATTTGATTCTACTTTTCCCCCTCTCTGTGTATCATTTCATATGAGTATTCCCCTGTGTCTTTGAATTCCATTTTTGTCTTTTATTAATATTTCATGACATGCATAAACCATAGTTAATTAATCCATTCCCCATTTGACCAACTCTCACTTTCTTAACCATCTCCTTCCTTCCTCCCTTCCTTATAATTTGGTATGATATTTTCCAAACAGATTTACCTGTGGAATACTTGTGAAAATATATTGACGTCATTCCAGTCTAGAAGACCTGGTATTATGGAATGCCCCCTAGTGTGGAGGATGGGAAGGAACAATATTTAGGTTAAATAGAAGAAATTAGGCCAGCTGATAAATAATTGTGCTGCCTGCTTTATTTTATATCACCTTTCAGAAGAAAATGTATTCCTATCTCTAGAAACTCCTCATAAAAAAACCCCTCTTCACATTTTGCAGGATTTCTGGAGTTCAGAAAACATAGTTTTGGGATCCATTAGTTTGGCATATTGGTCCAAAGGAATTGGAGTAACTTGTATAAGATTAATTCTAGCATACGTACACGAGGGAGATAAGACTTAGAAATCACCTTACATCTAGTCCTTTGTACTTATTTTGGTAGAAATAAAGTTTAAATGCAAATGAAAATATGAGCTTTGTAACTCACATTCACAACACCGGTCATTTCTACAGCTAAGCTCTGAGGTAGATCAGTTTCATTCTTCAGATTAGAAAAATTTGGCATGCTATTCTAGCACAGCTCGTAATTCCCAGTTCCACTGAGAATTGCAACTGGCTATCTGGAACTGGGCATTGATGCAAGAACATGAATAGAGAAATCATTTTATTTTTCATATAGAAGGAAAAAATTAAGTTTGGATTGCTGTATTCCCTGTTTCCATTAGACTAGATTCCTGATTAATGTTTTTTGACATAAAATTGCCTTGAAACATGTGCTGAAGTGGAGTGATAGTGTCTGATATCCAAAGAGCACTGGGGGCTGAAAAGTGTCCTTCCTGTGGATCATAGATGCAATCATGGAAGTAGGGTCATAGGGCCAACAAACTGATCATCCCATCAACTAGAAATGTCTTTTCCAGCAGTGGTAGCTTCACATGTGAGCCATGAAATCTCTCTAAAATATTCTCATGCAGAGGTGCTGAAGCCTCTGATCATTTGCAGCTTTACAATGATTTTTTTAAAGGCTAGAAGCCCTGGAATCTTTCTCTTTCACAAGAGATGCCAGATGGATGTTGAATTGAATCCAGCTTTTAGTTTTCTTCGGGTTTTTTTTTTTAAGTACCCGAATGATGTCTTGGATCCTTATCAGTAAAGTGAGTGCACTCTTCCTCCTCCAATTCCCCACAGCTACCCACACACTGGCATCGGCCTGGTTGCCTTGGTGCCTGTTCCTGAAGTATGTCTGCAGCAGTGGAATTTGGCTGTTTAAATAGCCTGACTTGTCATCTAAAAGTAGAAGTCATTAGCACGATGCCGTTTGGCTAGTGGCGTCTTAAAGATGGGTTTAATGAATTTCTTATTTTATCCCTTTTCTGTACATGTTTACTCATTCCACTACTGGTGTCTCTTGCCTGACTTATTATAAGGATCTAAGGTGAAAAAGGATTTCCTTTGGATAAACTGGGCCCTCAGAGAGAGAGAGAGAGAGTTGAGAGAGTGGAATGAAAGGGACTCAGTGGATTGCTAGCATCTTAAGATATGGAGTTCTTAGTATAAGAAGGAATACAGTTAAGTGGGGAGAGTGACTTGGGGTCAGGAAGACCTGGGTTAAAATCCTCTCTCAGATATTCTGTAGCAGGATGACTCTGGGCAAGTCAATGAATCATTCTCAGCTTCATTTTTTTCATGAGTAAAAATGGGAGATTTGGACTTGAATGTTCTCTGATGTCTCCTCTAGCTCTAAACCAATGATTTTTATGGTTAGTTTAAAGAGAAAAAGACATTTTTATCTAATGCTCGATTTCTGGGTTTAGAAGTCTATAGGAGAAGCATAGAATTGGATCTAGAGTGATGGGTATGTATGTTTACAAGTGAGACCTTCTGCTCCACTCCTTTTGGGGCACTGGTTTCTGAAGTTTCCACTAGCTTATTTCTTATCCAATTTGCCTTCACTGTGACAACAAGATTGCCAGAAAATTATGTAATGATTTCAGAATAAGCAGGGGTGTTGGTGTTTTCAATTTGATTTTCAGTCTGAATGTGGGGCTTCTGGATGAGAAAGGCAGTGTGGTAGAGTCTAAAGCCCACTAGGTTAGAAGTCAAGGGGCTGGCGATCTCCCCCATCCATGTCCCAGACAAGCTCCCGGGAAGTCACTGTGTCTATCTTTGCTTCAGTATTCTGGCATGAAGGGGTTGGACAGGATGGTTGCTAATGGCCCTTCTGCCTCAGAGATTCCTTAATGCCATGATTCATAAACAGCTTCAGAACTTGGTTAGCTCCCGACAGGAGATGTCAGTAACAGAGGCGGCAGCAAGGCACACTAGACTCCCTGCTTCCTACCTGGGTGAGTCAACCCTAAACTGTATGCATGCATGGTCTGTTCATTGGATAAGAAAGTAGTACTTCCCTTCTCATTCACTAGCTGGCATCTCTGCAGCCACCGCCAACTGGCAGATTGTGTTGTGAGGGAAAGCAAATTAATTAGTTACTTGAAACTGTTCTCTCATTAACTCCAGGGAAGTTGTTAGAGGAAAACCTCCAGAGTATAGTGTTTCTTGTTGTTTTTTTTTTTTGAGGGGGGAAAATTAGTGTATATCATGTTGTTTGTAAAACAACCAAATTGGCTTTAACACAGTTATTTTGCATAACTAGTGTGGACTTAATCACAGTGTGGAGGTTGGTGTTTTGGCATTCAGTGATATACCTACCACTTGTTGAAAAAACGTGACCTTGACTTGAGAGCAACACTCCTACCAGTGATCATGAACAGCAGGCATCTCAGGGCTTCTTTCAGGTATAGTTCAACAATCTGGGAGTCAGTGAGGAATTTTTACCAGGGATTATTTTGTTCCAACAAATCAGCTCAGTCAGTCACATTTTAAGTCTAAATGCAAATATTAGCAAGAGCCAAAAGCCTAATTACCTTTCTCTTCTCTTCTTGGTGCCATCATTTTGCATCCTTCTTGCCCCATTTTCTGCTACTCATTGCCCTCAGCTCTCACTGGCCTTTGTCTTGCTTCAATCTGTTAAACATACCCAAAGCTTCCCTTTAACCTCCCTTAAGTATGCGTCCACCAGTTCTCCTCTTCTAAACCTAATAACATATTCCAGTGCCAGCATGACATGGAAGCTATCAAGCAGTTTGAGGGCCAGAAGAGAAGACTTAATATTACCCATGGAAATGGAACCAATGAAAACAAAACAAAATTTGAGCTTTGGTATCAGATCATTTGGGGTATGACTTTTTACTCTAACTTCTAAGCATAGAAGGCAGTCCCTATTGAACATTAAATAAGAGTTTAAATCAGAATAGTACTATAACTGGGGGTGGGAGAAGGAGAATTACAATGTGAGGATAGTTTGTTCTTTTATGGAGCTTTAATATCAGTGAATGAAGAGCAATTGTATGCTACCTATGATGGTGAGCTAAATATTATCATTCATCATAATAAAAAATATCAAAATTGCCTCTAGAATGCCTAATCGTATGCTTCATTGAACTGGAATATTTTCTTTTGTCTTAGATTGTGGAACTTGGTGCCAATATAGCAGCCTCCCAAGATAGAACCTTTGATGTTAAAAGAAGTGAGATTTATCTAAATATCTATGTGCATTTACCAGGGGTTTCCTCTCCCCACCACCTACAGATATAGTGCGTCTGGATTTACATGGAACAGAATTCATCCAGAGTAGCTAGGTGTTCTTTTATTATTTCCTAATCTTTCACATCAACTCCCTGTTTAATAATTTTTCTTGTGGCATTTCTAGTGGGGCCCTTTGCAGAGAATACAGAAATAGAATAACAATTGACCAGAAAAAACATAGAAATAAATGTATGTATGTGTAATACATGTTTGTACAACACATGCTAGAATTACCTAAAGGGGTTATTGTGAAGAAAGCACCTTGTCATCTTTAAAAACACTATTTAAATGTGAGTTCATTATTAAATGCATACAGACAGAAGAATTCTAAAGTACCATCACAGTTTTTGGCAAAAGTTTCATATTTGAGATATGATAAATCACTGGAGCAATGTATTATAAAATTAGAAAGGAATTTGATTTTAATTACCAATTTTATCTTCTTTGCTTTTTTCCCTCTGCTCTTGCTTCCCTCTGTTTCCTCCATCCTAGTAAAGCTGTAGGATCATAGGATACTATAACATCTTTATATGACCACACTGCAAATGGCTTGGTGAGGTAAGAAAAGCAGTGATCAAATCAGTTTGCCACAGGAATGTCTTAACGAGCAAGCTAATTTGATCAAAAATCATACAAGTTAACCAAATCAAATTATCTTTTTATGCTGATGGTAGGGCATTAAATAGCCTATTTTCCTGGGACATACATATACATATTCTCTCTCTCTCTCTCTCTCTCTCTCTCTCTCTCTCTCTCTCTCTCTCTCTCTCTCTCTCTCTCTCTCTCCTCCTCCTCCTCCTTTCCCTCTGCCTCTCTTTCTCTCTATCTCTCTGTCTCTGTCTCTGAATCTTTCTCTGTCTCCCTCTCTCTCTTTCCTCTCTCTTACTTATTTGCTTGCCCTGTTGCTACCTCTGTCTTTTCTTTCTAGCCCCTTTTTGGTTTGGGATCTAACAGAGAGGGTCATAAATACTAATTAGTCATACAACCAGTTGATTTAAACATAGAGATGGGGGAGCCCTGGATGTAACCAGATTCATAATCCAGTGTTTCCTCTTGAATTCTTGAGCCATATCTGTATGGGCCTGAAGCTTATTGTTTACTTGCAGATGTTTCCTGTCTCCTCCCTCCAGCACTTAGATAGAACCTTAAACATATAGGATATTCAATATATATTTATCAAACAATTAAACATATAAATATCAAAACATTGGACATGCAGAGCCTAAAAACCACATCTTCAATCTTTTCAGTGACATATTTCAGGTTTGATTATTAAAATTTTGTAAGAGAAGATGCTGAAATAAACATAGTTAAAACTACCATAGAAAATGCGGAATAACCAGAAGCCAGCTAACCAGTGATGTTATTTATATACCCTTTCCCCAAGTATTTTCTAGCATTTCACTTTCAGGAAAAAGAAAAAAGAATCAAGTGGTTTTTTAAAAATACCAACAAAAGCTCCTTACCCAAAACACACACACAAAATCAGTGATTCAGGATAAGTTCTTCCAATTTCATATATCTTCAACATCTATAATACTAATATGGTCATAATTTACAAGGATGACTTTGAGACATTTTTAAGAGTCAATAATCAAAGATACAGTCCAGGTATATAGTAAGGCAAGACAGTAGTAAAACGTTTTAGAAAAGGTTTCAGGAACAATGGAAGCAAGAGGGAGTTTCTGGATAGTCTGAGTAAACAAGAAAATTAAATTAATCAGAACTCCCTATTTTTTGCATTCTGATTAATTGAATCTTTTAGGTGATTCTGTACAACTTCAGAAGATTAGCTTCATCATTCTTCCTTGAAATTGATAAAAGGTATATCTTATCTTGATGGCTTGTGTTCAGAGGAAGCACTTTGTAGGTATGTTTGTTTTCTGTCTGTACAGGTCTACATATGTATGTGTGAAGGTACTTTATATGTTTTTCTCTTATTGCCACTTTTAGAGGGCAAAGACTAGGCCTACCTAGTTCTGCTTACTTCTGGCACATTCTCCTCACATATGCCCAATGCTGGTAGGTTGTAGCTGGACTCCAGTTTTTGTCTGAAAGTCTAGTGATGGAGTCCCAGTCCTTCAGAAGAAAAGGATTAAAAAAAGAAGAAGAAGAAAAGGATGCCTCTTTAGATCAAGTGATAACATTCTTAAATTATTCAGGCACCTGACTAAACTAATATTTGTATCTTTCTTTTCATGCTCTTGTGAGGTTTAAGACTATATGTTATGTTACATACATGTGTATATGTACACACATACATCTTTTACATTTGTGTGTTAGGTGTTAATAATAATAATAATAATAGTAAAATGTAACAAATCTGCTAGAGTTTGGCTTTTATTCAGGATAATATTGTGGAAGCACTCTGATTCGCTTAGGAATCCCTGATTGCTGTATTGCATCTCCAAATTCATCCTACCTTCCTCAATATCTCAAGACTTTGATAGATCCTCTCAGAGATCCTCCTTTGAGGGTCCACCCAGTCTGCTAGAAGTCTTCCTCCAAACCCATGTATACCAGTGAAGTGCACAATATATCACATAATTATCTCTTGCTCTCACTACATGATGTATCCATGTTTTTTTTTCCCTATCATGTATCTTTGCAATGATGTTCCACTGTAATTTTTCATTTAGCACAGTGGATAGAGTGCCAAGACTGGAGTCAGGAATATTTATCTTCCCGAGTTCAAATGTAGCCTTAGACACTTAGTCATTATATGACCTTGAGAAATCCACTTAACCCTTTTTGCCTCAGTTTCCTTATCTTTCAAATGAGTTGGAAAAGGAAATGGAAAACTACAATAGTATCTCTGCCAAGAAAACCCCAAATGGGGCCATGAAGAGTCAGACACAACTGAATAATAGCAAAGAATAACATATTGTAGCTCGCACCTACCATGTACTTCTCCATTGGTTTTTGAGTTGCCAGCAAATTTAATTCTTAAATTTTAATCTTTAATTCTTAGGGATCTGTGGTATCTTGTCCTAAGAATAGCTTGTAATTTCATTATTTTTGATTTAGTTGGTATCACATACTCATATATTTGTAGCATGAGGGGTCTGGCTCTTGACTGAATATAAATTAAGAAGAAGCCAATGGTTTGGATTTTATTTATTTGAGTCTAGGCTAAATTAATAACTTCATAACATTTTCCCCTTTTGAAATGCCACATCTTCACAAAAACAAAAACAAAATCTAGTATCAAACGATACAACATGTGAAAAAGTCATGCTACTGTAAAGTTCCTCACATTTTTATTGTCTTCTTACTTGTGGACTTTTGGTATAGCATAATCTAATTTCTCTTAATTCCATATTTTTCTTGTTTGGATCCAAGTTTTGTTTATAGTAAGTGAAGCGGAATGCCTGGCTAGGTGGTAAGAGGATTAAGGGTGATAGTTCTCTTGCCACAGTAGCAGGAAGTTATATACTAAAAGCATAGTGGTTGTCTTCCAATGTGTTTTTTTTTTAACCAGAGTAGGACTAACTTTATAATTTCATGCCATAAATAAGGTGAACTTCTTAGGACCATTTGGTATCATCTCTTTGACTTTGTGTTGTATGTTGTCATCCTCCCTCCCCCTTGGGTCTCTGTGTATCATAGTACTTTCTTTTTCTGTCTTATGCTTCTGCAACAGTTTTTCATATTTTTAACCCAAGACAGTTGGCTTCCCAAAAATAATGGAAAGAAATTCATGATGTCATTATTCTCACCCACACCCCAAACTGGTAGAGCCTCCGCCTCATCTCGTCATTTCTAACTGAAGTTTCTGCTTAGATTTTTAAGACTTGTGAGTTGTTGTTGTTAATCATGGCATGGGAGATCTACTTTGCTTTATCTATTTTTTGTCATCTGACTCCATGATTATTGGATGTTTTACTGGATTCTCTGAGTACCACCATAGAGACTGGTCTGTCTACCAGGAGACCTTGCTGTCAGTTCCTATAATCTTTCCCTCTTCCCTCATTTCTCTACCCCAAAACTGTCCTTGTGAAACTGGGGGAAAAAAAAACCAAAAAAACAAATGGGAAACAGCTCTGATTTTGTTTTTCAGGATGCATCATTGATATAGACCCTAAAACATTTCCTATTTTTGGGGGGGTGAGTGGGAATAACTTTTAGCCATGCCCAAAGTTGAATTATAGTTGAGACAGTTTTTCACATTATGTAGACTTAGTATTCATGCCACTCACAATTCTTAATTATCTTAGTACATATTTTATATGACATAATATTCGCACCCCTACCATCCCTCTGTCTCTACAGAGAGCATAACACATGGCACCAAAGTAATAAAAATATAAGCTCTAGAGTGAGGAGCCAAAGCTAAAACAAGCCATTTTTACATAGAACTTAAGTTTAGGCTCTGTGTAGTAGGTTGATCCCTTGCTTAACCTTTAATAAAACTGGATTCAAGGGTATTTATATATAAATAAAAAATAAAATTCATTTCCTTTCTACTTCCATATGAGCAAGTCCTTAGTAATGTATTACAGTGAATATTTAAACTTCAGTATTAATGCTATCAGGGTTTCTTTCTTTTCTTTTTCTTTTTCTTTTTTTTTTTAAATAAAGAACTATTTTTAGTGATAGGTTTTGAGGTTGAGAATTACATGTAGGGTTGTTGTCATATAGCAAAGTTATTAAGATTACAGGATAATATTAGTCTTGACCTTTTTCTTTTTTTGTTCATAATTCAGGGGACCTCTTATTCCATTGATGTAGATAGTCTCTCCACTCTGAAAGATTGTAGCCCATCTATACTATAACTTATTCAGGTTCTCCTTTACATCCTCTACAATGAATTCCCCCAATATTCTAGGGCTTCCTTCTTTATCTCTTGGCCTGGGTACCAAGTCAATCAGGAGCGAAAGATGTTCCTTGATTGTTGTTTACTCTCACTACATACATTCAGGATCTTCAGAAGAAGCCAAAGGAATGACTTTTAAATAGACTTAGAGTTGGAAGGAACTTGAGTGGCCACTTATTTCACTCCCTCTCTAGGGAGAGGAAGTGATTTGCCCGAGGTTGTAGAGGTAGTAAGTGTTGGGGTGAGTTTTAAACCCAGGTCCTCTACCTCCGGCGTGTTAATGCTCTTTCTACTGTGTGAGGCTGCTTCCTCTCCTAACTCTGTATCTCTTCAATGACATCTTTTGTGGGTTCTCAGAAAGTTTATGCAGAGCAGCTAAGTTTCTCAGTGGATAGAGAGCCAGGCCTAGGAATGGGAGGTCTGGGGGTTCAAATCTGGCTTCAGACAGTTCCTACCTGTATGACCCTGGGAAAGATATTTTACCCCAATGCCTAGCCCTTAGTGCTTTTCTTTCTTGGAACCAATATGCAGTATTGATTCTAAGATGGAAGGTAAGGGTTAAAAAAATTATACAGCTCTTTCCTTTGCAAAAGCATTTTACAAACAATCAAATAGATTAATAAATTAATTTATAATCTAACACCTAAGCCCAAAACTTATTGCATAAGAGCCGTGTTAATAAATGGCTTGTTTGTAAAAGGAGAGCAGTAGCAAAATCTCATCTTCTAAGCCCAGGAGTCAAGTCATGAAGCATTTACTAGGCTCATGTGCTGTGCCTGGTACTGTGCTAAGGGCTAAAAGACAATCTCCCTACTCTCAAGGAGATCACCTTCCCCCATGGTGGGGTTATCTTGGAACTTTGTTTTGCTGATAATAGTTTAGTTCTTCCTGCTGATCATCATACAATGTCTCTCTTACTGTATACAGTGTTCTCTTGGTTCTGCTCACTTCACTTTGTATCAGTTCATATAAATTTTTTCAGGTTGTTCTGAATTCATCCTCTTTGTCATTTTTTGTGGCACAATAATATTCCATCATCATCATATACCACAACTTGTTCAGCCATTCCCCAAATGATGGACATTTCCAAAGGTTTTCAATTCATTGCCACCACAAAAATTGCTGCTAAAAATATTTTTGTATTAATAGGCCCTCTTCTCCTCTTCCTGATCTCTGGGATGCAGAACTAGTAGTTGTATTTCTGGGCCAAAGGGTATGCATAGTTTTATGGCTCTTCAGGCTTGGTTCCATATTCTCTCCAGAATCGTTGTATCAGTTCATCTTTCCACCAAAAGCATATTAGTGCCTAGGACCCATTTTCCTAGGAAGAGTGGTAAGGCTGCCCTGTCCCAGATAGATGATGCTCTCTGCCTCAGGCAAGAAGCCAGAACTTCTACAAAAGGGTCAGCCAGAGCCTTGAACCAGATCACTATGAGAAACCAAATGTCTAGGTGAGGGAATAACCTTATGCAGACAATGCCCCAGGCAGCCTGAAGCTTAGTTGCTCTCTTGGGAATCAAAAGCCAGAAAGTTAAGAAGAAGGATATCACAAGAACAATAACCAGTTGCAAAGAAACCTACTACTTGTTCACTTAAAATGCCATTGTCATATAGTCAGACCTCTTTGGTCTTTCCAACTGATAATAATATTCTGTGGGGTGGTATGGCCTTAGTGGCTGGTGTGCATATGCCTAACAGCATCAGTGATGGAAGTATGGATACAATTTCCCAATAAATCATTCTTTGTGCTTACTATTTCCCACAAGTAGGAAAGGAAATGTATTTTATTTTTATTTAATATGCAAATATCTTTGCATCTGATTTATTAAAGGTTAAGCCAGGGTTCAGCTTCCTACATAGATACTCTGCTTATTTAAGTTATATTTAAAACAGCCTAATTGTCTATGCAGCCACTCCATAGGCTATCATTTTGAAATGTCTGAGATATTGAATATTTTTATTTTTTAGCAGACAGGAAAAAGCAATTATTCTTGATAAAGCTTTTGATAAAGGAAGGTAGGAAACAAACATTTATTAAACACCTACTATGTGCCATTTGATCCCCACAACTAACCAGTGAAGTAGTTGGTCTTATTATTCTCATTTGCCTGAAGCAAACAGGATTAGTTGACTTGCCTAGTCACACAGCTAGGAAAGCGTCTGAGGTCAGATTTGAATTCAGGTCTTTCTAATAACAGACCTAGCACTCTCTCCATTGAAAGAACCTTTACATATCATTATAAACTTCTTTAGTGTTCAAGATTAGTTGTTTTAGGAGGCAAGTAGGTAACTCAATGGATTGAGAGCTAGACCACGAGGCAGGAGGTCCTGGATTCAAATCTGTTCTCAGATACTTCCTAGCTGTGTGACCCTGGGTAAGTCACTTAGCCCCATTGCCTAGTCCTTACTGCTCTTCTACTTCGGAAGCAACACCCAGTATTTAAAAAAAAAAAAAAGCAAGGGTTAAAAAGGGGGGAAATAGATTGTTTTGTTTTTCCTTGAATCAGTGTGGTGGGATGTATTGCAATTATATTTTCAAAGATGAAGAGGCATATCTCCTCTTCATAGGAAATGGTAGCTTCATGTATTTCTAGTTCTTTGTCCTTTGAGGACCTTGCTCCCAACCTTGTCTTCCATCTTCCTAATCAATGGAGGACCTCCCTTCTAATCTCCATAGCAGGAATTGCCTTTAGGACTTCACACAGCAGGCTCTGACATTGTGGGCCAGCCATGATATCTCCCTTTGACATTTTGGCCACCATCTTTTTTTTTTTTTCTTCTCTTTTCTCTACCTTTGGTAATATAATCAGACATTGTAAAAGGGAATTCTTGGTTCTCTTTGAGTTCACACTTGTGAAAGGGAATCCTTTATTCCCTTTGACCTTTTGATTGAATCAACACAAGCTTGAACTAGGTGGAAGAGCTCAAACCACTTAGTGAATTCACACCCTACCTAGTGCTAGGTGAGAAGCCAGCAAGATACTTGGAGAGCTCCACCCTTTTTTCTAACTCAAATAGTAGTTCTTTTAAGAGTTTACACCCTCAGAAACTGTGTACCCGTTCAATGAGTATTCACCCCTCCAGAAGGTACAAATTGGTTCCCACAAACAGTGCCCCCTGGGCAATGCTAGACTATTTGGGAACTGTGGTTGGCCCCTGTAAGGGGGGAAGGAGACAAGAAGGCACTATAAAAGACCCTGAATTTCTGAGGAGAGGCTGGGGGTGGACTCCAGGAAGATAGTTGACTCCAAGAAAGAAGTTAGCTTCAAGAAGAAAGTTGGCCTCAGGAGTCACCTTGAGCTCAAGTCATTGTCTTGACTTGCCTCTTGGAGGGAACTTGGGTGAGTGGAGAGCTGGCTTCCCTTCCTGCCTTCTGGAGAGAGTTTAATTCCAGTTGAAGGTTAACAAGTCCTGGCTGAGCCAAGCACTGGAACAATATTTAGTTAGATAGGGTAATGTCTTCTCTACCCTTTTGTACTCCTCTGCTTTCACTCTTTCCACCTCTTTTGTAAATAAAAGATTTATAATTTTCATATATTTAGCCAAACCATTAATTTTAACACTTACAACATGTTCCCTCTACCAACACCCTGACAATCAGACATCTCCACCAGCTTTCATCCATGGCGTGACAACCCTTCCAGTTGTACCACAGGTAAGTTTAGAAATGTATGAGTGTGCTATTGGAGAAAAGTAGCCCCAAATCCTCCATATAAATATAAATATAAATATATAAATATATAAATATAAATAAAGATGGCACCTTAGGTTTTTAGTGACTTGATATCCCTTTCCAGGTGTGTGGCATAAGAATGTTAATGCAGTTCTGTTTCAAGCAGTCAACAAAATGAGGAATAGAGGGCGCCCTGGCAACCATTAGCAGTGTTCCTAAGGAAAATACAATCTACTAGGGTGTTTCTGGATGCTTTTATTTTTAAGGAATGTGAATAGTAACAAATAAATTGTTAAAATTGCTTAAATGAGGAAAAAAATCAATTTGTATCAGGGTAGCAGACTGCATATTGTTTCTGTTTTTGGAATCACAAGTCATTTAGGCTCGCACTGCAATTAATAATAAATCATACTTGTGAGTTACTTAAGGGATGATGTTAGTAGAGGCTGAGCAGCAATGTTGACGGAATGCTGAAATATAACTGGAAAGTTTGATAGCTGTAAATGTTATTCATGGTATGTCCTAATTAAGCAACTGGGATGAAATCTGCTTCTAGATCCCACAGTTGATTCCACAAAAAGGTTTTGCCACATAGTCTTTGAAGACAGACTCATTCTCATTTATGCTCTGTTTAGCATCTTGGTAGAGAGTAGTGTCATCTCAGTGCCTGGGAAATAGTGCTAGACTTGAAGCAGAAGCCCTGGTTTCCAGTCCCAGCTTCACTACTCCCTTGTTGTTTGTTGCCTCTGAGGTTTTTTCATTGTAAAGCCCAAATGGTCGGATGGATGAGGGTTGGATTAGGCAGTCACTAAGGACCCTTCCAGCTCCAAATTCTGTGATCCAAAGTCTAATGGAACTCCATAATATGTATAACTTGGAATCTCTAAGCACTCATGGGAGCCCATTGGCATCTCTTCACACTTGCTTTTCCTAGCTTCTTCAGAGGAACATCAGACTCCTAGCTTAATTTTGCTCTTATCTCTGTTGGAGCACTTGATGAGAATAAGAACAGGAAAGTGATTATAAAGCCCAGTAATGGTGAAAGGTATTTTATATGCTTTTATACAGGGAGGTTTACAACTTAATGATTTTCGTCAGAGTACTGGCAACCATGGCCTAATCAGATCTGGAAACTGATAATCAGTTTTGGGCGATATGTTTGAAGAAGGACATTCACATGGACATCCAGAGCAGGGCAGCCAATGAGGTGGAGGACCTTGAGTCCATGTTTTACGGGGATTCGTTGAGGGCAATGAACATGTTTATCCTGGAGAAAACTTCGATATTGGAGCACAGAAGCCATCTTCAAGTTTTTGAAGTGCAGTCTTGTAGGAGATGTATTATATTTATTATACTTGTTCTACTTGACTCCAAAAAGACAGAGCTAGAAAATTACAAAGTGGAAGATTGAAGCTTGAGATAAGGGTAGTTTTCTCAACTGTTAAAGCTAGCCAGAAGTATTATGGTCT
The DNA here is from genome assembly GCF_016433145.1 of Gracilinanus agilis. Classification (NCBI taxonomy): domain Eukaryota; kingdom Metazoa; phylum Chordata; class Mammalia; order Didelphimorphia; family Didelphidae; genus Gracilinanus; species Gracilinanus agilis. Next base: position 57,166,659 of record NC_058134.1, on the reverse strand, counting down.
TCCTTAAGAAGTAAAGGATTCTATAATTCCTGTGTTTGTTTTGGCTGTAAGAACAGATTCTACTTCCCACTGGAAAAAAGGGTGACCAATTGCTCTATTTTGTACATGTCATTGCATAGGGGAGATTCTCATTCAGCTCTAGACTAGATCAGAAGGCCTGTGAGGTCCCTTTCAGTTCCGAGATGCATTTGTAATTCTATAGCTAGTTCTGTAAGTTATTGTTGGACACAGTTTCATAATGCTTTATCAGTGCTCATAAATGTGACCTTTGCAATAGATGGTCCTCAGATAAACTTGGTCTTCTAAAAAGTTTTACTGTGTAATGTAAACAAAAAATAAACAAACTCACACATGTATATCTGGCAAGTAGTGCACATAGAAGATCCATATTTGGCAAAATGTCTGGGAAGTTGTAAATGAGAGATGGTTTATAAAGCAGTTTTTGAAGTGGTCCAGAGAAAAAGTCTCACAGTATAAAGCAGTTACAGGGGATGTTTGTAGAATGTGCCCATTACTCAGTTGCCTCTGATCCTGTTTATAAGTGACAGAGAAGCCTCTCTCTTCCAGCTTAGACTTCCTAACCCTCATAATGACCATGAAAAGCTTCAGAGCAAAACAACAGGAAACACTTGTGCCAACATTTGGAAAGAAATCTCTGTGCTGATTTACATGAAATCAGAATTGCTTGTGATGTATCCTCTTGAGGTATATTTATTAGATTTCTATTTAAATTTGCACCCTCTGTGATAAAACGACATCACGGCACAAATGCTAAAGGGAAATGATTAATTAAAATATGTAACAGAAGCAGCAATCACTGTATATTAAAGTCAAGAAAATATCTGTTTTAAAACCTTGTAAAACTTGGTCCTGGACTCAATGGGGTGTAGTGAGGGAACTCCAACAATAGGAGCCCTCTCTGGAAAAAGCCTTGCCTTCAGGCCATTGTATGGAATTGGGGGACTATTGTGAGAATTAGTCTTATTTTAATTGTTGAGATGATGCAGAGGCAGAGGAATAACATTAAAAATAACCACTCAAAGAATTTAGTTTTCTATAGATCTTTGTGTAGGCCCTAGGCATACAGATCATTGGGGTGGCATGAACTTGAGTATGAACTCATGCTTCCATTTTTATAAGAGAAGACATGTGTGAGCCTGTTCTCACTACAGTTGCTTTGTACCCTTTGTTCTGTAGTACCCAAGAGGCAATGTGACAGAGAGAATGGTGTGCTGGGCCTGGAGAAGGGAGAAAGCTGAGTTTGAAGCTCACCTCTGGCCACTCTTACTATGGGATCTTTGATGAGTCCCAGTTTCTTCATCTGTAAAATGGGCATAACAACACCTCTCAGGGATGTGTTGAGGCATAATAAGTTTAATAGATATATAGATTGATAAGTACAAATATGCATACATATGGCATTATTTAACTCTTCCCTCTTATCTCTAAGAACTGTACCTCATATTTCACTGAAAGAATTGAGGTCATTCAGCATGAATGGCTCTTCATCTTACTTCACTCAGATACCTTTGACCATTATCTCTTTCTTTGCCCTAGATGTCCCTCCTTCTTGCCAAGGCAATCCCTTCTACAGACTCAAGTGATTCTCTTCCATTCTGGCTTCTCCAACAGATTGCTACCAATCTTAAGTCACTCTTTGCCTATTGTCTGCTTCCTTACTGCCTACAAACATACCCATTGTCACCCCCATCTTTAAAAAAGAACAAAACCCTCACTTGATCAATCCATCCCCATTAGTTTTCTTATAATCCCCCTTCATTTTGTGGCTAAACTCTTTTAAAATTTTTATTATCATACAAAACAAGCTTCCATATTGGTCCTTGTTGTAAGAGCAGCCTCATGCAAAACCAAAAACCCCAAATAAAATCCATCTGTGTGGTTAACCTCTTTGAGAAGGTCATCTAATATAGGGCCTTCACTTCTTTCTTCTACCCCCCTTCTTAATTCTCTAGTCTGGCTTCATATATCGTCATTTAACTACAGCTACTCTCTTCAGTGCTTCCAATGATGGCTTCATTGTCAATATAATGACCTTTTCTCAGCCCTTACCCTTGACCTCTCTGCAACCTTTGACTCTGTTATTCACTCTCTTTTCTTTGATACTCTCTTCTTTCTAGGTTTTTGGGACTCTGATATCTTCTGGTTCTCCTCGAGCTGCTCCTTCTCCATCTCCATCATATATCTTCATATTTGTCCTGCCTGCTAACCATTAGGGTCCCCTAAAGCTCTGTCCTGGATCCTCTTCTCTCTATATACTATTCACCTGTTGCTCCCATCATCTCCTAGGGTTTTAAATAACTCTGTGAAGGTGATTCTGAGATATATTTGGTTTGGTTTAGGCTTTTCCCAACCTCCAGTTTAAAATCTCCAACTACATATTAAAGATCACAAATTAAATGTCCCATAGATAGCTTAAACTCAACATGTCTAAAATTTTCCCCTCTTCCCAACTTCCCTGTAGTATCCAGTGTCCTACCATTCTCTAGTGACCCAAGCTTACAACCTTTATGTTATTCTTAACTCATCACTCTCTCTGCTACCATATCTACTATATTGCTAATTCTTGATGACTTTTCTTTCCTATCATCCCTCAGGTATGCCCCTACCTTCTTGACCCTGCAGGCCCTCATCACCTTGTGCCTATTATGGCAATAGCTTCTTGGTTGGTTTCCCTGCTTCAGGACATCCTTCACTTGGCTGTCCAGTGGATCTTCCTAAATTAGGGCAGGTTGGACTGTGTCACCTCCTTACTCATTAAGCCCTGGTGGCTTCATAGCATTTCAAGGACCAAATCTAGCGTTCTCTTTCTGGCATTCAAAGCCCTTCATAATCTCCTCTCATCCCACTCTCCACATGCCTTCTCAGTCTTGTTACCATGAATTCTATGGAATCCAGTGATAATGGCCTCTTGCTGTTCCTTGCACACATCACTGTATCTCCCAACTCTGGCCATTTTCTTTGATTATCCCCCATACTGAGAATTCTTTCCCTTCTCATCTCTGCCTCTTGGCCTTCTTTCAAGCCCCAGCAAAAATCCCCTTGTTCTGTAAGGAGCCTTTTCAGATGCTTCCAAATGTGAGGACCTTTCTTGTATTGATTATCTCCATTTTATATAAAATAAAATGGAGATAATCAATCTTGTTTGTACATAATTGTTTACATGCTGGTCTCCTCCATTAGATTGTGAGCTTGTTGAAAACAAGGACTGTATTTTGCCTTTTTTTGATTCTCTAGACCCTAGCATAGTGTGGGCACTAGATGTTTATTGACTGGTGATTTTTCGTAATATATTATGAAATGAGACCATAACAGTTCAATTTTGCATCTAAGTTACCTTATTAAGCACTGGTAGATGCAAAGAGGAAATAAAACTGAGCGTAATTATGACACAAAATGCCAGAAATGGTGATCTCTTGCATTAGTCCTCTCTCTAATCATCACAACAATTGTATCATATCAATTATCACAACAATTAAAGTAAAACTTTACAGTTCCTGCTTTCCCAACTGCTAGTCCTTCATCTTAAATTATCTTGTATTTTATTACTTTGTCTTTATTCTCGTTATATTTTTGCTGCTTATACTTTATACTCCAATAGAATATAAGCTTCTTGTAATAGGAATTATTTCATCCTTTGTACTTTTATCCCCAATGCCTACCACAGTGCCAAGCACATTTTGTTATTGTTGAGTTGTTTTCAGTCATGGCATTCATGACCCCGTTTGGGTTTTTCTTGGCAAACACTGGAGTGCAATTTCATTCTCCAACTCATTTTGCACATAAGGAAACTGAGGCAGAAAAGGTTAAATGACTTGCTCAGAATCACACAGATAGTGTGTGAGGCCACATTTGAACTAACAAAGATGAATCTTTCTGAATCCAAGCCAACACTCTATCCATTGTACCACCTAGCTATTGGGCACGTAGGATTCACGTTCTGAATAAATCTTTATTGGCTGACTGATGGATAATAATCCTTTTATACCTGAATCATGGGGTAAGTATTACAGATTGGCCCCCAGAGTATTCTTGTATGCTTTGGTACTGCACAAATTGGGCCTAAATGTTGCATGTGTTTTGTATTAGATTGAGGATAGATTCTGTTTAATAGATCACTACATTTACAAGCTGCCCTTTTAACTGTCTTTATGATCTTTCTTGATCCCTTCATAGTAATTCCTTGCAGCATATGTTGGGAATACACTAAGTCAATTGGTATTGACCAATGTGATAAGGTCTACTAGGGTTTGTAAGAGACATTACAAATCACTTAGCCACAACGACATATTATAGATGAGGGAAACTGAAGTCCAGAGAGTTTATGGGACTTTCTTAAGGACTCACAAGGAATAAGTGGCAGAGCCATTATTTGAACCCAGGGCCTCTGCCACCAAATCCAGTGGTCATCTCTCTTCCCTCGTCATGGTTTGGTCAATAAGAAATGCACTTAGGGATTTTGAGTGGGAGAGACTAGTCTTTAAAGTGACTCAATTTTAATCAATCTCCACTCTATTTGGAAGCTAAGGAAGGAATGATGCTTTACTAAGGTGAGAAAATTGACCAAATTCCCTTAGCTATTTAATATGGATTGTAAATTATGTTACTGACTAACCTTAGGATCTAAGTGCTTAGGAAGAGTGTTTCTCATAGGCTTGTTTCTGTAGCCCATTTTCTATGAGTGAAAACGAACACATCTGATAATGGGGCCAAATTTGCCTATTGGATTTGGTCATATTTTAAAGTCACTGCTAAGGAAAAAGATTGTTTCATTGTGATTTAGTGCTTACAGAATTGCAGCTGCATGGGAGAGTTTGCCATGTTAGTGGCTTTGGAGAGAAACATATGTGGTTCTTTTGCAGGTAATAAAATGGAAAATCCAATTTGCAATTGCAGACTAAAGCCCTGAGTGATATATGATCTTCATAGCAGCATCGGTCAGAGGGTTAGTGCTAATCACAGTGCTGGCTGGCTTCCCTTGTGGCCTGCGCCTCAGAACTGAATAGTGAACAGTGAGAATCAGGGTCTTGGAGACAGCCAGCATCTCTTCCGACAGACCACTTTCTAGCTTATTAGATCCTCTTTGTCACAGTGCTTAATCCTGCTGCCTGATCCTTGTTAGAACACCACCAGCGCGTGCTGCTCCGGCTCCTAATAAAGGAACTGGGGGTGAGGCCCCTAACTAGGAGCACTGGAGCGTGAGGCAGTCAGGCGATTGCATCCTGACTGACGGGGGCGAAATGCTTCCTGCATGTTATTACTTAAAAGGGAACGTGCCTCAGACAGCTGATAGATGAGCTTTGCGGAGGTAATGGCGACTTCTGGATCGGCCAGCATGAGATGGGTGTCATCTTTTCCCCAGCATAATGGTCTGGCTTTACTCTTGTTACGTTAACCCTTTCCTGGAGGTGATGGCGCTTGGGCCCTGATAGGCAGTGGTGCCCAGGGAAGCATGGGGATCCCAGAGACAAATTAGCGCCTCCCCCCTCCCGTGTTACAGCCACACTCAAGCAGGTGCCCCCAGACGGGCACATCCCGTTTCCCCACACCTCAGTTATACCTCAAGAGGAGATGAGACTCAGTTTGGCCAGAAGACTGGTGTCAGTGGGATAGTTTCCTCCTCTGAGGTTTGAGACACATATCCAGGTTGCTTTCCAAAGCAGCCCTTCTAATCACCCCTCAAGGAAAATGAGATTCTTCCTTCCAATCAGGCTTCCTAGTTTACGCTGCTCTCAGCAGCATTTGTGAATTAGGCTTAGTTGTTGTATTTTATCAGAGGGAAGCTTGTCCCCAGACTACTCTCTCAAGTGAAGCCACAGATAGGGGCCAAAAGATAATACAGATGAGCACAAGGAGTCACAAATTTGCCATCAAATTTTATTTCCAAAGTCAATGAGCAGCTTGGGTTATTTAAGAATTACAGTATATTTGTCGATAGAAGCAATATAATCAATAGTGGCCAGGTTCCTGGGCTAGCCCTTGACAACTCATCTCCCATTATAGCTAGAGCCCCTGGCACATGTCTTAGTTCTAGATCTGATGTCACAGAGAAGAGAGATTGCCTTCTCCATTCTTTTTTTGGTGCCAGACTTGTTCCAGGCAGGTTTTTCAGGTAATCATCAAGTCTTGGTGCCCTTCTCTGATGCTCAGGACCTTTCTGCTACCTTCAGGGTGGTACTTCTTGTGCCCTATGAAATAGTAAAAGAATCACTGAATCAGGAGTCAAGAGGCTTCCATGCCCAAAAGAGAAATTCACCTTATTTCTATGAGCCTCAGCTTCCCATAATATGGCAACTAGGTACAGTGGATAGCACACTGAGCTAGGAATAGAAGACCTCAGACACTTACTAGCTGAGTGACCATGGACAAGTCATTCCACCTTTGTTTGATTTAGTTTCCTCAATTATAAAAGGAAGATAATAAGAACATCTACCCTACAAGGCTGTTATGAGGATCAAAGGAGATGGTACTTATAACAAGCACAAAAGCTTGGCACACAGAAGGTGCATAATAAATGTCTGGTTTATTGGTTTTAATTGCTTTGGGTAATGATCAGCTAGAGGTTCTGGGTCTTTGAAAATGAAAGTTATGGTTCATTCACAAAGTTGTAATACCAGTTGGAATGTGATCAGTGTAGAAGATCCTAGATGTAGAGCTGGAAAGTATGTCAGAGTCCATTTCAGCCAACTTTAATTTTTTACAGTTGATGAAACTGAGGAGATCCAGAAAGGTTAAGACTTACTCAAGGACACTGTTAGTAAACATCTAGGATTAGATTTGATATCAGGTAGGTCCTTTGATTTTGGAGCCAGTGCTCCCCACACTCTTCCATGCACCCTCCTTTTACTAAATCAACTAGAAGGGATGAGATGTTTGGGATTTCTATCTAAGGGATCATTGAATACTTCATGCAGACTCATACAAGAGTTTGCACCCCAAGAAAAAGATAATTTTATTAGGCAATGATGAGTAGGGAAGGGTCTGTTCTGGGAATGGTGAAGACTTAACACAAATTCATTCAGGTAAAGGAGGAGAAGATACATGTGGAGAAGACCAAGTAGTTCAGTTTTCCCTGGAATGTGTGAAATAAAGCCTAAAAATATATTTAGGGGCTAAGTTGTAGGCCATTTTGAATGACAGGACAAGGAATGAGGAAGAATGTTGATTGAAGCTAAATTGTTTAGGACCTTTAAACCCTAGGATAAAGGGTTATATTTTGTTCTGTGAGAAGTAGGGAACCACCAAAGATCTTTTAAGAGGGGAGTGATGTGATCATACCTAATTGTTTTCACATGAAAAGATACCACTAGATTCCTTGGAGGGGTTGATTGTAGAGAGAGAAGAGATTGGAGGCAGGAAGAACAGGAAAGAAAGTTTTATAGTAGTCCAAGTAAGAGGAAATAAGAGCCTGAATTTAACTAATGAAAAGGAAGTACAAAGAAGTAGACAAGAAGAAGAGGTATTTCATGGATAGACTTGGTTGGGCAATGCATTTTTGGGGAATGAATTTGAGGGAAGGATGAAGAGTTCAAGGACATGCCAGAGTTTTGAGAATGGGTTACTCTACATGATTCCATCAATAGAGAGATTAGAAAATTGGGAGAAGGGACAAGACTTTGAGGAAAGAGAGTTTGGGACATGTTGCATTTTTGGTAGTGTACTGTTGAAATGAAGAGGTCTAGCAAGTATTGGAAATTTAGGACTGAAATTTAGAGAAAAAACTGATGAAATATTAATTTGGGAGTCATTTGTATTACTATGACAATTGAAGACAGAAGTAAACGTGTGATCATTTAGGAAAAAAAGTTTAGAAGGGAGGAAAAAAGAACAAATAGAAAGTTATGCTGTGAGGGGTGCCTATGATTTTGAGTCAGAAACAAGAACCGGAAGACAAAAAGCATGCTAAGATTACTAATTTATAATTATTTCAATATATGATAATGTTAAGCCTCCTTCATTCCTTTTATTTTTCATTATTTTCCTTGATATTCTAGGCCTCTTCTTCCTCTAAACAAATTTTGTTTTTATTTATTTCCATATTGTCACCGTTTGGTAATTGGTTTGATGTAGCACAAATTTACAAATTAGTCAGATGGTTATTTTTATTACCTTAGTTCAGCCTAACCATGAACAGCAAATGTCTTCAGAGCAGAAGTGCCTAGAAGAGAGCATTATTATGAAAGCCAGGGGAAGCTAGAATATCCAGAAAGAATGATGACTTGCATTTGTCAGCTTTTGTAAAAACTAGGACCAGCTGAGAAAAGGGCATTAGAGAGAGCACTTTTAGCAGATTAATGAAAGCAAAAATCACAATACAAGGTATTAAGGAAGTGAGTTTTAAAGGAGAGGTATTGCAATTAGACAATATTATTTTGGTAGGCCTTGTCATTTCTTGGATTCAAAGGGTTCCTTACTATAAATTATCTGCCTCCTGTCATTCCCTTTAAAATTGCCATTTAATTAAAAAAACTGCCATTATTTTAGTGAAGTTATTTTAGTCTGATTTTTTTGCAGGAAATCATTTTGATCAAATTAAATTAAAAAATGTAATTATTCAGCAGAGCAGGGCAGCTAGGTGGCACAATGGATATAGCGTGCTGGGCTTGAAATCAGGAAGACTCATCTTTCTGAGTTCAAATCTGGCCTGAGAAACTTACTAGACATGGACCTGGATGAGTCATTTAACCCTGTTTGCCTTAGTTTTCTCATCTGTCAAATGAGCTGGAGAAGAAAATGACACACCACTCCAGTATCTTTGCCAAGAAAACTCCAAATGAGATCACAAAGAGTCAGAAATGACTGAAAACCATGGAAGTACAACAATTTAGTAGAACACCTTTAACCCTCTGAGGACTAGAATTTTAAACAGATGATACTTAACCAAATGTCTGATTGATGGAATTTCTAACAGGGAAATATGGTGAAAAACATATGGCCACAAAGAAGCATATAGTTTTTGATTAGTAGGACTTTGCAAACTGTAGATGGGCCATCACTGCCTCGGAGTCTCTCCCTGAAATCTAGTTCTTTAACCTATTCCTTCTAGCTTTTTTATAGGTTTTTCTTTTTCTTTTTCCTTTCTTCTGTTCCTAAATGAACAAACCCTTTCAAAGAAGAAAGATTGGTTTGTTTTTTTCAAGATAGATTTTTATGATAGCAGCATTTCCATTTGGTAGAGGGGCTACTGATGGGGCAGAACAGGACATTTAAATTCTATTTCCCCATACATCAGCAACTGTAATTACAAGCTAATAGGAATACATCACCAGGGAATCTCCTGTTTATCCCTTGTTCCCAGAGTCTTCAGAGTGAATGATTAGGAATATTGTTATTCCACTTTGGTCAATGTTCACTCTGATTGATAGTATATAGAACATTTGAAAGTTGTGTTCCTTGAATCGGGTTCATTAGTTAATTCAGTGCATATATGCTAAGAGACAGTGTCATGTCCACTAGCTCTCTAGGTTGCAATCTTTTCATATGAATAGTTGATATAATGATATCTATCTATCTATCTATCTATCTATCTATCTATCTATCTATATACTACTTAACAGAATTGTTTTAAGGGGGGAACATTTTGCAGTATAAAAATTTGAATTGTAATCTAAGTGATTTACTCAGGGTGACCCAGCCATTAGATGTCAGAGACAGAACTTAAACCTAAGATTTCTAGATTCTGAGGCTGGCCTTTGTTCACTATTCCAGGCTGCTTTTCTGATTTTGAAAGACAAACCTCATGAAAAAAAAAAAAACATTTTATGTTTATTTCCTCTTTGACACGGAGATGATCTTTTTAGGTATAGGAGATGACATAGAAAAAAAGGAAGCAGTGAGGGAAATAATAAAACAATAAAACAGATGAACCAAGACAAGATCCTAAAATGTGGACAGATCCTAAAAGCCTGGGAATGCTTTCTTTTATGGGTAGATAGCCTCATTCTCCAAAAGGGTTTCAAAATGATAGCAGAATTTCAGGTTAGATACTAGCTCCAGCCTCTTGCCTTTAAGATCAAAACCAAAAACAATTTTAGCCAAGCTGAAAATCCTTAAGCCTCAAATTCTTCTCTGATTTGTGAATTAGTAAATTTGAACTTGATTTAATTATGACATTTAACCATCAAGATAAGGGAATTGATAGTATTGATCAAAACTAAAATCAACAGCTGCTTGGTAAAATATATCTTTGTCTCTACCTATCATGGACAAGATACAACATGACAGTTTTTTCATGATAGGTTGCTTCGACATAGTAGTCCTGATACCCGACTTACCTTCTGAACTCTAAATTTACACTTTAAAGTGTCCATAAAACATCTCCATTTGAATGTGGTCCCTCTTCTTGCTGATGTCACCATTTTCTGTCTCTGGTACCACTATTCTCTGGTTTCCCATGTTCATAACCTTCATGTTATCTTTGGTTTACAAAGATTATGTCACTATATCTCTTGCATTTGTCCTATTCTGTCCTTTTTTTTTTTTTAAACCCTTGTACTTTGGTGTATTGTCTCATAGGTGGAAGATTGGTAAGGGTGGGCAATGGGGGTCAAGTGACTTACCCAGGGTCACACAGCTGGGAAGTGGCTGAGGCCGGGTTTGAACCTAGGACCTCCTGTCTCTAGGCCTGACTCTCACTCCACTGAGCTACCCAGCTGCCCCTATTCTGTCTTTTTTGGTAAATGTTTAGAGATAAAAATTTTCCTCTAAGTAGTGTTTCTGCTACATCATTGTCTTTTTTTTTTTTTTTTTGAGACAGGCTCTTTCTTTTCAAACTCCTTTAATACATTAAGTGCTTTCTATGACAAACATATGGAAAGATGTGTACACATGTTAGATGAGGGGATAGATAGGTATAGGAGCTTGTCATCTGCATTGTTGGAGCTAATAGCTATATCTTTGAGATTCATCGGAGTTTTAAAATCTTCATAGTTTCCCAAAGAAAGGAGAAGAAGATGTTTACATATCAAGATATTTAGAGCTACTTTTTGTAGTAGTAAAGAACTGAAAATTAAAGTTCCTCTCTGTTGGAGAATGACTAAAAAAAGCATGGTATAGGAATGTCATGGAACATTGTTGTGCTATAAGAAATGATAAAAGGGATGGTTTCAGAGAAACCTAGGAAAATTTGTATGAACCAGTACAGAGTGAAGTTAGCAGAATTAATACAGTAGTTTATACAATAACAACACTGTAAAGATAACCAACTTGGAAAAACTTTATCTCTGATAAATGCAGTGACCAGCTTTGATTACAGGGCACTGATAATGGTTTATACTTACTGTGTTGGTGAACCTATGGCACATGTGCCAGAGGGGGCTGCTTCCTTCTCTCTCTCCACCATACCTGAGAACATTTCTCTCATCACCCTCCATTCTGGCCACTAGTCCAATGAGAGTGCTATCTCCCTCCTCTGTCTGGGGTAAGGCATGGGGCTTGCATGTGGCATGAGGGTTGCAGTTTGGGCACTCAGTCTCTTAAAGGTTTGCCATTACTAGTCTATACTATCCATTTCCTAATAGAGAGATGATGTTTCAGGATAAAGAATGAAACCTAAATTTTTGGACATAGATAATATGGGAATTTGTTTTGCTTGACTACTAATACTTATTAGAAGGGTTTTGATTTACTTTATATCCTTTGAGGAAAACTAATTTTAATGCTGTGTCACTTGACTATTAATAATAATAGTTCTCTGTTTAAAATCTTCACACTGTTTTAGCTCACTATAGAACTGGCTAAGAAATGTGATCACATTCCAGCCCTTACCAAGACCTACTTTAGACCTCTCTTTTACTCTGTAAACCTTATGCCCTTGTTTTCTCCTCAAAGCTGGGGCAGTCCAACCTACAAAGGAGACACTAAGCCAGAGAAATCCTGATGGGCATGATTTTCCTTGCCCAGTTGGCCAGAAGCAGTCAGGTCTCATGACCAGTTCACTCTTCCCATCTCTAACTTCTCCCCAGTGATGAGGTAATCAGGGGGAGTTGAAGAGTCATAACTTATCTCCTCATTAAATATCCACCAATCAGGGCTGCCTTTTGCTTGTTAGAGAGATCCCAGTGATGTACTTCAGAAGGAAGAGGCCTGGATTTAAGATGGCCTTTGGATGCTCTCTTTGGAGTATTAGGTAACCAAGAAAAGATCACTGACCTCAATTTCTTCATTATTTTCTAGTCTAATCAATAAATTGATAAATCATACCTGGAACTTTGATTCTCTGAATTTTTTTTGAGATACTTTCGAATGGTAGGGAGAGGGTAGAAGAGAGAGAAAACAAATATTTGGTTTAAAATCTTTATTGGGGCAGCTGGGTGGCTCAGTAGATTGAAAGCCAGGCCTAGAGATGGGAGGTCCTGGGTTCAAATCTGGCCTCAGACACTTCCTAGCTGGGTGAACCTGGGCAAGTCACTTAACCCCCATTGCCTAGCTCTTACCACTCATCTGCCTTGGAACCAATATACAATATCGATTCTAAGATAGAAGGTAAAGGATTTAATAAAAAAAATTTAAAAATCTTTATTGCTGCCTTTTGTTTTCTCTTTTTGTTGTTGCTTTTTAAACATTTAAGCTGTTTATCCCACCAAACGTCCATTTCCAGGTGCTGGCTCTCAATCCACTGAGCCACCTACCTGTTCCTAGAACTTATATTCTCTTGTATACTACTATGCTATAAACTCTATGAGGACAGGAAGTGCTCACATACAATATTAATTTTGTATCTCTCTTAGCAACAACACTATCTCCATGTTATGTACTTTATACATATTTGCTGAAAGGCATTGTTCATTTTTTTTCCTAAAAGCTTTATACAAAGTCGTTATTAGTTATATATTTGTCTTTCTTTCCTTTCCAACTTACTTCATAGTCTACGTGCCTAGATAGCAAAAATAGCCTTTGGAAACCTTGAACCTTTCATTTTATGGAAAAATAACCTTCCCACTCTTTCTAGTAAATATTTGTAGATTCCTTTTTCATTTTCAAAAGACTGATCATAGAGATGAAGGTTAGCAATATACTTGGGTGAAATTCTATGTGTTAGGTTAAGAGTTACAGCCCAGGTCAGGAATGGAGCCTCAGCACAGGCCAAAGATTTGGCATTGACTGTGTCTTGGGAAGATTAACAAGCCAGTGTGGGTATCCTGATAGCTTTGGCCGATTGCTAACCAAGCCCAGGAGAAAGACTGCCCAAGCAGGGCTTCCAGAGGAGGTGCCTGCAAAGCCACATACATTACTGTGGCCTGCCTCAGCCTCTCAAATGGTACAGGAGACATTTCTACGTGTTGACTTTCTCACCTAGCAGTAGCACCTCAAAAAGATGCAGCCCGGAATAGCCAGATGCCATTAGCTTTTAGAGGTGTCATTGAATGATGAAGATACTTTTGTCAAATGAGGGCCTAGATGCATCCAGGGTAAAACCTTAACTGCTAATCTGACAGAATGTAAGATACATTACCATACTCTGCAGTGCCATACTTAACACCCCTGTACATGGTGAGGCCATGGAACTATAAAGGTTCTTACAGAAAACGTCATATAGTGGCATATTTACAAGAGGAATATTATTGTTTGCCATGAGGATAATTTGCTTTATTTTATACTGAATCTGTTCAATTACCCATATTCATCATCCCCTCACCTTACTTGGAATAAAGTGGTGAAAGTCCTCTCTTTAAGGCAAGCGCACAATACAAGAGATCCCCATCTCAGGCTCAAAAATTAGGACTCCGGGCAGTTCTCACGGTATTACTGCCCATGACCTTGGACAAACCACAGTAGACTAAGGACAACAAACTGGAAAAATAATGTTAACTTTGTAGTCATTGAAAAAGAGATAGTTAGCATGAATTAATTAAGCACTTACCAGGAGAATCTAAGTTCACTTAGTGTGTTTGTAAGGAAATGATTTGTATACTAGTACTAAATAGCTTGTGATCACTGCTTGGTGTAGAGATGATTATATTTCCTGGGTGCCAAAGGAAAAGAGATTTGCATGTAGGAAATCTGCATATTCTGATAAGAAAAACAATTAAATGCATAAATAAATGAAAACACTGATTTGGCACTGATGTTGCTCAGGATGGCATTAGGGTATCTGGATGGTGCACTCCAGACAAGATTAATTCAATGCTATTTTCCTTTCAATCCTTTCAGGAAACTTGGATTTAACAGGTCAGAAGCAGGTCTTCAAAGCAGAAAATAATCCCTGGGTTACCCCAATTGCTGACCAGTTCCAGCTCGGAGTGTCTCATGTCTTTGAATATATCCGTTCTGAAACATACAAGTAGTAAGTAACTTATACTATCTCTAAGGTATTTGCATATTTGTAGAATATTTGTATTTTTGTAATTTGAATTTGTAATTTTGTAATAAATTTGAAAATTTGTAGAATTGCATATTTGCATATTTGCAGTTTGCCATGCCTTTCCAAATATACTGCATTATTATTACATGAGAGATGAGTGTTGATTTCTAGGTACTATCAATTAAACTCCTACTAAAGTCTTATTCTGGCACCTCCTTGTAATACAGAGAAGACATTATGTTCTTAAAGGCTATGCCTTTAGATCATCAAGTAATTGGGACTTTTTCCAAGCCAGAAGGGCCTTGAGTAGAGGCCTGGTTATGGCTCTGTATCTGTTCTTCAAGAGCAGGTTTGGCTTTGAAGATATATAATTCACACACACACATGCGTGCATGCCTGTATACACACACACACACACACACACACACACACACACACACACTTTTTAAAAAACTTAATAACTAAAGAAACACATTTCCTGAAACATAAAGAAGTTGTAGTCTATGTTAGTGGAAAAATTAGCCATACCGCCATAATGATGATCTTAGAAGGAGCCTATTAAATCCTATTAAAATGATTCATACACAAGCTAAATAATATGAAATTATTTTGAAATTATGTTTAGAAATGAATTTGTTTTCTTGAACAGCTTTCAAAATGTTAAATGTAGATGAATTTTGAATTTGTGGTATATCTGTGAATTCAGCAATAATATTAAAAATAAAACAAATATTTTTCTTTGGACAAAAGGAACCTTACTTCGAAACAAAATTTTATGGTAAATATTGAATAATGTGCGTTTTGAAGTGGACCTAAGCCCTGGAAGACTCCATCTCCCAGGACACTCTACTGCAACTTCCTCTGATACATCCCACTTCCTTTGTGGGAGGTGTCAGAGGGAGAATAAAAGAGGAGAGAAGCGTGGATTTTGGTGGCTTTTTTCCCCTAACAAAGGCGGAGAGTTTTGGTCCTTGCCTAGCTGCCAGAGATCTAACTTTCTCTGGCTTTTCTTAAACTTTCCCTTCCTAACCCTAAATAAAGCTACCTAATTTTCCTTGGAGTTTAGCCTGATTTAATCTGCTCCTTAGCCTGCCTACAGAAACCCTGGTTAATTCTCTGGCTACCTTCCTTTCTCTTCATTCCCTCCCTTTTCCTCCTTTTTCTCTACAGCAATAACCATATTCCTGATTTTGAGGAATATGATATTAACATACATAGAGGAGTCTAAAGAGGAGAAGCAGCCAAAAAAAAGAGGAATAAGAATAATAGTAGAATGATAATAATTTGAGAAATTATATTTTCTGAGTTCTTTACAAACTTATCTTTCTATGTATCTGTGGATTGGTCTTTGAAGAATGGGTATTTTTGAACTACCATTTAAATGTGGTGGTTCTAATAGGCAAGTAGAGAAAGAATGTTTTTCTCATGTAGACTTTTTCCTTCTCATTTAAGGAACTGTATTTGAAGAGTAATAGCAATAATTGCTTGGTTAGCTGTATACATATCAGATGGAGGATGCATGGGTTGATAACAGTTTGTCTGGGAAAATGTGGAGGTTTTAGTAGATCACAAACTCAGTGAATCAATAGTGTTGTAAAAGCTAATATAATTTTGTAAGAAAGATTGGTACCTAGGAAGAAGAAAGTAGTAATCTCATTATATTCCTGGCTGGTCATACCATGTCTGGAGTACTATTTAGTTTTGGACATCAGTTTAAGAAGGATGTCTTTAAGTTGGAGAACATCCAGAGGAGGGCATTGAAAATAGCTATGAGTCTTGATGTAGGACCTTATTGATGATTAATGAAAGGGTGAATGTTTAACATAAAGAAGAGAAGACTTTGGAGGGGCATGATAACTGAGTTTAAGTAATTGGAAGAGCTGTTATAGAGAGACTTGTACTTCTCAACCCCCCTGGGAATACTTGGGGTGGGGAGGATGGATAGAAGCTACAGAAGAAAATTTAGCTTTGACATTAGGAAGAAGTTCTTAACAATTAGATCTGGTTAAAAATGAAATGTCTAGCATCTTGTGGTACTGGCCTCCCATCTCACTGGAAGTGGACAGAGTCTGAATAACCATGCACCCATCAAGCATGTTGGAGAAAGGATTTCTTTTTTTTTTTCAGCTTTTGCTTTGGTTTGATTTGAACCAAGCACTTCATAGTTTGGAAATGATAGGGCAAGAATGGTTAAATCCCGTGTCGTTTTAGCATCTTTTTAAAATCATTTAAAATCATTCTCTGCAGGATGGGGTAAAATTGCGAAAAACATTCTCAAAAAATAAATTTATTTGTATCCATAGTTGCAAGAACTCTATCTGCCTATCTGCTGGCTAATAATTCTATATTCAATTTCATTTCAAAAATATTTGTCTTACAAAGACCAGCTTATATATTCATCACATGGCATAGCCACAAGAGATGTTGGCCATCATGTATTATAACCCCCTAATTTTGCAAATGAGAAAATAGTGCCCAAGAAGTGAATTCACTTGAGCAAATTCACTTTGCACAGCTTGTTAATGACAAAACAACTAGAACTCAAGTCTCTTAACTTTAAAGCCAATGTTCTCTTGACTGGTCCAATCTTAGTAATGTTATTTATCAGACTTCTTAAATGGTCCCCAAGGTTCAAATATAGTTGTCTCTGGCTGCAAACCTTTAAATAAGAAAGAGATGTGAAAAACATGTAGGCAGAACCAATTTAAACTCCTAAGACATAAAGCTTTAATAATGAAACACAGGCTTGCCTTTGAATTTGACCAGTTGTTGAGATTTTCATTTCCACAGCATTTCTTACAGGTTGTGATCATTAGAGACAGCGTCTTACCAGACCTCTTCTTTTTTGACTTAATAGAATCATGACAGCACCTTGCACACAAAACTTCCTCCTCCGTGCCTGGGCAGGAGATCAGTTCTGATTGACAAGAGAAGGTGGCCCCTCTTAAAATAGTTAACCCCCTTTCCATAGCTGCCTGGTATTCTTTGGTCACATATCTCCATCTTAGTATAGCCTAGACTTGCTTAGATCTGACAGGATCACAGAGGGTGAGCTGTGCTGAGCAATGACATTAAAACTAAATAGTTATCAGGCTGAAATTGCCAAATGGTAGCACATCCCAACTTTAAAATGTATCTCTCTTTTCAATTTTTAAGTGGCTTTAAAAAAAACACACACACATAAAAGTAGGTACTAATGATATTTATAATGCTTGGTCCTAGAAGTATGTAAGAAACCCATAGGTTGTAATTTTTGAGTCATCAGAAGAATAGAATATTTGGAATCATTATAGATCCCTTAATTTCTTTGCTAAACTATCAAACTTCAGACATTGTGAAGGCAAGCTAGACCACTTTTGTCTATCTTAAGAACTGAAAGGACTGTTTGTGACTCTAGTCTCAAAGGGGCAAATTACTTTTCTTTATTAGACTATTAAATAGTCATTAATCACCATTTAAAAATAATGGTTCTAAATTTCCTCATCTGTAAAAAGGGAGTAATAATAACTTATCTCCCCAGGTTATTGTGAGGATAAACTGAGATAATACTCATAAAGCACTTTGAGAACCTCAAAACACCATTTATATGCTAACCATCATTATCTTGTCCTGTTACTTAAATTGCTTGGGGAAGCAGCATGGTACAAGAGATAGAAACCTGGATTTGGATTCTAAGGGCTTGATTTCAAATCCCAAGGCTGCACTTTAGTTGTTTGACTTTGTCGACTAATGTAACTATGTTGTTTCTTTTTATTCATAATGAGAGGGTTAGACAGGATGATTGTAGCTCCAAATTTATGATTGTGAAAAGGTGATTGACTTACATGCCATGCTTGCAATTGTAAGGTACTGTGTCTGTATCTGTGCTTTCATCCTTAAAGAAATACCTTTAAAGCAGTAAGTTCAAAAACTCCCAATTTTCTTGAAAATATGGGAAGTAGGATATTAGAGTTAATTCTTAGTTATCCAGAATATTAATTTGTCAGCTACAGACACATTTTCAACTTTTAAGGAATTAACATATACTTTCTCTTAAAACCTTTCTGAACATAATGCAATTTTTTATGATTAGAGAAGATATCTGGGGGTATGTTCATACATTAGAATTGTTACGTGGTAGGGGGCAGCTGGGTAGCTCAGTGGATTGAGAGTCAGGGCTAGAGACGGGAGGTCCTAGGTTCAAATCTGGCTTCAGACACTTCCCAGCTGTGTGACCCTGGGCAAGTCACTTGACCCCCAATGCCCACCCTTACCACTCTTCCACCAAGGAGCCAATACACAGAAGTTAAGGGTTTAAAAAAAAAAAAATATATCTATATATATATATATATACATATATATATGTAGAATTGTTACGTGGAAAATTGTTGTTAAAGGATGGAATGGAAAAAATATTGGTTTTTAAAATTTTGTAATTCTTTAAGTTTTTGTTTTTATTGTCAAAAAAATGGAGGCCTAACTTGGGTGGGATGGTAAGTGCTTTTTAGCAGGAGTGCCAGATTTAAAATGCATTGACAACACTTATACTTCTATAGCAGAATGGACATAACAGAGTTTACCCCCTAATTAACAAGCACAATTAATTAACATAAGAAAATAACATTTGTCCAGGATATACTGTAGTTTAACTGTCAATCACCCTCAGACCGGTGTCCCAGGATCTCTCTCTCTTTTTTTTTTAAACCCTCACCTGTCTGAGAATCATTACTGAATATTGGTTCCAAGACAGAAGAGTGATTTGGACTAGGGTTTGGGGGTTAAGTGACTTGTCCAGTGTCCTACAGCTAGGAAGTATCTGAGGCCAGATTTGAACCCAGGAATTTACATCTGTAAGCCTAGTTTTCTATCCCCTGAGCCACCTAGCTGCCCCCAGGATCTTTTTTGTTAGTATTTTCTTTACTCCTTTCTCCCTCCAAATAGATTCCCCCCTCAAAAAAAGGGATGGGGGAAAGGAAGGAAAAGAGGGAAGAATGGATGAGAAGGAAGGAAGGAAGAAGGAGAAAGAAACAAAGAAGGAAAGACACAAAGAAAATACTTTTCACTTGTCCTCAGAGCATTAAATCTTTCTAGCTATAGAAATTTTCTGCTCTCTGTGTAAAAGTATATACAGATCAGGCTTAAGGTTATCAAAAATAACTTTAATCAACTCAGAACTTGGAAATGTTTTACTTTATTTGATTTACTTTTGAAACTCGTTGGGATACCCCAAGTAGTATGTGCATCTTATACTAATATTTATTTTTGGCTTATTTGTATTGAATATTTGCAGTATAATGAAGCCACAGAAGAATTGGGCAAGGCAAAGGACTAGCAGTTCTGGCCCCTCTAGTAGGTGGAGGAAGGACCGGACAGCATTTAGTGTTCTCTCCTTCTGCCTTAGTGTCTTTTGAACACCCCCAGGCACAAGGGGCACAGTCTAACAAAGCTGTAGTGTGGAGTCCAAAGACTTTGGTCCTGGGAGGTTTCAGCCCTCAAAGAGGCTTCTTCAGATAGTTCTGAGAGCCTAACCTGCATCTAAAGTCTCTCCCTTAATGTCTCCCGCTTCAGAAATGAGACTCGAGAATTGCCAGTTTGGAAATGCCCCTTTCCTATCCCACATGCTTGACTGAACATAATCTCCAAGAATCTGAAATGGCATGGGAGAAGAACAAGAGAGAAACCAGAAGACCTTTCTTTTTAAGTGCTTGATCAAAATGGGTCTTGTTTCATTCACTCTGGACATTGTCAATGAGGCCTGTCTCTTTTTGACCATGTATATTCTTTCTCCTGAGGGGACAGCAAGATCTTTATGATTTATCTGTAATGCCAAGCCTCTGCTGAGTGTTGGTTCAGTTTTAATTGCCACTTCAGGATTGGCTGACTACTCATTTCATTTTAATACTCTCCTTGCCAGCCTGTCCTACATTATCTTTCTAGGAGCAGTTACTTAGGTTCTTTTTCTAAGGCACACCACCATTCAGTTTAGGAGAAGAAAAATATCCCCTGTAAACTGCGAATATAAAAAAATAGCATCTGTGTATTTCACATGCTCCTCTCCCCAGAGCCTTCGATCATCCCATCCATCCCATACCAGAGTGCCAGGCCCTACTCAGCTTGGAATCTTGCTATCTCCCATGAAGGCAGCTCTACATCCCTGCCTGCTGAACAAGTGACTTGTGGCATTGCAGATCACCCCATCTTCTCTCCATTCTGCTTTCACACCCTAATCTGAGATTATACTAATTGATGCATGAATGAGTAGAACTAGCCCAACTCATTTTGTCCAGCAAGCCCCAAAGCATGCTTCCCAGAACACCAGGGTCTACCCAGCACGTGAATCTTGGCAGCTCCCCTTCTATGAGCGAGCACACCCTTCTCCACCCCCTTCTTCCTTTCCATGAATTATATTTTGGGAACAATAACCAGACCAGATATTACTGTTGTTAGTAAAAAGGACAGGTCCATCTATTATTGCCTACTCTGGATTTGTGATTCCTGTGACTGCCAGGAACAGTACTGCACTCCCTGACCACTACTCCCTTATTTGTGTTCTATTCCTCTATTAGCAAGCTCCTCCAGTGTTACCAGACACTTTGTAAGTGTTTAATAGAACGCAAACTTCTAGAGGGCAAGGATTGTTTCACTTTGGTAATGTGCCTGGGAAAGTACCTAGTGCCTAATCCCTATTTACTGAATGATTAAATTATCTTGGAATTGGAGCTGGTACAGTGGGAAAAAATGATACATTTGATGCTAGAGGAACTGAATTAAAATCCTGACTACCATTTGCTAGTTGTGTGCACTTGGAAAACTATATCTTTTTGGACTCAGTTTCCTTATCTTTAAAATATTGACTTTGGGTGAGAACTCTACTGTTCCTTCTGAACTCTAAATCTATAATCCAGTGGTCTATTTTTGCTGTTCTTTTTCCTCTTAATGCATTTTTTTAAATCACTAAAGTAGGGTGGAGAGGTCATTTCATTTTTGACAGACTATAAAACTAAACTCCTTAATACCACAAACTCATTTCAGCAAATACTAACTTTAAACCCATTCGATAGATCCAGACATTTTGCTTACTTTGTATCAGTGAAAAATGTTATCCCAGTTCCCTGATCTCGCTGCAAGAAGATGTTCTATAAATCTAGTGAATGATCGTGTAAAATCCATGTTTGAGTAAAAAAAAAAATCTTCTCCTTCAGATATGCTAGTGTTAAAAAATGATCACAAAGGTTTTAAGTGTAAATGTCCTGAGGAATAGACAGCAAAACATAGACTTTTCACTAAAGTAACAATATTTTCTATTAGAGTTTATGGGTCACTCAATCAAAAAACATTTTTAAGTGTTCTCAGTATGGTAGGCATTCTCTGAACTTAATACACAGGAAAGGGGAAAAAAAGGCAAAAATAGGCCTTGCCCTCAAGGGGTTTATATTCTAATAGGAGACACACTTATCTATGTTAAGTAATGACCCTTTCTTACATGAATGTTTTATTTATTGAAATGATCAGAAAACTATATTCTATTTGAAGCAAAGAATTTAGGGTTGCTTCACTAACCTGAGAGCAAGAAGGAACTAGCCAGAGCCCAGCAGGAATTGTAGGGTGCAGACCACTCCCTAAGGATATCCCGGCTTGCAGTCCAGAGTTGTTAGCTGTCCCAAGCACATGAGTTTACCTATTCAAGAACTTCTAAATTAGGTTTTGATAAGGCTGTATCTACTGTCCTCTCATGAACACTGTCTGCTTTGATGGAAGAATGTCACAAAGATTTATGAGTACACTTATATTTGTATTATTCTTATTTCTGCCTTCAAATTCATTAAAGGTCATGCTATAATTATTTTCATTTTGCATTTTCATTTAGTAAAAGTATCATGTTTAAGAGTTAATAGTCATAGGAAAGCTAGGTGGCTCAGTGGATAGAGAGCCTTGGAATTAATACTTAATTTCAAGAGAGAGAGAGAGAGACGGGGGTGGGGTTAGAGGAAGGGAGGGTGAGAGAGATTGAGAAAAGAGAGAGAGAGGGAGCAAGAGATTGCAATATTAGGATATCTGGTGACATACAGTGGATAGTGTACTGGGTCTGGAGTCAGGAAGAACCAAGTTCAACTCTGCACTCAGTCACTTACCAGCTGGGTGACTCTGGGAAAGTCACTTAATCCTGTTTGCCTCAGTTTCCTCATTTGTAAAATGAGCTGGAAAAGGAAATGGCAAACCACTACTGTATATCTGCCAAGAAAACCTTAAATGAGTTAAAAAAAGAGTAGGACACAATTGAAAAACAATTGAACAACAAAATTGTAATTTTGTTACAATGGTTTTCTTTTTCTTTTTTCTTTTAAATTGGAGATATGTGGGAGGGAGAGGAAAAAAGTGACTGTTATTAATTAGGAGGAAGAAGTGTTAGAAACCATCCAGGGGAGGAGTACTAAGGGCCTGAACTAGGGAAGTGGCTGCAATATGTGAGAGATGTGAAAGTAAAAACAAGAACATTTTGCAATTGATTAAATATATAGAATAAGCAAGAAACATTGAAGATAACATTGTAAATTGTGTACTTGACTGAGTAGAGGGGTTGGTGGCACCTTTGACAGTAACAAGGAAGCTCAGGAAAGGGAGAAGTTAGGAAGAAATGAAATATAATGATTTCTGTTTTGCTAAATTTGAGGTGTCTCAGGGGCAGCTAGGTGAATCAAAGGATTGAGAACCAGGCCTGGAGATGAGAGGGTCTGGGTTCAAATCTGGCCTCAGCCACTTCCTACCTGTGTGACCCTGGACAAGTCACTTAACCCAGTTGCCTAGTCCTTACCACCCTTGGAACCAGTGGTTAGTATTGATTCTGAGATAGAAGGTAAGGATTTTAGAGAGAGAAAATATGAATATTGAGATGTCTCTGGGGCATCAATTTTGAATAACCAGTAAGCAGGCAGTTGGTAAGATCAGACTAGAGCCCATTTTTCAGATGAGGAAATGGATACCCAAAATGTGCAAGTGGCTGCCCTAGTCACTATAATCAGCATGCAGTAGTGTTAGATTGGAAGCCCAGCCTTCAGATTCTAAATCCAGTACTCTTTTCCCTTTCAATTGGAGAATATATCTGATACAGTATTTTTCAGATTGTAGCTCTCTGAAACAGAAATATCAACCATGCCAAAAATGATTGCAAGGTTCAAGAAGAGTCTTGTAGTTGTCAGGTTCTAAAGATCAGCCCACAGTTGTTGGGTGAATGAACATCATTGGAAAAATGTGAATTTTTCTTAGAGAATTAACAGCCCACCTTCTTCTTCTTTGTAAAGAGATGGAAAGATGAAGGTTAAAGAATTCTGTATCTGCTCTTCAATATGTACCATGTTTCTGCTTGTTATACTAAATTGTTTTTCTTTATGACAAGGGAGGATTATCATGTGTGTGCGTGCATGTGTATTGTAGCAATTACTGAGACATAATGGTGTCACAAAAAAACGTAGAATTCATCAATAAAACAGAAAAAGAAAATTCATATGCTTCTTTGTAAATTTGTTGTTATCACTTATTTCAGTTGTGTCTGACTCTTTTGTGACCCCATTTGGGGTTTTCTTGGCAAAGATTCTGGAATGGATTGCCATAGTCTTTTGAAGAATTAACATTTGCTAATAGCAAAGAAAAAGAAAAAAAGCTCATAATAGTTTCACAGTTTTGACTTATTATACTTTATTAATTGATATTTGGCAAATTTAGTTTTGTATTTTCAATGGCCAAAAGACTCACAAATCTACTTATTTAATTCAAACCTCCACATATAAACCCCATGAAAAAAAGAAAACTTCATAGCCCACATAACATCTGTGAACTATTGAAAAATCACATTCTAATTTGTTCTTTACTCTTGCTTCTAAAATCTCCATGTCTTCATCCTTGAGGTTTCAAAACTGATGTAGCTCGAAACTGTGATTTGTTATAATAATAATAATAATAATAATAATAATAATAATAATAATAATAGTAATAGTAATAGTAATAGCAACAAGTATTTTGCTTTATAGGAGCTAGAAGATTTGCCAAGGACAAGTAGCCCTTCCACATCATGGGTGTTAGGAGTATGGCATCCTTGCAATCTGGAAAATTATAAAATGTTTTGGCCCTCCTTTCATACCAGAGAAGAAGTCTGAATTCTTTTTCTTTTATGGAATTTTTACAGTACTATACATATATTTTATATGTTTCTGAGTTCTTAAACTTTTTCTGTGTTATCTGTTGGTCTCTATGTGTCATCTGCAGCTTCTGCAAAATTCCCCCCAAATTCCAATTTAATTTTGTATTCCATGATATATTGAAACCATTTTGGGGAAAGTTGCAATATGAAAGGGATACTCGTACTTTACTTTCAACTACCTTGTTTATGTAGT
This sequence comes from Gracilinanus agilis, assembly GCF_016433145.1. Lineage (NCBI taxonomy): Eukaryota > Metazoa > Chordata > Mammalia > Didelphimorphia > Didelphidae > Gracilinanus > Gracilinanus agilis. Next base: position 57,141,972 of record NC_058134.1, on the reverse strand, counting down.
ACAAATATTTTCATCACTGCTTTACAGGTAAAGAAACTGAGACTCTGAGTTACTAAGCTATTTACCTTTGATCACCAAATAGTGGTCAGAGCCAGGATTCAAAGTCAGGTCTACTTTTAATTCTTTTTATATCAAAAAAGATCATATAAATGAGTAGCAATTATATATCAGATTGAAGGCCCCCAATCAAGGCTTTCAGTATTCCATATGACCTTGCACTGGCAAGTGAAATACAGCCAGAAATTATTTTTCCACCCAGTTAATGCATAAGGGCAGCTTCCGCTTCCAAAGGACTTAACAAAATGTTTTATTTTCATTCATGTCTCTAGTCAACTTTCAAAGTGACCTTTCTGTTGTAAGCACATCCTCTGAGGATCTTCTGTGTCTGGAATAGTGACAGAGAGAGGTGATGGATTGTATGATTTAGTAGATATAATATACTCCACGGAGAGGCATGAATGTTTAAAACAAAACAGTGAATTAAAACACCTTAGGAGGAATGGCCATACCAGCAGCGGCTTTGCCTTGATGGAGATGCTAACAAATGTGACCAAGCCAAGAAGGGTATGGATTAGGTGTAGCCAAAGGGATTTTGAAGTATGGTTTCTTCAGCACGTGCTTCTTTGGAGTACATTTTTGGCATTAATCATGTCCTCTTCATTAATCCTCATATGACAGTCATTCTCTGGCCATTTATTTCTTGCTCCAGCAAAAGCCAAGATTGTGCTGCTGTCATTGCCCTGTCCATTTTAAGTCACCACCCAATGACGTTCTTTCTGTTGTATTAAAAGAGTTGGCTTGTCCCAATTGCCAAGGTGAGTGCTGACTGCTTTAACATTTTTACACTGTTGTGGAGCTACACAATCACCTTTATACTCTTGCTTTAATGATTGTTGTCTCCTTGTTTGACCTCTTTATTTCTGTGCAGCAGAATTATGATAGAATAGTCACCATTTGTTAAGTTTCTAGAGGCTAGATTTTCCCAATGGGGCAGTCAAGTTGGAGCCAAGATCTTTGACAAGATTCTTTGTGAAAGGGAGTAACTCACACTTTTCACATTTCCATCAAGGAAAGTGGATGGAAGAACACAAGCCTTTTTAAAAGCTGACAAGTTAACTCTTAACAAAAGAAGAGGTTTGACAAATGTTAGGCTGGGAATGTATTGGTTGAAAGAGGCATTTGGAAAGCAGGCGTCCTCATGAAGGATGTAATTTGCTAAGCATTGCAATCTCAAGTCTCATTTCCAGTGGTAGCAGGACTCCAAAAGCATTTCGCCCTTATTCAGCCTCGCTTACACAATGTCTCCTTTCTATGTAAGGTGTTTCTCTGCTGCCTGCATCTACCTGGCTTTCAACCAGGAAGTCTGCCAGAAAGTTTAGAGGAAAAAAGATTTCAGAGTCAGAAAGTTTGGGCTCAAATTCTAGTTCTTGTGATTATGGACAAATTACTTAAATTCCCTCTACCTTAATTTCCTCATCTGTAAACTGGGCTAATAATACTCATACTGCCCACTTCAGTGGGCTGTTGTCATTAAGGTGCTTTTGTCATCTTTAAACTATGAAATGATTAAATTCATAAGCACATTGAAATGAAGATTGCCCTAACATCATTAATGATATAAAACTTCATTGTTTCACTTGGATAAAGTGAAATGTTTAAATTGGGTCCCAGTGAGTATATCCACTAGAAATGAAGGAAGCACCAAAAGGATGCTGTAAATAGAAATACACTAAAGATTGGCATCCTGAACGTTGGGCAATGAATACCTTGATGTCCTTGTATCCTCCAATGGCTTGGCTGGAAGAATTAAGAACTAAGAGATATTTTCTTCCTTTCTCCAACATGGGTGTATCCATAGATGGTACTATGTTCAATATTTCAAGGATCAATGATGTTCTTGAGATGGTTCTGCCCTCCGTTGATGCAGATTTCACTCCCTCTTAAGCCTGGTAGATGGTCTTCATGAGTTGCTGTGGATAAAAATCTCATCCCTCCAGTAACTATTATTGAATATGATGGACTTAAATAGGTTTTATTTAGCACCTTGTTAATAGGAATTACTGAGTCATTGGTCTGAGGGTCAGACATTTTTTAGTTGTGTCTGACTCTTCATGATCCCATTTGGAGATTTTTTGTCAGAGATAATGGAATGGTTTGTCATTTCTTTCTCCAGCTTACTTTACAAATGAGGAAACTGAGGCAAACAGGATTAAGTGACTTGCCTCCAGTCACAGTGGCTTATGGGGCAATTGTTTGAGACCAGATTAGATCTCTGGAAGATGAATCTTCCTGACTCCAGGCCTGACACTCTCTGCTACACCACCTAGCTGCCCAGAGCCATTGGCCTAGATAATCTTTCTAAATCTTTTCTGAGTAAATAGGTTGTCCCATTTCTTTGAGGAAGCCCATTGAGAGAACCATGTATAAGAAATACTTAGGTAAACCTCCTTCATTCCTCCCATTGCAGTAGAGATGCTTGTTGCTAATAATAAGGTCTGGAGATATCTCTGCCCAGATTGCATATTATGAGCATTTGCAGAGGGTTAAAATGACCCTCATCTTCCCAGCAGTGACATACAATTCTATGATACAGAGAGAATATGCAGAGCAACATAGATTTTTTTCTTTTTAGTGATTTACCTGAAAATATCTCTAATCAAACAAGCCATGGAGGCTCAGTTTTTCTTTATAATGGACATGGGAATAGGGGAATCTTTCTTTCCCCTTTTTCCTACTCCTTAAAAATGTTTGACTTGAATTTTGCTTTGATTTTTTTCTCCAAAGCACAGTGCATTTTAAACATGATAATTTATCGACCATTAAGAAACCCTACCTCTGTATATTTTGGTTATGTTTTTAAGTTAATAAATATATTATCACATTTTTCTCCATAAGACAAAATATGATTCAAACTTTTGACATCTTTAGGCCCATTTATATGCAAATGGATAGCATTTCACTAATACTGCAAAGATGTCATGCCAAGGGAGAGAAGGGAAAATCATCAAATATATCTTATTTTGGGTAGTATTGACAGTATCATCACCCCTTCTCTGGTGCTCATTTTAAAGGACAAAACTAGGTAGCATTCCTATTTTTCTAAATTGTAAGTAATTAATGAGCTTCAAGCAACAACTGATTCAGGAGCTGAAGAATATTTATCACACTGAATAAATATGAACCAGTGGTTAACACCAACTGTTGCAACTAGGAATTGGTTTAACTATTTAAAAAAAAATTTATAAGTATCTGGATAACATTGGGAACTAACTCATAGATCTACCATTTCTTTCCATGGAAACTAACAAGAAGTAAAGGAGGAGAGCTATAATTAGTAATTCTGTTAGCTAGGCTAAATTCAATTGTGTGGTAGTGGGAGCAGAGCAGGGATTGTGGGAGATTCCCAAGGTCAAGACATTGTAATCTCCTGTTCTGATTATTCAAATGCTGTCTGAAAAAGATTCCCAGGCCAAGCAGTTTGCAGGTAGCCTTAACTCAGGTGGGTACCACTGTCTTGATTGGTGAGGGAAGGCTCTGACTTTGAAGGTCTTATCTACAAAAGACCCTGGAGATGATAATTTCCTCATCCTCAGGTTTGGTGAGGACAGTTGGGCTTCTCTCTTTGTGGGTCTTCAATGCTCTGTTGTTCTGCCATATCACCACAAGGAAGAAGCACCTTTCCCCTGCCAACATTGCCCCCCTCCCCACCTTCTTCACCTCCTTTCTCCCTTTTCTTCCTCTTTCCTTTTCTTCCTTTCCCTTTGGCTCCTTCCTCTCCTTCTCTCTCCCTTATCTCATCTCCTCCTTCTCCCCTTCCCTTCAAGTACTGATGAGGTGAAGCAGGTCTGCTATCCTTTCTAAAATAGTGGTCTAAGGGGAAGGAGTCTCCAGGTAGGAAAGCAGAGTCTCAAGATGTGGATTTCTCCAAGGTGGCAAGGAGACATACAGAGAGTAAATACAAGTGAATTGAACTCATGAGGATAGTTGATGTTCAGTGGATGGAGTGCTGAACTTGGAGTCAGGAACACCTGAGTTCAAATCCAGCCTCAGATTCCTACAGCTATGTGACCCTGGGCACTTAACCTCTGTTTGCCTCAGTTTCCTCATTTAAATGGAAATAATAATAGTACCTACTTCCCAGGGATAAAATGAAGTATTATTTATAAAGTGTTTAGCACAGTGCCTGGCACATAGTAGGTAGTATTATAAATGCCAGCTATTATATTTTAGGATTTTTTTCTAATTAAACAAGCATTTATTTCTCCTCCCCCAAATTGAAGAAGAAAAACAGAAGAAAAAGAATTGAATTTTAAGGATTTAATTTAAAGTTTTAATTTTAGGAATTTAATTTAATTTTAAAGATTTTGGTATTTATGTTGCTGAAGAGAGCAGTATTTTAAGGATTATGCACAGTTAAACAAATCAAGAATGTAAGTATGCCTCATTCTACATTTCAAGTCCTTCACCTTTCTTGGAGGAGGAAGGTGGGTGGTGTGCTTAATCCTTAATCTCACAGACCTGTCATTTGCCATTGCACTGATCAGAGTTCTAGTCTATTAAAGTTGTTTTTCCTTCTTATCTTGTCATTGTATAAATTTTTCTCCTAATTAGGTTCACCCTGCATTAGTTCATAAAGGTCTTCCTATTTTCCTCTGAAACTATTCATTTTAAAATTTCTTTTAGCCAATAATTTTTTTCATTTTATTTATATACCATAACTTGTTTAGACATCCCTCAATAGTTATACATCCCCCCAATTTTTGTTTTGGGTGCTTCTGCAAAAAAAAAAGAGTTTTTATAAGTATTTCTGTAAAGATGGGTCATTTTCTTCTTTCTTTTATCTCTTTGTAGTATATTCCTATTGTTGATTTCACTGGATCAAAGGGTATATGAAGTTGAATGATTTGAGGGCATAATTCCAAATTACATTCCAGAATGGCTGCACAATTTTGACAAAAATTTATAAATTATATTCATAATTAATATTAGGTTCTATTATTGTCTGCCAGGAATTAAAATCCAGATCTACTGAGATTGTATGAGTAGAGATTGGGATCAGATGGGGAGAGAAGCTATAGATTTAAAACTGGCAGCATTGTTGACTGATGGGGCATGTGAGGTGACAGAGAATGAGTAGAAAATAACACCAATAGGGCAAACATGAAAGATGGGGGAGTGGAGGAGGTTTGTCCCTTTTACGGAAATTTGAAAGAGGTATGAATTTGGTGAGTGGGAAATAAGTTCTGTTTTGGGCATACACTATATTGAATTTCTGAGTCCCTGGGAAATCCAGTTGGAAATCTTCAATAGAGAGTCAGTGATATGATTGAAGTTCAGGGAAGAGATTTGAGCTAGGGAGATCTAGAAAGAGCTACAAAGAGAGTATAATTAAATCCAGAGGAGCAGATAAGGTCACAGAGTGTGTAGAGTCAAGAAGACGGGACAGAAGACAGAGCCTAGTTGAGCACTGAGGTTAGGGCCCAGTGGTCTGGATGATGAATCAGTAAAGTAGACTGAAAAGGAATGATTAGACAGGAAGAGAACCAGGTGACAATTGGGTTAGAAACAGAAAGAGTATCCAGATGGTCTAGAAGCCAGAGTGGAAAGGATTAAGGAGTGAATGAGAAGCACTTAAGTGGAATCAGGCAGTGTAGACAGATTTTGCTAGGATTTTGACTGAGAAAAGGAAAAGAGATTTAAGGATAAGATGAGTAAGGGTAGGATGCCTTACTGGAAACCTTTCTTTTTCTTATTCTTTTTTTTAAAGTATGGAGGGACTTGGGCAAGTTTTAAGAATTAAGGAAGGAACTTGTGGATAGGAAGAGATGGAAACTAATCAAGGGTGCTTTCTGCTAGAGCAGTGGTTCCCAAACTTTTTTGGCCTACTGCCCCCTTTCCAGAAAAAAATATTACTTAGCTCCCTGGAAATTATTTTAAAAAAAAATTTAATAGCAGTTAATAGGAAAGATAAATGCACCTGTGGCCATCACCACCCCCCTGGATAGCTACAGCATGTGCCCACTTTGGGAATCACTGTGCTAGAGGGAAGGAGTTGTGGACACAGGGAGAATGGTTGGCTTAGGCTACTTCAGTGTCAGAGACTGAGGGAAAGGATAGAGGGGAGGATTTCAAGAAGTTTCGATATGAACCTGTCTTTTCTTCTTTGTATCTCTAGCACTTAGCACAGTGCCTGGCACACAGAGAAGCTTAAATAAATCTTTATTGGCTTAGGAGAGGAGAGAGGGGTCATGTCAGATGCTCTCAGTTTTCTAAGAAAAGTGAGGAAATGAAGAAGCAAGTCTGAGTCTTAACACGGAAACACAGGGCAAGATGCTTGTTTTGTCTTCATGGTGGTAGGGTATGCAACCGCAAGATGCAGTCATCTCTTTGGACCTCAGCTTTCTCTAAGGTAACTCAAAGGGGTTTCTGAAGTCTTTTCCATTTTAGACATTCTGAGTCTGTAGTGAGGAGAAAACATGGTGTCCATTTTTGACTGATATTCATTGGATGACATATTGAACTATTGAGTATTGAACTGTGGTGAAGTTAAATTGGTCAACCCTAAATATTGATGACCTTTATTAACTCCCTGTAATCTTAAAGTCCAATTCTTTGATGCTCCACTTTACAGCTAAGCAGGATGAGTTATTGCCTGCATTTGCTGTTTTTATTTGAGAGATAAATTAAAAAGTGGCGCTTTTATAATCAAACAAAACTGTCTGCAATTTCTATTCTCTACACAGTAATATCTTGTTTTATTACATGCTGGCTTTTTATTGAGCCGTAGTCTCTTATTTCAGTCGGGCATTGTTGGAGACTTTCTTGTAATTTTTAACAGTTTTGTGTTCTTTTGTCATGTCAGGTACCTTGGATTAGGTTGTCTAATATTATGAAAGGTTTTTTTTTTAATCAACCTTTTATCAGATAAAATACATAAATGTACGTTTTTCAGTCATTTGCTGCTGTTGACTTATTCATCATTCAGAAAGAATAACTTACCATTTAAAAATGCTAATACCACTATAGTTAGTTTCATATGAATTTTAACAATAACAATAATAAGAATAATAATCGCTAGCATTTACATAGTGCTATAATGTTTGCAAAGAGTTTTACAAATGTTAACTCATTTTGTCCTAACAACCCTGAAAATATAGGTGCTATTATTATCCCCATTTTACAGAGGAGTAAACTGAGTCAAAAAAAATTTTAATGATTTACCCATGATCACACATCTGTAAGCACATCTGACACAGGATTTGAACATAGGTCTTTCTTACTGACACCGAATCTAGTGCTCTATCCACTGTGCCCTCTAATTTGCCTTTTCTGAATATGTTAAATTTTATAAAATGCAGTATATACACTTGCAAAAATGTCCATGGTCAATGACAATACTTATTTTAGCACGTCAAAGATTCATGAAATATATCATCTCCTAATACCTCTGGATCGTCTTTGTGTGTTGGTGTGATGGGAAAAAAACCACAATTATTTGGTGGCCAACCTTCTGTTTATGCCCTTCACCACATTTACTCAAACTGATATAATTCCTTGGCTAGATGGCCTCCAGGCACAGCAAAGAAGTCATTACAGCTTAGTAGAGCCTTCTACAACCTCTGCTCCTCATATGTCACAGTTACCATGGCACACTCCTTCCCTCCACCACCTTGTTGTTTTGTCTTATTTTTCCCAAAGAAAAAAGACTATTAAGCTCATTAAGTAGTACATTGGAAAATGAATAAACAAAAATTAATTAAAATTATGTAATGGTTGGAAAAAGGGGGAAGACAAATCTCCTTGATATTATGTGTCTTTACCATCTCTGAACTGTTTGTTTACGTTGTTACTTTTGTTATTTTGGCAGCTTAATCTCATCCATGTCAATATTCCTTTAGTGATATGGCCTGAAATCCATCCCATGCCAACTTGTCTTGTATGTTTTTCACCCATGACTTCTAAATTCTCTGTGGATGATCTAGGGCCCTTTTATGCTCTCACTCTTGGTCACAGAATTAATTTGTGGATTTATAGTATGGGATGAAATATATAGGAATATAACTAGGAAATAGAAAAAGAAAATCTATGTTTAAGCTACTCTGATTTTATCATAATAATAGAAGTTTGATGGTACTATGAATTGGACCATACTTTCTGCCAACCAACTTGAAATTATGTTAACAAAGTGACTAATATGTCCATACTCTTTGACTCCAAATTCCATTCTTGAGCATATACCACTAGGGCATTGAAAACAGTAGGAAAAGTCCCATATACATCAAAATATTGAGGGCTAACACTTTGTGGGAGCAAAGGATTAAAAACAGAATAAATGCCCAGCAATTGGGGAAGAACAGAATAAAATATGGTTTATGAATGTAATGGGATATTATTTTATGTAACAAATGATGCATTTGAAGAATTCTGTAATACATATGAAGACTTATACGAACTGGTTTAGAGAAAAGAAAGGAGAACCAGAAAAAACAATATACACAATGACTGATACAGTACAAGTAGAAAGAACAACCAGAGCCAAAAACCACAGATCCCTGAAGAACAGATGAAAAAATGCACCTCTTTCCCTGTATTGGAGAGGCAAGGATCTGGGCTTGTGAAACATTCCATATACTGTCAGACTCAATTAATTGTATAGTTATTATGTATGGCCATCTAATAGGTTGACTAGTTTTGTTGAAATTAAAGTGAAAAATAAATAGAAATATATGTCTCTGATCCTTTCCCAAAGGATATGTTAGAAGAAAGATATGACACCAAAAGGATCACGACCAGGAACCTTTATGCTTCTGGCTAAGTTAATATAACTGGATTGTTTCAGTGATCAGGGGACCCCAAAGAACTGATGTTTTAAATGTAGTTTCTCCTGCTTAGAATCCTGTTTGCATTATCTTCTTCCAGTGTGCTGTGATCCAAGGTTTATAAGTGGGGCAGGGTGATTTCTATTTCAAACTAAATGTGAATGAATGTGGTAGGATGCAGGGTGGTGATCGCAAAGCCTTGTCTCCCTTGTCCTACCATATTTACCAGACATCTGGTGAAGAAGATATGGGCAAGATTAGGGCTAGAGTTATAGACAGAAGAGTAAGATGTTGATCCGATTGGTTTGAAATCGAGGTCCATTTAATTACAAATTGGATGCTTTTCCTGTTTGCAAATATCTTATAGCATTAGCAGTATAGCAGTATAGCATATGCAGTGTATCTTATAGCATTAAAAAAGTCATATATAGTGTATAAATGTGATTGTGTGCATAAAATGTATGTATATATGTGTAGGTATATTGTGTATTTGAATATGTACATATATATGTGTGCAAAAATAGACATATGCACATATAAACATATATACACACATTAAAACTATGAGCAAACTGAGGACTAGTCCATAAAGGTCTGCCCCAAAGTTCTTATATTGATCCTTATTGAAGCATTATATGAAGCATTATATTATGTGAAGCAATGCCAATAAATGTAAACTGTTGTAGGTCTTACCCAACTTTAAAGGTTTCAAATACTAGTTTGTAAGTAGCTAATCAACTACAAGCCTACAATCTTTATCCAGAAAACTCAAGTAATTTTCTGAATAATAAATATCTGAATTCTTTGTTCCTGGTTTTTTTTTTTAAGCTGTTAAAGACCAGGGTTTGGTTATATCATTTCTTCCTTTTTGGTTCAGTTTAATATCCAACTTTGTCCCAAATCTGAATTTACTTTATTGATTCTTTTTTAAAAAGGTAATGGAAGACAATGATGATCCTGAATATAAATTGTAACACCAAATGGATGTGAGATAAAATTACCAAATCAACCTTTTTTATTCTATATTTTATGGAATAGCTAATATAAGTTTGGCAATAACTTACTCTTAACACATGAATTCTTGACACTTTCGATTCTTCAGACTTATTAATCAATGTACTCGGCACCAGAGCAATTTTATGAGACTTACTAGTCATCAAAAATTTATTATCAGATAAATCAAAGAAACAACTAGCATCTTAATAGGGTGGAGAAAGTGGCATGTAAAGGATCATTCCAAACTGTGCTTTTTTTTTGTCAGATGCATATTATACTTACAACTGATATCAAATGACTTTTTTACCATTTCATGTATACAAATAATCAGTGAGCGACAAAGCTATATTCTTGACCAAGATATTTATTTGTCTTTTAAAATTAATGTTTATATTACTATAAGACCAAAATTCAGAAGGAAGAAAATGTGGGTTTTCCCCCCACGTGTAGATACTTAAGAGTATTGAACTTGCTTTTCTATTTCCTTTTGCTTGTCATGAGAAGGTAATATATTGCAATAGTTACTTCCATTTATGAAAGATCATGTAAGTTCAGCTCTTTGGGGCCATAAGTCAATAGTGGCTTATAATACATGGGAATTGTCAGGCAGCAATAAATAGACTTCTGTTTACATATCTTCTGAATAATCAATAAAATGTTTGGTAGTAATTTACTCTTATATTAAGCTTATTGAGGGCTGATTTGTGTTAGCAGGCCCTACTTCAAAGTTAAATTGAAAGAGAAGGGCACAAAAGTCAAATGCTATGAACAAATTTAATTCTTGAAACAACCTGGCAAAATTTAGTTGTTATAATTGAGTATCCTATTAGATCAGGGAACACTGGAATCTTCACTCATAGGACAATCTTGACGAAATCCACTGGCAAAGAAGCTGAAGTGGGCATGGTGGGTTAGTTTGTACTTATTGGGTAGATAGGAGCAAAGACACGGTATTTTGCTACCTTCTACATAATTTTATCTACTAGTCAGTATCTCTTATTTGGAAGAGAACCTCCGAAGAGGTTTTACTGCTTTCTGAAAGCAAAACATGGAACTATATTGATGTCCATAATTCAGTGAATCTATCATCTTATCTAGGCAGCTAGGTGGCACAGTGAATAGAGCACTGGGCCTGCAGTCAGGAAGCCCCGAGTCCAAATTTGGCTTCAGATATCTACTAGCTGCGTGACACTGGGTAAGCCATTTAACTCTGCCTCACTTTCTTGATCTGTAAAATGAGCTGGAGAAGGAAATGACAAACCCCTCTAGTATCTTTGCCAAGAAAACCCCAAACAGGATCATAAAGAATCGGACATGAGTGAAATGACTAAACAACAACCGAAAGATCTTATCCAGCAGGGCATATCCCAGCCTCACCCATGCCTGTTATCCTTTATCATCCTCATCCTCATCCTCGTCTGTGTCTGTCTGTAAATGCTCCACAAGGGGTCTGTTCATCATATGGGGAGCCATTCTGTTGACTTGACATTATTCATGACATTGCATGACTACAGTGGAACACATTAGCAATATAGTGCTCCTGCTCATGGAGAGGAGTTGGGCATGACTAAATTTTTTCATGTAAGTCCTGTTTTTGTTCATTTTGACTATAAAATAAAAGATACTGTTTCAATGTTTGTGGTAGGATTATGAAGGGTTTTCATCTATTTTTGTATATTCTCAGTAAATATTCATATTGGTTTATGGTGGCTTTTTTAAAAATAAAATCTTTTAATAGAATATATCATGCTACCATCAAGTTTATTCTGGAATTGAATTTTAGATAAATACTGGCAACATTTAATAATAATAATTAATAACATCTTAACTAGCATTTGTATAATACTTTAAGGTTTACAAAGAGTTTTACAAATGTTATTTTATTTTATCCTCACGATGACCATGGGAGGTAGAAGCTATTATTATTTTTCTTTTGCAAATGAGGAAACTGAGGCTGACATTGGGTTAAATGGTTTTGCTTAGGGCCACACAGGAATCCAACCTCAAATTTGAATTCATTCTTACAGATTGCAAGTCTAGTGCCCTAGCCACTGTTCCCCTCAGCTACTACTATTACTATTTCACCCATAAAACTTTGGTTTGAAAGTACTTGAGAGCCTTAGGAAAACGCATATTTCTAAAGTTTTATAGAGGTAGGACCTTCCTAGTTTTTTTGTGTTCCAGATGAATTATAAATATGAATTTGTCCACTGACACATAAGGGGAAATAAAACCTCTTACTTTTTTGCCTTGCAGTAGAACAAAGCTACAGAAGGCTGTTGTTGGCAAATGAAGAAGTGCCTGCATCTTCTTGGCTAGGAAATGAATGAATCTCACCAAGTGACATTAGTTCTTCTTTAGGTGAAAATATGGGCCACTTCCATTGGCATAGTAGGCAGTCATGCATTATGCAGCAAGCTGGCCCCATTCCCTTCTTTTCTCTTTTTATCTCTACCCCATCTCTGGCTCCTTTTTCCTCTAAGACCATGATCCATGTGACTTCATCTGAGTGAATGATTTTGTGGTTTTCTTTCTTTATCATCTTTATGTTGAAAACCCCTAATGAGGAAAACAAAAAATGATAAATTCATTATGAGAACTTGTTTTGTTTTTCATGTGTAGTATTCAAATTGTTTGGACCTTTTTTGATGATACTGTTAATGATGCTTCCATTCAGGGAAACTATCAAAGAATAACTAAGCTGGTATTTGACTTGGCCTCCAGCCTGGATTGTTTTCAGGTATGGTTCAGGGTCTTGAACTAGGAAGTGCCTTGGATACATTACTGGACTTGGAGGCAGGAAAGACCCATGCTCAAATTCTACCTCAGACACTTAATGGCCATGTGATTCTGGGCAAGTCACTTGACCCTAGGCCTCAGTTTCCTCATCTGTAAAGTAGGAATAATAATAGTGACTACCTCGCAGGTTTGATGCTCAAGAGTATCTTAAAGTACTTTGCAAATCTTAAAGTGCTATGTAAACGCTGGTTGTTATTTTGTTTGGAAACTCCAGATTCCCTGTTCAGAACATTCCAATCTTTATGTGTAGCTCCCTACAATCATATGTCTAGTGGTAGGGAAAGAGTGTATAAATAGTGAATTATTGGTTACATTACCACCAAGGCTCTGTGGTAATTAGAGCAAAGTATTTTATCTTTCTGTCTTGTCTCTCTGACTACAGTTTCTCCTCCAATCTAGCGTGTCTTTCATAGAGTGGCCAAAATCATCTTCTATGCCATCAACATCCCTGCAATAGCCCCTTTTCCTCATTTCATTGTTGTGCTTTCAATTGTGTCTAACTCTTCATGACCCTTTTTGGAGTTTTCTTGGCAAAGACACTGGAGTGGTGTGCCATTTCCTTCTCCAGCTTATTTTACAGATGAGGAAACTGAGGCAACCAGCATTAAGTGACTTGCCACGAGTCATGCATTAAATGTCTGAAGCCATATTTGAACTCATTATAAATACTATTATTAACTATTTGAAATTTATAACTCATTATAAATACTATTATTAACTATCTACTTATAAAGTATATATGTAGAGGCAGTGTCTAATGTCTGACTAGGTGCCTAAATGGTGTAGAATACTGAAAGACTAACTTTATCCCAAGAAGCCTTTCAGTCCTCCTGAATAGGGGGCTCGAAGCACATGCTGGCAGTCCTCTGCATCTGGAGAGGGAGCAGCTCCCCACTTAACGGGGCCACCTGTAACTGTTTAGGCCACCTGCCTGTGGGACAGTCGGCCGTGACATGTAAGAAGGGCACAATCAATATGGATTAATTATGATGAACTAGAAACGGTTGAAGTGCAACCCTCTTGGCCTGGTAGGCCTGCAGATGAATCTTCACGTCGGCTTTTCTAATGAGCAGCTTCCCAGACTTGGACTGCAGGGCCCATATTTTGGATGGAATTCTACTACCCTCTGCCATATTGAAGTCATGTGAAGACTAATTTTGTGGCATATTATTAGCAAAAATAAGAGAGGTTGTATAAGCTTAACATTTACATTGATTTGCTAAAACAGCAGCACAAATACATGTTCAAACATCTGGTTATTCTGAGCCCTCTCAGGAATTGGACAGAAGCAGCCCAACTAGTCGGCTGCCCAGCTGCCTTGAGAGAAGAGCAGCATTCTAGGGTTTTGTGCTCTGCTGTCTGGATCACTAAGCCTCATCCAGCTTTGTTACTCAGTTTAAGTAACAAGGCTCCAGAGGCAATCATCCTGCGGTTTTGGGGGGTCAGGAGAGGAGTCGTCTTCCGCCCTGGAGTATGAAGGAGTCATTAAGATCTCTACAGTTACTCAAGCCTATGAAGTATACATTTTATTCCTTTGGAGAGGCCAAGCTAGGTATTCCCTTATCTCTCATAATAGTTTATACTTTTCTTTCCCTTTCTGACTTTCTGCTATGGAGAGGGAAAGGGAAAAACATCCCAGAACCAGACATTAGACCTGCCAATGGACTTGCTTAGAGGTCATTTATTCTGATCCTCTCATTTTACAAATGAGGAAACAGGGCCAGAGGCTAAGGGAATTGACCACAGACATCCAGCTTGGAAGTAGGGTGGACCTGATTTGAATTCACATCTTCTGACTACAAATGCCATGCTTTTTGTCTCTATCCCCATCTCCATGTCCCACATTGTGGCATGTTGTCCTTAGGAGTTCTTGAAATGAGTAGAATAGAATAGATAGAATGTGCTTTTTTATATGAAAGATAGAAAAATAGAGAGAGGAAGACACGAAATGGCACAAAGTTCTCATTATTTACTTCCACACTCAGAAGATCTTTGATCTCTTGGATGTGGTTTTGCCCTTCATTGGTAAAAATTGCGACTCAGCCACACATTCTCCTGCTGTGAGATTGTTGTCTGGCTCCTCTCATGAGTTCTCTATGACCAGAGGCAGGCTTTGAACTCAGTACCCGAGTTGAAAGTCAGTCCATCTTCTTCTGTATCCTGTGGGCTTCCATAGATGTTGAGTGTCCTTTGGCCATGACGACCCATGAAACAATTATGGATACAATTCTTTAAGTCCCGACACATCGATGAGAGTCGTCGTGACATAGCGGAGAGAGTCCAGGCCTCGGGGTCAGGAAGACTCGGAAAGTCCTGCCTCTGGGATCTGGGCACAGGCACGTCTCCCATCCCGTATGTTCTGTGTAAGCGCCCCGCTGGGGCAGCACTGGGAGTTTTCATCGGGCGGTTACTCGCACCAGAGAGATCTCAGGGCGTAGCGCCGCCTTCCCTAAGAAGGCCCCTCTCCCGCGGTACCCCGAGCCATCGCCACGTGTCCTGACTTGTGCTCTGCTGGGGCCCTTCCATGACTGGAAGAGAGAGTGAGGCTGGAGCCTCCCTGAAGTCCACTCCACGCTCGAGTCAGGACATCGGCCATGGCGTCATCGGCCCTCTTCCAAGGAAGGGCAAACAGCGTCTATCAGGATATCTTTGTGTATACATGCATACACATACGTGGATTTGTTAACACACATGTCCATTTGCAGATGCATTATAAGCACACACTATTTTTATGTTGTGTTTCGTTTTTGACTATTTGAATATGCCCATATTTTGAAGTATGGGTATATATTTTATTATTATTTTATTAATTGGATGATACCCATAATTTCATTGCTATAGGAGACTTCCAATGAGGTTGCTTCTTCTACCAATACAGATTTGCATCTTGATAATCTCTAAGTAAGTGCCCTTGGGGGCCCTGAGAAGTCTGAGGATTTGCCCAGAATCACAGGGGCAATATGGGTCAGAGAACCCCTGCTGGAACCTACTAGACTGAATTTTCTGATGCTGATACACACACACACGCACACGCACACGCACACGCACACACACACCATTTTTGCAATCTAAAAGCTACTATTTTGATGCTGTTGATGCTGTGACTCTTAATTTCTAATGGTCCGTGTCCCCTTCAATTATTCCATAAACTTTGTTTGTTTCTTCCCTATTTCATGTTCTCTTCTCTTTTTATTATTGAAGATTGAGATTTGAGACAATAGGTATAAGAGGATGAAGAGAAAAACCAAGAACTGACCACTGGCGTGAAGATGTGATACTTTTTTTTACTTAATATTTAAGTGCAGGCTGCCTCTGAATACGAATTTGGATTTTTCTCATCCTCACCGCCCACCTTGTAGCCATCACCACATCTGGACATGGTGCTCAAGAATATCTCCTTAGAGACGATTGCCAAAATTCTGAGACAATGACAGATTTATTGAAATTATTCTAGGGAAGTTTTCTTTGAACTCTCCTGGAGATAGGGGAGCTGCAGAGGATGGAGAAAGAATGTTGTGTCTATCACATAGTGGCCTGGAGTGCAGTGGAGAGAATACCTGGGTTTGATTCCTGACTAATTGTAGCCAATCATTTAATATCTCTTTCACCCTGTTTCTTCTCCGGAAAAAGGGGATAATAATACTTCACTGTTTATTTTGCAGTGTTGTTGTGGCAATAATAAGGTCTTGCATCTGCAGCTGGGAAATTGTTTAGTAAACCTTCCAGTACTGGCTCAACACATGTGAAGCTTCATCTTCATCATCATCACCACCACCATCATCATCTTCCTACATATTTCTTATAGGACTTTAGCAACTTGGTAATTTGGAGGCTACTTCAGAAAAAGAGCCTTCTATCTCAGGGAGGCTGCCTCATGTGATTCCTGATTCTGCATTGGCTGCCCCAACTGCAGATTTTATAATTTTGTCCCTGTATTAAGACTGATTAGAAGGAAGGAGGGAATTAAGGATTTATTACTTGCCTACTTTGTTCTAGGCACTGCATTAACTACTTAAAAATTTTATCTCATTTGATCTTTATGGCAACTCTGAGGTAGGTGCTACAGTACTGTCCCCATTTTACAGTTGAAGTAACTGAGGTAGACAGAGGTTATATGAGTTGTCTAGGGTGACATCACTATTAATGTCTTGATCTGAGACTTGATTTGAATGCAAGTCTTCCTGACTTCAAGTCCAAATAACTACAATTCAAGGTGATACATGATCAGAAGTGCAAACCAATTAGTTCAAGTTCTAAGGGAAGTGGAGGGAAGGATCATTTTTTAAGCAAGTAGCTTTTTTTAAGTAAGACCTTTAAAGATGAGGAGCATTTCAAAAGAGTGTGGAAGGACCTCTCTCAGCAGAATCTCAATGTAAAGTGTAGGGTAAAACCTTACTTTATTTAGTTATGCAGATATGCAGTTTATAGATATTTTCCATTAAGAGAATAGATCAAATTTTCTTAAATCTTATTTAAAAACTGGTATCAATTATCACATCAGACATAATCCCCTGGGGACAATTACTTTCATTGTAACAGAATAATACTTAGAAAGTAACAGATATTTAAATGTTTAAAAATTACTATGATAAAATCTTAGTAGCCCAAAATTTAATAATGGCACCAGAATCGTAATTTGTTTCTTATATCACTTGAAGATTGGCCACTGGTGGGGTGGAGGACTACAGTACCTCATGAGTGTGTTGGACCATAAAATCATAGATTGCAAACTAGAAGGCCCTTTAGAGGCCATCTAGGCTTTGGATCATAGATTTAGAACTGCCAAAGAACCTTTAGGCTATTCTTTTCTAATATTTTGCAGATGAAGTTGATGGCCAAGGTTCAAGCCATTTGCTCCAGAGTCAATTGTAATGATAGAGCTAGTATTTGGACCTAGACTCCTTCACTCTAAAGGTAGTGCTTTCTCTATGGTTGGTATCTTGGTGCCTCTTATAGAAATAGGTGAAAGTATAAAAGAGGTAGAACCTATTTGTGAGGACAATGCATTATTACATTTAGATCCCTTTTGACATACCTGAAAGAGCCTTCCTAACTGTAGTGCATGTTCCGACGTACACTTCTTGTAGTTAATGAGTTATATCTGAATATCATCTTACATAATTTGAATTTTTACTGTATTTTGGATCTGTACTCAACTTTGAGTCATGTGAATGCTGAGTGGAAGCAAGAAAATAAGATTAGAGAAGCATCTGTTTTAACTTGGAATCCATTTAGGAATAAATTAGTGGCATATTACACCAAACAGGATTAGTTTGTAGCAAATTTGTCTGTGTGGACTCTTCTTTAGGATTTTAAATTCATATTTCTTGCACATTTGAAATCTAAGCCTTAGTGAGGCCACACATGAAATCTGTGGCATATATAAAATAAAATGGGGTCTTTGTTTTCAACAAAAATACTTAAGGTTGATTGCTGTTTCATGATCCAGTCTTGCTAAGACAGGCTTTCTGGGAGAGTGAAAAGGGGACAGCACTACAAATGTGTCCTTGTCTCAGGGCCCCTTCTTTTTCTCTGTGTAACATAGAGAAAGTCACTTAAGAAAGTCTTCCCAAGTCCCAGCCCAGGGTTCTATTCACTCAGCCATCCACCTGACGGGGAACTAAATGTATATTATGAAAGCATTTTGTAAACTATTAAACATAAAATCAGATATAAGAGGATCGGTGAGGGATGGATAATGTTCTATTTCAATTACAACACTATTCATCTTACATTGAGCATGACAATTTATCATTATTTCATGTGTTTTTAGGCAATTAATAGTTTATGACTGGTCAACTTGCTGACACTTAGTAATTCTTCCTATTGGACTTCCAAGTGTTGAGGGTTTATTCTTGTTGATGTTATTAATAATAACATCATTCTTAGTTGTCAAGTAATATTAATAATATGGTCATTGAGAATACGATTGAGACCTGTGATTTTATCAGTCTCCTGGTCTAGAAACTCCCTCTACCAATGCAGATCCATGACCCAGCCTTAGAGGAGCCCTAGGCACTGAGTGTTGAACTGATCTGCCCATGACCATACAGCTAAGATGCATCAGAAGTAAGACTTAAACCCAGATTTTCCTGCCTCTAAAGCTAGCTCTCTTGTTAGTAATATGCTATGCTGCTTCAATACAATGATAAATATATTATTGTGAACTCACATTTATAAAATACTTTTAATTTCTGTCTTCATAACCAGCCTGTTAGGTAGCGCAGAGTATTACTGTACTCATTTGGTAGTTAAGGATACAGCCTTATAGTATTGCCTGCGGGCTTTCGTTAAATGCTAAAATCACCCCTAAGACTCCTCATTCCATGTGGTTTCCATACTCCTTTTTATCTTAGCTGCTTTCCATCGTGCATCTCTGAAAGACTATATGGTGGGCAGAATGCTGGGCTTCCTGGAACAACAATTTCCACAGGTTGGGCCACAGCCCCACTAGCGATCATGGGTACATGTTGAAATTATTATTTGCTTCCATATTTCTGACTGTCTCCTCTCATCCAAACTAAATAAAATGTTAAAGTGCTGTCCTTTCTGTCTAGGTTCAGTCAAATTCATTTCTCTTTGTACCATGCTTTTACAAACAACTGCCTTCTAATGATAATAATAAAAAAAAGTATTTTTATTCCCATTGTACAGATAAGGAAACCGAGGCTCAGTGAGACTTAAATGCCTCACACAAGGTCACATGCTAGTAAGTGAAGGACCTAGGACCCAAATCCAGACCTCTGAGTCCTCTTAAGTCCAGCGTTGGTTTCAATTCTTGCACTCTGTATATTCTCTTGAGTTTAAAGTTCAAAGTTGTCTGTTGATGTTTACGAATAGTTAAAACCAAATCTTCCCTACTAAAGGGGGAAGAAAGTAATTTAAAGACTACTGTTACTTGAAATTTTAAACTAAATTGCATAGGCAGCTCTTTTTACCATTGCCCTGGCTTAGTTGTAATTTAAGGGTAATACTTTAAGTTGTATAAGACAACAAGAAGCAGTCGTATCCTAAAGAAAAAAACAAAATGGAAGTTACAAAGAAAACTCACTAAGGAAAAGAATTGGGTGGGAGGGGCATGGAGAATGGACAGACTCCAGTTTAATCCTACGTGGAACTAGTTCTAAGTGATTGATATTTTCCCAAAAATAGACTATTTCTTTCCCCTTATATTCTCCTATACTGCCCAAAAGGTGCTATAGGATAAGAAGATTTATAATAGAAAGGAATCATAAAGATCATCTTGGCTAAAACCTTGGTTTTCCACTTGAGGAAAGTGTGACTTAAGGAGGCTAAGTGATTTTTTCCAAGTTTACACAGTTGATGGGTAGCAGAGGAATACTTACCATCCCAACAATGATTTTCAGATATGATTGCTTCTATCAGCATATTCTCCATGGAAAGACCATGCAAACCACAGATATATGACCATACCAGAATCACATTAGCTCAATGACTTATAGATTATGGACATTTAGAACTTAAAAGGATTCTCAGAAGTCATTTAGTTCAACTCCCTCATTTTTTGCTAAGGAAACTGAGTTCCAAAGAAATTAATTGACTCTCCCATGGTCCCATAATTAATTAGTTTATGGCATTACCTGAACTGAACCCAGATTTTGTAACTCTTAAGTCTTCAGCAGAATCATGCTGCCACCAATCCCAAGATCTTTCTAATTTGCCACAATCTAGTCAGATGATACTACTATTGCAGGGACGTGTATATCTCAAGCCAGCCAGTCAGTCAGTTAGCTGGTAGAGAAAGAGAGCAGTCACATCTGTTGACATAGTCTAAGCTTTAGACCCATGGACTTCACTGACTATTATATGTCGCTCTTTTGCATTCTGGCAGGTATTTATTAAAAACAAGCCTGTTCTCTTAAATCTCTGAGCAGAATGTTAAGAACTTTTTAAGTACATATTTTAAAATCCAGAAGATTCCAAATAGTCAGCCTCATTAGCTGACTATGTGCTGAAGCAGTGAGGCCTGAAATGTACAGGGGGAAGGTAACAGGCAATTGTTTTCTTAAATATTGCTTTGTGCAAATGTGGCCTATCTTACAGCTATTGATATACATGTGATGTTTTATAAATGATTTGATAAGTTAAATCATGTATCAGACCAGGCACTCAGTGTAATAAAGATACCAACAGGGTATAACCACCTGGAAACCTGCAGAATGCCTGATTTTTCTATCCTTATCACAGAAAAATGCACATCACTAGGAAGGACAGAGATAAAAAGTGAAGTTCCTGCTTCTGCAGATTGGTTCCTCTTAAACACAAATGTGAAAAGTCAGTAATCCAAAAGACCAGTGTCTGGAATGGAAGAGAATTTAGGAAAGCATTAGTATCTGAGGGCCCTGAATATAACATTATTATAGGGTGAAAACTGAGTAAATAAGAATTAATGAACCTGGGAAAAGAATAAGTGATCCTCCTTATCCTTTCTGAGATATTAATTCTTTATTATGGGGAAAGGGGAGATTTGTATTTAAAATGTCATAGAATTTTAGGGTCAAAAGAAGACTGGAAAGGTTCTCGGTCATACGATCCTAGCTTGAGAACAAGAAAAGACTTCAGAGGTCACCTTGTTTTACAGGTGATATAAGCAAAGTCCAGAGAAGTGAACAACTTACTCAAAAGTCACATAACTATTAAGTGGCAGAGACTGGATTCCAATCCAAGACCCAGGCGTCTTTCTACTAACCACACTGTTTTCTCCAATAATACGAAGGATGAAATCTGAATGAATGTGTAAAGCTCAGTGGATTCAGTCCATTGTCTTAATCACTGAGCTGCCCAGGTTGGCCACATCCTCCCACAGAAACTGAAGGCCCAGGAGCTTAGGATAAGGGCAGAGCTGACACTCTTTCCACCCAGGAGAGATTCTTTGCTGTCTTTTAAGTCTTGCACCCTGATGAATACAGGAAACAGAGCGGGAAATTCCATTATTTACTTATTGAGACCAGTTTTTATATCCTCCTTTTTACAAAGCCAACCCATGTCCTTTGGAAGACTAGCGTGTCAGCCCTCATATTAATAACATCAATGGGAAACATGCCCTCTCTTAGTGATCATATCCTGACTTCTCTTTCCTTGAGAGGGATTCGTTGGATTTTTCGAGGGGTTCATTAGCTTCCTAGAAAATGTATTGTTTCAGATTCTAGCTTGGTACTCAAGTCATAGGCTTCCTTATGATATCCATGAGCTTAATAAAGATACATAGAAGGGATGTGTCTGTGTATCTGTGTGTCAGTCTGTGTGTACTTTTTGGGAGCACAATGAATAGATTGCAGGTCCTGGAGTCAGGCAGACCTAAGTTCCAATGTGACTGCACTTACTAGATTTGTTTGGGCAAGTCACTTAACCTCTGTCTGGCTCAAATTTCCCCATCTGTAAAATGGGGGTAATAATAGCCTCTTCCTCCCAGGGTTGATATGAGGATCAAATAAGACCATATTTGTAAAGCATTTTAGCACAGAGTCTGGCACATAGAAAGCATTATATAAATGTTGGCTATTATTAATATTAATGACTAGAAATTGTATAATCATGAGAAGCATGACATGAAGGATTGCAGTATTTCAGACCTTTTCAAGGCATTTTTTTTACATATAAATTTATACATTGAGAGCAGTGTGTTGTGTTAGATAGAGAGGCCAGCTTCTAGCAGGTGGTAGTTAGGGAACCTCATATGAGTCACTTACCCTCTCACCACCCCAGGCAGTTCTCCAAGACTATAAATTACAGAGAAGTTGCCTGTCTGCCTCTGTGGAAGGAAGTTTCCATGCTGGGAGCTGCCCACACTGATTATAGATATTAGAAGTCTAAGCCAAAATAATAACATTCCTTCAAATCATTCATTCACCAAACATTTCTTAAACAAGGCATTATGCTAGCCATTAGAGAGACAAAGTAAAAATGAAAAACAGATCATACCCTCACGGACTTTGCATTCTACTTCGTGGGGCTGAGAAGGGGTATATGCAGTATCTGCAGGAGATATGTTAAGTGAACAATAATCG